>NC_134933.1:1572656-1945312 GCF_051020765.1 Lasioglossum baleicum
AACAACTGCCGATTTTGGGCGACTAGAGCGTTCAGCATCATCAGTGCTTGTACGACCGCGTTTAAATTCAGCATACCAGTCAATAATAGTTGATTCCCCTGGTGCAGAGTCCCCATAATGCTTATCAAGCCACTGTTTGGCTTCAACAGTATTTTTCCCCATCTAAAAACAGTGTTTAATCAACACACGAAATTCTTTTCTATCCATTGTCTTGAGAATTACAAAACTGGGGTCACTAAAACGACTGTAACCTCTAAAGTAACGGTCAGAATGCCATGAAATTTTGACACGTACTGTTTGAAGGATAGTACTACCCGGAAATCACGTGGGTCTGTCAACAATGTTGCCACATATGTGTCAGACCGGGGACTTATTAAGTGATGTGTTAAGAAGCGACATTATAATACGAGATGATGAATTTCCGTTCCCAGAATATTACTGTTTTAAAATGTTCCTTGAAGCAGAAATTGCCAGTCTAAGGACAATGGATAAGTAGACTGCGGAGTTTTATGGATTTAGAAATTGGCTGGGCGAAATATAAAATATTGTAGTAAAAGATTAGTGTGTGTGTGGATCGTCCGCGAGAGAAATTGCGTACGCAAGTATCGTCCCCGGTTAATTCGATCTAATTCTGCGATCAGGACCGATTTCGGCTATCGACGATAATAGACGGGTTTCGGGGGCCCGAGAGAATCCGAGGCCCGTAATGGGATACAATTAAGAGGAGACGTGCCCTTCGCTAATCTATTAATTCCTCTCGGTTCGAAATCTCCCGACAAGCGTCGACAGCAACGAGTTTTCGCGTCACTCGTTCTTCGGTCTCTTTGTTCCTCGATCGATGTTCTCGATCACCGGTGTGCACCGTTATCTCGTAATCTATCGTGCGCACGGTAAACTCGGCAACGGTTAATTTAGATTGCAAGGGAGCCAGAGAGACAAATGGACACTCGCCTAATGGCCGAGCATCGATCTCTGGCGCTACGAGGAAATTGCCGGAAGTCCTCCTCGAAACTACTCGAAAGCTTTCAAAGTTGAACCAGCGTGCAGCGAGATCGGACGAAAATAGAGAAGAGAAGAGCTCGACGTATACGAGCAGGTATGAGAATTAGGCTTATCGCCGAAAATGCACCAAACACTTGTCCCTCGACGGCTTATCGCCTGCTCCTGTTGTCCCGGTGAACTAACTGATTCATCCTCCAGCAATGTCGAAACGAGAAAAAAACGAAAGGCGAAAGCAAAGTGCTTCGAAAGTTGGGGTATATTGCCCCGGGGACAGGTAAATAATGCTTTCAACTATTTTCGAGGCCATTTTCTTCTGACTTTTCTCTCCTGCTAGCCTAACTGCCGTGTTCATGCTGCTCTCGACAAGTTGTTCTTCATGTAGTGTTCCAGAAATAGTGAAGAAATATTAAATACACGAATTAAGCAGACGAAACATATTTGTTCAACAACTAATCCAAGCATGTCAAACACGCGACCGCAGTGCTGCGATCAATGCTAATTAGCTGGACAGAACTCGTAACGTAATTTCGTAAACAATAGATGCCACTCATATGAAGTAATGTCTAGACAGTAAGAATATTAACATTTTTCTGTCGGTAAAACTTCCAAAGTCTTTTTCGTCGACAGAACTGTGCAGTAGGTTGGACCTTATTTTTCGAATGAAATTTTGGGCAGGACGCCCCCCCCCCAATATTGTTCCATTTCATGAAAAAATGATATATTCAAAGTTTTAGATCAATCGGACCTTAGCTATACCACGTGAAATTTCTTTTGCGAGATTTTTTTTACGACACCCCTAAAATTGTGCCATTGGGTAAGAAAATAATACCTGCAGAAGATGAAGTTGATCGGATAAGGGGAAGACGTGCCACCTTGACGTTGAATGTGCGAAAACCATGAAATTTTCTATAGGAATGGGAATAATGTTGTTTTCCGCAACTTCAACGTCATTGTAACACGTCTTCCCCTTACCCGATCAACTTGATTCTCTAAATAATTTTAGGAGGTTGTTATTAGACTGCGCATTTTTATGCAATATAAAAATTGTCCTACAATTTTCAATAAACATTATTATTATATATAAAATAAAAATCTATATATATATAAAATAATAATTTTAGGAGGTTGTGAACAATGTGCCGTTAATATTCAATTCATTTTTTCCATAAAAAATGCATAAAATCCGCAGTCTTTACGGCGATTTTTGATTCGTGTACCATTTTCCTCGAGTTAGGGATCATCAATCTGATTATTTTGGTTGTAAATCGTTTCCATGAATGCATCTCCTGTCTCCTATGCCATTGTTAGCGATTTAGGGGAAATTTTGGGCATCATTGCGGGCTGCTCCTCGGTGCAGATTTCGATTATGTCGGGATTAGATGTGGAATCGTGTTCCAGGGATAGCGGCACGATCGGCTACCGAATGACGGGAGAAATTAATCAAAATAATCATCCGCGTGAGGCCCGGGGCGGCCGGCGGGGCCTGTCATTTACTCCCCTGGAACTCTTCCTCTCGGTCCTGCCTTTTAGTATATTCCACGCTATTCCGGTAGCCGACCGAGAGGGACCTTCCTTTGGCCTTTAGCCGGGAATCTAGGAGTCCGATGGATACCCAACATGGATGGGAACCCATGGATCCCTCTTCTCCGCCCGAGGTTGAATTTAAATCAACGTTTCGTGGACGACGCGTCTGCCCTTCACGGAATTTCATTTCCGAATCGCTGTTTGGCTCCTTGATTAACCCTGCTGGAACTACCTGGTCAAAATCGTAAGGTTCAGATCTCTATTTTACAGAGATTACTCGATTCAATTCGTTCTTTGACGATTCAAGATTCTCTCTCAGTTACGAAACAAGTTCGATATTGTTTTGTTCATTGTCTTTTTCGTTGATTTTATTCAGGGTGGCGCGACGGGCGAACACCCTTTGCACTCGGAGCTATTTTAACCCTCATCCGTTCCTCATTTTGCGAACTGAATCTGTCCCTCGGTGTCAAATTGACACAGTGGTAAAATATCGACGAAATAACAAGATGAAAAGTTATTTTCCGATGTTTTTATATTCAAATGGATGCGTTAACATCTGCATCTTAGTTTCTGCACAATTTTCGCGTAAAATAAAGCGATGTGTGGGACATACTGCTTGTTTACACAAATCACATCGGGTACTATGTATAATATATTAGCATTCGGTTTTTTCTCGCACATGTGATATTGGGCTCGTTTTTTTGTTGGAAGAGTATGCATTATACAATTAATGCAAGACCGTACAATCACTGGTGGTATACCTTGTATTTGTACAACAAGTGCAGTCGCATTAGATTTTCGCGGTAGATGTGTGCGTAACGTAATATAGGAATGCACCAAAGAATGTCCAATTTCAATCAAAAAAAGGCGTCGACGATATCTTGTATTTTCATTCCACGTTGCATGGAGTGAAGTAAATATTATAAAAGCATTGCATGTTGATATATCTAACATATTAGCAAAAATTGCCATTGGCCATCTATTTGTTTTGCGCTTACATCTGTATGTGTCCACCATCTCCATATCATTGAGGACATCGACGGGACGCCAGGCGTTGTATAGTAGCGTTGTAGTGTTGTATAAAGCTCGAGTCTTCGAAGCTTCAGAGCTCAGTCTTAAAGACTAAGTTTCTATAGAAGAAGATTTAGAAGAAGTCTTTAAGACTGAGCTCTGGAGCTTCGAAGACTCGAGCTTTATACAACACTAGGACGCCTCCTTTTGTAGCGTTATATTTAATATTTTATTATTTCAGGTTTTTTATCTACTTCACTACTTATTTGCTTTGACGTATGGTATGTACTAAGTAGAATAACAAATCGTCTTCTTTTTGTCACATAAGACGCCATTGTACCTTTTAGTATGTGATCAAAAACAAACTCCTGATGAAGTGACTTCTTCTTCATATCGAGTAAACGTTGTGGAATTTCTTTTCTATTTTTTCGTATGGTCCCTACAAGCGTCATCTTTAAGTTTACGTAATATAGTTGCTAATTCGTGTGAAGTAAAAAAATTGTCACGCGTAACATTGTGTCCACCCAAACCTTCAACTAATTGTAGCACTACGCGTTGACCCTGCTTTACTTCTGTGTGGCAGTATCTATCGCGTCCCGTCTAAATTTCCATATACTATATGAGTAATACGTTTTCTTCTAATTTAGAAAAAATCAATTTTCCTTCAACTTTCGAATGCTGTATAAATGTGTCATTGAAATAATGGTCATTGAAAAACTCCGCGACAGTACGTAAGAGTACATGTGTCTTATTGACACACAGGGACCCTTCCGTAACAAATTCGACTTGCAGTTTTGATATCATTATTTTCCATGAACAATGCTAAGCATATGTGTTTATGCACAAAACAAAACTCACAAAGTTTCGGGCAAATTTACCGACAAATAACAGAACAGTACACCTTAATTCGCGAAAACTGTGTCAAATTGACACGACGCGACGGACGGATGAGGGTTAACTCGAAACCAAAACGTTCCTTCCGACCTACTAGAATATTTCTATTCAATGTATAGAATTTCTTCTTAAAGAATAGTTTAGTAATTTATTAAATACAAACTAATTTACTGATGTAAATTTTGAGTACTGGTATAGCGGTCTTCTAAGACGCCACGGAGTCGTTATTCGTGTACTGTGGGCCATCATAACTTCTTCGATTTTGTAGAAAATGAAGTGTAAACGATGGAAAACATGAAGAAGCTCCAAAAATGCAGTGTGGAAGATAATGAAGATGAAAAAAGTTCGTAAAATGAAGTGTAGAGGGTGAAGAAACTCGGAAAATCAAGTGTAGAAGATGGAGAACATGAAGAAGCTCAAAAATGGAGTGTAGAGGTTGAAAAAGCTGAAAAAATGAAGTGTAGCAGACGAAGTTGTAAAGAAAGGGGTTGCATTCCTCGTTGCAAATTGCGAGTGTCGCAGAAGAATAGCCGGATTGATGAGAACGAGTGGAAAGTGTATCGAAAGGAGAAAATCGCTGTAGAGCTGGGGAGGAAGAAGGGTGGAAGAATTTGAGGGCGCAAAGTAACGCCATCGGACACGCGAATGAGAAACGGCACGGCGGCGCGTCGTGGAGGCAGGAGGTCCGAATGGGCCAATAACTTTGCGAGCTTATGTTCCTGAATATAAAGGGGACAGTGGTAGAGTTTGCGGTACGACGTCACTCGAGCATCCTACTGGCTACCCCACCTATTATTCCCCCCCTTTCCCTGTTGGCCAAGGGCCCCGCGCAGTCCTATGCCGACGGTTTTTCTGATGCACGACAGTCGTTCTTATTCAAATGCACGCCCCTGCAAACCAGACGCGATGGCTCGCGCGAATTTACCAAGTGATTCACGGCTCACCGGCAGCGTTCAGCGCAATTTTATTTCGATAACGAACAACGAATAAACATAACTAATAACGTTATACCCCGCGGAATAAGGGGTACGTTGTTATACGAGTGGAAACGTGCGTATCGATAAAGAACCCCACGAATAAAATCGCCGCGTCGACGGTCGTTTCCGAGGCGACGCATAATCGGACGCGGGTCAGAGTTATTCGATCGATGCCTTGATCCTGCTGGATCCTCGCGATCTTTCTAGATTTCTATATTCTGTGTAATAGTCGTCATTCTGTGTCAATAGGACTCGGAACAGTGCGAAACAATGGTGTAAACGCGCTGGAGGTCTGGAGGATGGCGGTGCTTTATCGATCGATACACTCAAGTTTCTCGATCTATTAGGTGCACGTGTCGATCGGAGGCTCTTTCGTTCGGTCAATGAAAATTCCATCTCAATTTTTAATACTCTCCTGCATTTTTTCAGGTCCGGGGATAACAGTCTCTTTCTTTAAAGTGCCACCAATATCCTATCAGTCTGGGGATGTAGACAATCGAAGCACATTAGCTGCACAAATTAATTCGACGTCCTTTCGATGAATCAATTAAAATTCACTTTAAATTCCAATCCTTTTCTTTATTTGTTGAAGAAAATTATTTAATAAAAATAAATTTTTAAAAAATACCACGTTTCTAAAACGGACTAAAAAGTATAAAATAATATTATTATTTTCTGCTTTTTAGTCTTGTGTGTGTGTGAAATTTTTCAGTCGATTTTAAACATTTTGATGATCGAAAATGGTGATCACACATTTTGATATCGAAAACAAACGCTGTGGTAAAATGTTAATGATAAAGGTTCGACGGAGAATCTCGGTGTAACTGTTCTTTCGCTTGGTAAACAAACATTATAGTATAATAATACATAGTAACTTTGTAAATACCGCACGGAGCTCGAACGCACACTGAGCTCCTTCGATGCGAAGAGGGTCAGAGGAGTGGGGATGAGCCAGAGTGGGAACGCGTAGTGGAGTAGGGAGCGCTGTCGCGCGGAGTGGGGATCGCTAAACGCGATCACGTACTACCGAGCGTCGCGCGGGTAGTTGTAACGGTTAAACTTAATAGTTTTATCTCCTAAACGCATAGGCTTTTTAAAATTCTTTCTTAAATATTGCATTGTCATCCAGTTCTGAGCTATGTTCAAAATTTCAAGCCTCTAGCTCATCGGGAAGTTAGTTTAAAATCAATTGCAAAATTTGTACCGAACAGACAGACAAACAGACAGACAAGAAAGCGAGCTAATAAATTTGTACCAAACAAACAGACAAACAGACAGACAGACAAGAAAGCAAGTTAATAAAAACGTGGTAAAAACGTGATAAAATAAAAATGATTAATTACTAAATTAATGGTTCAATTTAATCAATAAATAAGGTCTATGTCCATCACGAAGGATTATCAAGACTACTCTTAGGTAATTATACAGAAAAGGTCTGCATACTCCGATTTTGATAAAATTTAAATATGTTATAGATATTGACATTTTGAACAACTTTTTCCTCTTCCAATATAGGGGGGTCGCTTTTAGTTTTCGAGATATTTGCAAAAAACTATCGCCAATACTGTATTGAATTTTTCGTATTCTTGCACGCTGCGCGGTAACGTAAGCCTGTCCCGGCGCGGCGTTTGTTTACATATTGCTTGTAAACACGCTGCGGAGATGAGAGAAAAAACAGAGTCTCACTCTGTGACCATACATATACATACATATAGGATGAGCTTTCAGTTTTGAAAGACTACTCCTACATTTTCGTATGCGTGGTCGGGCCGGCCTAACGGCCGGCCCTCTCCGCCCACCACCACCTAACCCTAACTAATTCTGATCGCATAATCTTTTCATTCTATATAGCCGTCATACAGAATTTGAACTAGTAATGGAAAAATCATGAGATCAGAATTAGTTAGGGTTAGGTGGTGGGGGGTGGAGATGGCCGGCCGTAAGGCCGGCCCGACCACGCATACGGAAATCCAGAAGTATTATTTCAAAATTGAAAGCTCATCCTATATACAGGGTGTCCCAAAACAAGTGAAAATCCCGAAAGGGGGTGGTTCCTGAGACCATTCTAAGAGACATTTTCCTTTGCACCAATGTCAACTGCGGCTTTGTTTAGGAGTTATTAACGAAAAACACGGACCAATCAGAGCGCGTCCTGGCCCAGCGCGCCAAGCCGCGCCGGCAAGCGAGTGTCGCGGTACGCCGTGACATCGCATCGTGACGGCGCGGCGGCCCAGGGCGCGCTCTGATTGGTCCGTGTTTTTCGTTAATAACTCCTAAACAAAGCCGCAGTTAACTTTGATGCAAAGGAAAATGTCTCTTAGAATGGTCTCAGGAACCACCCCCTTTCGGGATTTTCACTTGTTTTGGGACACCCTGTATACATGACCAGAGTGAGACCCAGTTTTCTCTCTCACCTCCACAGCGTCAAAATGTAAACAAACGCCGCACCGGGACAGGCTTACGTTGCCACGGAGCGTGCAAGAATACGAAAAATTCAATACAGTATTAGCGATAGTTTTTTGCAAATATTTCGAAAACTAAAAGCGATCCCCCTATATTGGAAAAGGAAAAAGTTGTTCAAAATGTGTTGCTATATAACATATTTAAATTTCATCAAAATCGGAGTATGTAGACCTCTTCTATATAATTACTTTTTCTTAAATTCTCATAGAAATTCCAATCCTTTTCTGCACATTTGCTGAAGATTCGCAATAAGAATAATTGATTACTAAATTAATGGTTGAAATTGATCAAGAAATACGTCCGTCCAAGTGTTTTCATCATTATTTCACTATTCTATTTCGTCTTACTTCGTAGAACCACCCTCTTAGATCTCCAAGTAATGTTCGTTTCAATGACCGCGTCTAGCGTTTATTTGAACGGGACTATGCGTAGTTTGCAAGGCGAAATGATGTTGATGGATCGCGGAAAAAGTTGTCGAGGCCGATCCAGTGGACCATAGATCCCAGGGGTGAAGATGCTCGTGCACAGACACGCGGCACGTTGCCCACGAGCTCCTGTGGCGCTCACCGGGCTTCGACACCCACACGCCGTGTCGCCTCACCAAACACATAAATAAAAACAGTTTCGGGGACCTCACGTCACCGTCCGCTGTGCCAACTATGCCGTTCAAACCGTCCCGTTCCTCGATTCCTGGAATTTTTCACGAGAGTTTCTCCAACGGGCCCTGGAACCAACAGCATCGCCATATTGCTCGTTATTAATCTGTTACAGCACCTTATCAATCTCAAACATTGGAATCTGAGGCTATCCTCGTCTACTTTTTTCTACTAGCGAGATTCTCTTCTCTTCATTCTTCTCGTTTTATTTTTTTTTCGCCATTTTTCTTGTTCGTCGATGAATTAAAGCTGCAGCACTATATGTATTTCGAAATATTATGGATTTTTATATGTATTTAGAGTTGGGATTTAGGAAATTGTAAGTAAAATGTTACATTAAAATGTTGCATCTACCATTTTGGAAGTTCTCAAAAACTTGTACACACCACAAAATGCGTAAAAATCGCTAATTCGCTTATCATTAATTACACTGTCCAACAAATTTCAACTTTTTTTGTGATTTCAATATACTGTTGGGTCCTTCTTATAGAGTTTTTTGCGCTGATTCCGAATCTGGTTTTAATTTTTTTCCTATACGTCCAGTTTTTGAAAATCATGGCTTTGAAAAAAAACATATTTTTCAACTTTAAACAAATATTGCGATGTTATTATAAAAGATATTGAATTGTTGTTTACAGCAAAAGATTCTGTACACTTTCCCGAATACAGTGATATCCAATATTAATACATTATGATTGTTTAAACATGTTTAAACAATGATTAAAGACGGAGATGCGCCACTTTTGCACCAATTTTTGCGGATATTTTCGAATTTATCTCAAAAAATAAGGGTCCAGCGAAAAATTGAACTATACCACGCGAAAGAGCAGACTTTTATCTTGAGAAACCCCCCTGTGAAGTTTGCATGGTCGACGTTTTTACCGAACCAGAAAGCAAAATATCTTCGCCCGACATGCGTTGACGCCAGTGGTGCTCTTCCACTAGCGCGGTCGTTCGTCGGGATACGGCGCGGCGCGCTGCGGTGAAACGGCGCGTGGCTATAAGCGCGCAATTATGTCAGCTTACTTAAATGTAATATTATTGTTATTTATTATTTATTAGTATATTTATTCTGTATAAATTATTTTATGTATTTTTTAATGTTAGTCTCTCGTTTATAGTATATTTAATACAAAAAATACCGTTTGTAACAAAAACATAATTTATTCACACACTACACTATTACACTATTTACAATGCTAATATATATGTTTACACTATTCAGATATAATACACTACTAAAATACACATATTATATACACAACAACTAAAATACTATAAATAACTATAAATGTTTTTTATGAAGTTTTATACGTAGCAATGCAGATTTGAAATGCTTGACACGACTGATTTCAACAAACACAAAGCCGAAACTGAACCCTGGCATCAGTTTTCTTAAGAACCAACACGATATCTTGAAATAAATGACGGTCTACGGACAACGGAATACATACAATGTAAGGAAAGTCTGCAATGCGGTGACTGAAAAATTTTATTTTCAGTAATTGTCGTCTTATCTATGTATTGTAATTATAGTGCCAATGAACACTCGAGATTCTTCCGAGTAAAATAAGTCCAAACACAATATAAACGGGACTATTTTTATTGACTTAAATACATAATTAAAATAGTTTGCTCCATATTAAAACGATATAGTGTATTATATCTGAATAGTGTACGCATATATATTAGCATTGTAAATAGTGTAATAGTGTAGTGTGTGAATAAATTATTTTTTTGTTAAAAAAGGTATTTTTTGTATTAAATATACTATAAACGAGAGACTAACATTAAAAAATACATAAAATAATTTATACAGAATAAATATACTAATAAATAATAAATAACAATAATACAACATTTAATAAAATATTACATTTAAGTAAGCTGACATAATTGCGCGCTTATAGCCACGCGCCGTTTTACCGCAGCGCGCCGCGCCGTATCCCGACGAACGACCGCGCTAGTGGAAAAGCACCACTGGCGTCAACGCATGTCGGGCGAAGATATTTTGCTTTCTGGTTCGGTAAAAACGTCGACCATGCAAACTTCACAGGGGGGTTTCTCAAGATAAAAGTCTGCTCTTTCGCGTGGTATAGTTCAATTTTTCGCTGGACCCTTATTTTTTGAGATAAATTCGAAAATATCCGCAAAAATTGGTGCAAAAGTGGTGCATCTCCGTCTTTAATCATTGTTTAAACATGTTTAAACAATCATAACGTATTAATATTGGATATCACTGTATTCGGGAAAGTCTACAGGATCTTTTGCTGTAAACAACAATTCAATATCTTTTATAATAACATCGCAATATTTGTTTAAAGTTGAAAAATATGTCTTTTTTTAAAACTCCATTTTCTCAAAAACTGGACGTATAGGAAAAAAATTAAAACCAGATTCGGAATCAGCGCAAAAAACTCTATAAGAAGGACCCAACAGTATATTGAAATCAAATTTGGTGTTGGACAGTGTTATTAGACTGCGGATGTTTATGCAAATGCATATTTTTATCGAAAATAGATAAAAAAAACTGAGACCTAAACAGAAATTTGTTTTGTCATTAGAGCAGCGGTTTCCAACCGGGGAGGCGCCAAAATTTTTAATAAAAAATTAATGTTCGTACCATAATATCAACAAATAAATAAACTTCATATCGTAACGTAACAGTACAAATTCAGTGAAGTAATGTTTATTTTTATTTTTCTTACATTTTTATACATTCATTTAAGCCTTATTAAAAAATTATCCGGAGCTGTAGATTTTAGAAATGACGACTTTGCAAACGCTCCGTTTCTGTTCGGCAAATCGTATGTAAAACAGTTGCGACAAATTCCGCTTGCTGATAATACAGTCGGAAGAAGAATATCAATGATATATCTGAAGATATTTGCGATCAATTAGTTTCTCGGCTGAGTACTTCGAAATTCTCCATTCAAGTAGATGAGGCAACTGATATAGCTAAAGATGCCCATTTAATTGCATACGTTCGATATGTTGCGGAAAATAATACAATTAGAAGATATATTATTTTGCAAACCCATTCCTGGGAAGACCACATCCATTCAGATGTTTAATATAATAGACAGTTTTTTTTTACGAAAACGACATAACGTGGAATAATTGCATTGGACTGTGCACCGACGGAGCTCCCTCAATGTCCGGACACAAAGCAGGTCTTCAAGCATTGGTCAAAAAGAAAGCACCACATGCTATCTGGACGCATTGTATGCTTCACAGAGCAGCTTTAGTGTCAAAACATATGAGCGAGGAACTGAACAACATTTTTACGAAATGTTTCATTTTTATAAAAATTATAAATTACATTAAGAACAGTTCTTTGAGAGCTAAGCTGTTTGCAAAGCTGTGTGTTGATATGGGAGCTAATTATACCTCACCTCTGTATTACTGCGAAGTTCGCTGGCTATCTCGTGCAAAAGTGATTGAAAGGGTGTTTCAGCTCAAAGAAAAAAATAGCAACCTTCCTCGAAGAAAACCACCATGAAGAGGCACATTTGTGGACGAACGATAATTTTATTGTTAAAGCCTATTTGGTTGAAATTTGTGGAAAATTGAGCGGTTTAAATAAATCAATGCAGGGATCACAAATGCATCCCCTTGTTCGAGAAGACAAAGTAAAAGCTTTCATTAAAAAGCTGAAGTTATGGAAATCAAATTTACAAAAGATTGAGTTGAAAATGTTTTCACTTTCAAATGAATTCTGGGTCACAGCCAATATTGAAGCGAGCAAAAATCTTTTTATCGAACACTTGGATGGTTCAGTGCTGCATTTTTCATATTATTTCAAAGACCTTGATTTCTCAAAGGTTTTTTGGATACAGAATTCATTTATCGACGATCAAGAAGACGAATTTGAGCTGACAACCATCGAAAAGGAAAAATTGATAGAATTATCATACGACAGCTCACTGAAACAAAAGTTTCAAAATGAAATCATAATTCAATTTTGGGTGAATCTTAGTGGAGAGTATGAATCTTTGTATTGCGAAGCAATGCATGTGTTTCTACCATTTGTAACGTCTTATTTATGCGAAACGAGCTTTTCAGCACTGGCTGCAATGAAAACCAAATATCGAACCAGGTTAATAGTCGGAAAAGAGTTACGAGTGGCACTCTCCACGTTGCCCCCAAGATTTGATAACTTTGTGCCAATAAACAACAACATTCGCATTAAATTTTGATGCATTAGATGTAGTTTAATTAGTAATTTAATATAAAAATAAATATGCATGTTCGTATTGTTATAGCAAAACCTTGTTATTATTCTGTTAATTGTACTTTTCAGTATTTTAAAACGTATCTATATTATTATATCGATCAGAAGATAGGGAGGCGCGGAAAGAATTTTTTTTTTAGGGAGGCATAGTAGCATAAAGGTTGGAAACCGCTGTATTAGAGGATTTTAAAAATATAATTTTTATTTTGCATATTTTGCATATTACATATGTTTTGCATAAGTGCATATTTCTTGCATAAATTTTGCATAAATGCATAAATAAGCAATTAACAGAAACAAATTATGCAACTATTGCTTGATTTGTGAATTCAGCAATGAGAGTATTATGGCCAAGTGGAGGCGAAGATAAAGTACTATTGCTCGTCACAGATGCAGCGACGTATATGTATGTTGAAAGCTGGGAAGCATTTGAAAACATTTTATCCAAATTTGTTGCACATAACTTGTGTGGTACACGGACTAAACCGAATTGCTGAGGAAGTGCGGCTGCAATTCCCTTCTCTTAATAAATTAATATCTACTGTTAAAAAAGTATTTTTGAAAGCTCCACACTACGCGTCGAAATTTATAAAAATAAACTACAAAATATGCCATTGCCACCAGAACCTGTAATAACATAACAAGATGGGAAACCTGCGTTGGAAGCAGCGTTTTTTTATGCAACGCATTTAGAAGGAATTAAAGACGTCATAGAATCGTTCGATGAAAAGGAGGCGTGGTCAATTAAATCGGCGAAAGAAACATTACGATGTAAGCATTTACAACAAAATTTAACATTTATTCAGAGCCATTTCCAAATGTTACCTGAGGCCACGAAGAAATTGGAAACAATAGGATTGCCTCTAACGGGATCTATGTATACATAGATTTGGTAACTACAGTTATAGAAAATTTAGAAATTATACCCGGTGATTATGGAGAAAAGGTTACACATAAAATGGAATCTGTATGAAAACGAAATGTACACTTTAATGTATTATTAAAAATAAGCAACGATTTTAAAGGGTGAACACGTTGAAGGACCACGAGAGGTTCTGGCACATCATTGGGGTAAATTTAAATATGCCCCTATAATATCATGTGATGTAGAACGCTCTTTTTCAGCGTATAAATTAATTTTAACAGACAAGAGGCATCAATTTACAATCGACACTATAGAAAAAACTATTGTTGTATATTATAATTTAAATTATAATAAATAAAACAATCAAATAATTCTATTTTACAGATCCGTACATGCATGCCCTATACATATATTTAGTATTTAGCATATATCTTGCATACATCTTGCATATATTTTGCATATTTCGACATACATATTATAAATGCATAAAGATCCGCAGTCTATTAATTATATTATCTGGGGTTGTTGGTTGAATTGTCTGAACAAAAATACTATTGGAAAGAAAATACAACTTATCGAATGATCATCCAGAGGTTGTCTACCGAAATGGTCTGATCAAAGGTTAATACTACTGTACAGTATGACCGTACAATTAGAATAATGATCTAGGGGTTGTTTATAATATTGTTTGATTAAAAATGCAACCAGATCAATTCTACTGTACACTACCATGAATGAACTTCTAAACAGAATGTTGGATCTCATAATTACGACAAGACCGTCGAGGGTA
The DNA here is from genome assembly GCF_051020765.1 of Lasioglossum baleicum. NCBI lineage: Eukaryota > Metazoa > Arthropoda > Insecta > Hymenoptera > Halictidae > Lasioglossum > Lasioglossum baleicum. Next base: position 1,587,073 of record NC_134933.1, read on the forward strand.
GTTAAGGCAATCATTTGTCATCATTCGAAGCCCAATTATCCCCTTCACCTCTCATATCGGTTAGCCATTGTTAGCCGTTCGATTGCTCGGCTTATTTCAGCTTTCCCGGTCGGAAATGGGGTGAAACATCGAAGGTAGACGGCAAATTAGAGACCGTAAAGTAAAGGGAAACGGGTAGTCGAGAGTTAACTACTGGCTCGCCGAGAGCCATGCCGAACAAGAGGGCGAGTAACCGAAATTATTTTAACGCGACTGCCTCCCTCCTCCACTCGTTCGCCACCTGTTACCCGACAAATTTCTCAATTTATCAGCCTCGAATACACTGCACCGGGTGCATACGTCGGAACGCATCGCGCCGAGGGCAACGATTCTGTCAGGCTATCGAATATTCGATGCCGATTACGACCGGCCGATTTTAATTGTCCCGCTGATTATCAAAGCGAACTGCGAACTGAAATGTTTTCGTGATACACTTCCGCGTAGTGTTCCTGATTTCTCAACATTTTTCATTTCTCGAGAAATGTGAAATAAGACTATGTATATTTCTCGAGAATTCTCGAGAATTCTTTTTCACAATTAGTCAACTTTGAGTGCGGATATCTCGGAAACTATGCGTCCTAGCGATAAGACCATTCCATACAATATTGAAGCTGACAAAATGTGCCATAAGATTGATTCGATTCAGTTTTTCGCTTCTCGCATAATTTCCGAGATATCCGCGCTCAAAGTTCACTTTAGTATTATTTGTTCGAGTTAGTGTATTTCCTTCAATTTCAATTTCAACTTCACTTTTTCAGTTTCCACTCCCATTTTTCAGTTTCAATATCAATTTCTCAATTTCAACTTCACTTTTCCAAATTCCACTTCACTTTCCACTTCACTTTTTCAATTACCACTTCCATTTTTCAGTTTCAATATCAATTTCTCAATTTCAACTTCAATTTTTCAAGTTCAACTTCGATTTTCCAATTTCAACCTCAATTTTTCGATTTTATCTTCAATTTCAACTTGAATTTTTCAATTTCAACCTCACTTTTAAATTCAATTTTTCATTGTCAATATCAATTTTTCAATTTCAACTTCAAGTTTTCAATTTCCACTTCAATTTTTGAGTTTCAACATCAATTTTTGAGTTTCAAATTCAATTTTTCAATTTCAACTTCAAATGCACGTGGAAGGCCCCCCTTTTCGGTTTTCCGCTTATATCTCGGAAACTATGCGTCCTAGCGATAAAACTGTTCTATACAAAATTAAAGCTAACAAAATGTGCCACAAGATTGAGTGGATCCAGTTTTTCGCTATCTCGCATAGTTTCCGAGATATCCGCGCTCAAAGTTCACCACTTGTGCTGAAGAGTTAGCTAGTCAAGTAAGGCAAAAAACGTAAGGCAAAAATGTCTTTTTCACAATTAGTGAACTTTGAGCTCGGATATCTCGGAAACTATGCGAGATAGCGGGAAACTGAATGGAATCAATCTTACAGCACATTTTGTAGTTACCGAGATATAAGCGGAATACCGAAAAAGGTGACTTCTACGTGCCCCCCCCCCCCGGAGCCCGCTCACCTCCTAGGAGTAGGGACTTTTTCCTAACTAGTCCAAACAAAGTCTCAAAGTTAAAAATTGTGTTCCTTCCATTTCCTTCTACGCCCCCCTTATGAGCATTCATTGACTGGACTAACGATCAAACTCGGAGTATTCTCATGTTCTTTGAAGGTATCTGGCTTTGACGATGGCTTTGGGGATTAGAAAAGAACACTACAATTTGGTGGAACCGTTTTTGAAAATGTCGCTCGCGCGCGTGGCAGCGAACGTGTTGATAAAGTTATAATTTCGAGTAAAAATTTTGAATTTTCCTTCTTATTTAAAATCCGCAATTACTTAGGGTGCATTTATAGTGGAGCGGCGAGCATCGATGATAGCGGAGAGGTGAAAACAAACCAACATTCGTGACAACATTTCGACACATACTACATAAAGAAAAAGTACATATGTATTCTCTTTGTTTTTATTTTTTTTCACCGCACAGCTCTCCTCGCTGCTCCACTATAAATCCATACTTAGTTGCCAACCCAACAGAATGGATTAGTCGACTAACCCATAAGTCAACTAGCCCCGGTCTCCTCTACTTTCGACATATGCGAAAAATATAAGGGTCTGTCTTATACCTTCATAAATGGTAACATCGAGAGCCCTTTCAAGCGGTGTACAAGCCGAGACTGCGACCGCTAAAATGACTTTTGTCCAGCTGTATCACAAAGGTAGAGAGGGATGATTCGGCTCGTAACTCTCGATTCCTCCCTCTGTTGCGTCCGAATGCTTTTAATCCCGGTGCCTCGGCTTTCGAAAGCATTAATCGACGTCCGAATTATTATCTCACACGCGTATCCATTACCCGGTGACGGGATAAAATTCTTATTAGACGGGTTATTAGGGTAAAGTGAATTATATTGCCCGATTTACGACGCGGCGCGGCGCGGCGGCTTATCCGAATTTCTCGATCAGTCGTATTTCACGGTAATTAACCGAACGAGGAGGATTCCATCGCAGGGTCGAGACTCTCTCGGAGGGCCCCCTCGTATTCCTCGAATATTAAGAGACCCCGTCGGAACGATCCGCCACTTTATGAATACGAAATGAGGGCACATATTCGACCAACATCTCCACCTCTCCAGACAAGACAACGATGATCCGCTGTCTCGGGAAAACCGCTCGGTTTTCGAATAAACTGCACGGAGAATCGTAAAGAACAGTTAAGAGTAGAGCAGTGGGGGCCGCTAGGGAGGGGGCAGAAGTCGAAACAGTCGGACGTTGAACACACGGCTCGCTGCTGATCGTTAAAGAATAAAGAATGATAATATTATGCCTCGCGGATGCCCCATCGAAGAGAAAGATACAGAAAAAGACGAAAAGAGACGGATGAGGGGGATGGGGGTCACGAGGAAGAAGAGAGTTACATCGAAGGGGCCCCGGACGCAGACACGTCGGAAAGTACACACGGTTAATTCATCGATCAACCGCATGGTCGAATAGATTCGTTCGAGATCTGTGAGAAAGTTTCGAACGATTTTTTTCGACAACTGTTTCTCGTTTGAATCGTCGGAGGCTGAGCCCCGGGTAGGCCCATAGGTACCGCTAACTCACCGGGGACGGGACCCGAACTGCGCCACGGACACGCCCCAGAAACGGACCGCGCCAGGCCCCGATCAGAATTTTAATTTAATTAAGATAGATTCGTCATTAAGGCCCACGTCCACGGCCCGGAGATTAGAATTCCTCGACGATTAGAGCAGGCTGTAAGTCATCCCGTAGATTGGAAGGAGCCCCGGAGACCAGCAGACTCGTAAACGCACCGAAATGTCCCAACCATTTCCATATCTCGTTTTCTTCGTTCACAATTAATACGCCAATTTGTAGACGACGCTTTCACCGGGTACTGTAAGTCAATTTATATCGTGATGCATTCGAACAAGTTTGATTAGCATTTCAAGCACAAAGAACGGCTCGAGCACCAATCTGCATAATTTTTGTTTTCCAGTTTCAATTTCTTGTATTCTCAAAATTATTCTAGAAATGAAAGTGTTCTTCAATCTCCCTACACCTAGTGTTCCTGATTTCTCAACATTTTTCATTTCTCGAGACATGAGAAATAAGACTATATTTCTCGAGAATTCTCGGCCAATCGATAGTTGGCGCGCCGCGCCGCGCCGCACAGTGTCGCAAACCATGGACAAAAATCGAAAAAGTCACATCTTCATATCGATTCAAAACTATGTTCATACTATGTTAAAATGTCCAAATAATCATTTTTTGAAAACAAAAATTTAAAAAATGCAGTAGAAAATTAGTTGCAGGGAATCTTGTAAGCGAATATTAGGAAGATCAAATAGTACATCAATTCTCAGCGTAACTTGTTTACGTTGTGATATGAACAAAACACGTTTCTAGGAAATAATTTTTTTAGGAAATAATGGCTAGGGGTTGGCTAATTGTAATTCAACTTTAAAAATTTTGTAATACTTATATGCAACATAATAATTGACCTGAAATGAAACAATAAAATTTTATAGGTTTCCCTAATCTTTACCAGAGGATAAAAAAAAACGTATCCGAACGTATCGGTGATTTTGGTTGTGTCTATTCCTAAGATAGTATATTTTGATATTATATAAGTCTAATTTGCGACTTCCAGCGTACATCAGAGTTATTTAACAAAATATGTAGCAAGTACTGGTCAGCAGCCGAGTACGCGGATATCCTCTTGTAGATATATGAGATTTGACTACGGTTGTTGAATAAATAAAAGAATGTTTATATTACATAAATTACAGATATGATTAAATAAATAAAAATTAATGTTCTAATATCATTGATAATTATTTACAAAAAGGTAACACCCTCTGATCACGCTGATTTTTTAATATGTTGTCCAGGTTAGCACCCCGAATAATGTTGTAATGGTGTTACTCGCTGGTTATTGTTTATAAAAAAGTTATTAACAAAAAAAATTAATCTACTTTTTATATATTTTAAAAACACGTTTCACATTTTCTCCTAGGCAGATAACGTGTGTAAATTTTCCCGCAGTAAAATTAATGTATTATACGAATTCTGGTATCAGGTATGTCGTTCACTTGTATAATTTATAATAAAATGAATAATTTAAGGGAAACAGTTGTTTTTTTAATATCTATATTTTCTATTATACTTATATGTATTTATTTTTATCTATTATTTTTATGTATTTATTTTTATCTATTATTTTTATGTATTTATCATTATCTATTATTTTTATGTCTTTATTATTATCTATTATACTTATATTTCTATTATACTTACATATTAATTATGCTACTTAAAAATTGTAAATATCACGTACTAATAACGCGCAAAAAAATTAAATTTTGTTTATTAAAATCGTTTTTTATTGTTTAAATAAATTACTATATTTATAATAATATCATGTTCAGATTGCTTTCAATATAAAGAAGAAAACCCATTTTGTTTCATGTCTCATAGAGACAGAACGAAAGTTATTGATTTTTGTCCAAAAAACAGGCATTTCGCGACACTGTGCGCCGGGCCGACTGTGCCAACTCGCGTCTAGGTCGCGCTCTGATTGGTCCGTGTTTTTCGTTAATAACTCCTAAACAAAGCTCAATCTGTCATTTCCGATCGTTTAAAAACCTTGGGGAAGGTCTACGAGGAAGGAAAGTGAGTTCCATATGAACTCAAGCCAAGAGACATTGAAAAGCGAAAAACCATCTGCGAAATTCTGCTTGCGAAACGTCACAAAAGTTATCGAAGAAACGTTAGAAGCACTTCGCTGGGAAGTGCTACCCCATGCGGCTTATTAGCCAGACTGTGCCCCTTCTGACTATCACTTGTTTTGGTGGATGGCACACGCACTTGCTGAGGAACGATTTAATTCTTACGAAGATGTCGAACAATGGATCTCTGACTGGATAACCTCCAAAGATGACTCATTCTTTCATCGCGGAATTCGCTTGCTGCCCGAAAGATGGGGAGAAGTCATCGCCAACGATGGACAATATTTTGATTAATGTACTTTTTCATTTTGTTTCTTAAGTAAAGCTCTACTTTTTGTAAAAAAACGGACGGAACTTTCCGATTGACCAAATTCAGAAAATTTATGTTATACATGATTGTGATCAATTATTATCGATGGCTGAACCACCGGACGTGACAGTACAAACAATTTTGCGGCAATTTATTTACAAGTGTCCACCGATCCAGAGGTGTAGATTCACCCCTATCACGAACGACCATTAGTTCTCTAACATTTAGACGACCCTGTATACATTTAGTAGACTCTACTTAAAATCCTCTTCGCTAAGACAGTCTCGAATGAATACAGCAATGAATACAACAGTCAGAACGTCAGGACACTCGGAAAGAGAATTAGACAAGGGTCGTTTAGGGTCGATGCGAATATATTGGACGTTTAGTGGCAGTATAACCAAACTGGATTATCTTCCTTACACAATATCCGAACCTAAAATACGGCAAACGTTTTCTGCGAAAAGAGAGGTCGATGTCAAAAAAATATGCCAGGTCTGTTTGTCGAGAGTCAAAGGCACGACGTCGGCTTCACGACAGCGACAACATTGTGCCTGTTGTATACGATCGTGACCCAGGTACACAACAATCGGAACGCGCTATTAATTTAATGCCTGCAGCCTTTCTGAACCTGCGTGGGCGTACCAGTCGCGAAATATCTCTACGTTGTTCCTCGGAGACTACAATATTTGCAAAAATCAGCATGTTGCCTAATCATCCTTCAGAGAGAGAGAGAGAGAGAGAGAGAGAGAGAGAGAGAGAGAGAGACCACAGTAGAGTACTCTCCGACTTCCGATAGGAATGTCTCGATCAATTTTGTTCCGAGAGATCGGAATTAAACCGTGGATCTTTGTGCAATTAAACAGAAGAATGTAACACTATTTTGTATTTCTTCTTTCTTGCATGTATCTTCGACTTTCTAGTCGTAAACAATACTCTGCAATAAGAGCATGTGTCACAAACTGCAGTGACGCAAACGATGCTTCTCGCACGCCATATTGCTTGAAATTGTTGCATAGGACTGGAAACTCTTGTTAGTGCGCTCATTCCGACTCTTCTCAAAACTAAAAGAACGTTCTTTCAGATGGCACCAAAATCGCGAAGTAATTCGAATTCAGTCAGAAGTTATGATAGGACTGCAACTAGGTTCAATCAGAGCGATTTTCAAAATTAAATCTGTATACCCAAGTCAATGTGCAAACTTTTGGTGTACAACAAGTCAGCAAAATGGTTCATTGGTAAAAATTAAATATGTTAAAAGTTAGTCAACTAGCCCCCCGGTCTCCCCTACGTGCAATAAAAAAAGGATGCAAGTACCTAAATTCTATCGAGTTTAATAAGTAGACTGCGGAAGTTTATGCAAATTTTATATGTCAAAATATGCAAAATGTATGCAAATTTAATGCATAATTTATGTAAAATATATGCAAAAAATATGTCAAATGGTCGCCCTGAATAATTGTATTAGTAACGAATGAAACAGTCGAATATAGTATAATATGATATAGAATAGTTGTATAATATTTATTACTGCTTGTAATTGGCATTACAATATGTGACGATAATTTTTTCTAGATTTTTAACAGTCATTTGGTGCCTTTTATCAGATAAAATTAACCTATATGCTGAAAATGTTCTTTCAATATCACAAGATGTGATGGGGGCATATTTATACTATGTATACTTTTTCCGGTATCACGCTTTTATTTCCTTCGTACCGTCGATATTTGAATCATTTAAAGTACTATTAAGTTACGACAATATTTCAAATTCTAGATTTTTCTGAAAAACATATTTATATTTTGCTCTCACATTTTCTCCACAAAATCTAGGATTTTGAGCAAACTCTGTAACTAATTTAATTGAATCTTTTAATGTTAACATATTCGATTGTTATTTCGTTAGTGTAACTGGCAAAGTGGAAAAGTTAGCTTCACTAAATGCTAAATCGTCAATAAGATCTTCATTTTTTATAATTTCTTGTGGCCGTCTTAATACATGCTAAGTACACTTTGTTCTTTAAAGGATTTAACAATCTGGACATAAAGGAGAACTTGGCTATTTTGCACAAAATTAATAATTCAATTAGTCTTTATGAACTTCAATATTACCAAATATATTTACTTACTTCCCTAATAGCATGCACATGTTTTGCATAAAACCTCGCCGTTTCTATCCACGTCCCCAATCGTGTTATGACCGCTTCTGATGGTAAAGGAACATTTGGCAGCTTTTCTTTGTAAATTTCTATTCTACGTGGAGCTTCCAAGAATATTTGTTTTACAAAAGCTATGAATTTATTGACCAAAGGAAAGTGCATTCGTATTTCCTTCGCTATTCTGTGCTATCCGTGTGCTACACATGTTATATGTACCATATTGGGATAAAATAATTATTAATATTAACAATATAACAATTTTATTAACTGTTTCTTCGGCCGTGTTCATACAGAGAGCGGCAAGCGGTGGAGTAATTTATTCTTGATTATTATTACATGAAAAAAATGCAAAAAATATACACAATATGCAAAAAAACATGCACTATGCACAACATATGCTGTATGAAAAATAAAAAATATATTTTTGGAATCATCTAATCATGACATAAATTTTTGTCCAAGTCCCATTTTCTATAAAAATATGCATTTGCATAAACATCCGCAGTCTATTAATAAGAGATGTCAAAGTAACAAAAAATCAGTACTACTCCTCAATTAGAAAAATGTCGGGGGCCTCCTTTTCCCCCACCAAAAAATCACCCCAAACACACCTGCCTATTTCTCGCTCGCTCGGCTAAACTTGGCTCCCCGAGTTTACCCGAATAACGTTTCACCTTGAAGCGTGACGGATCAGATTCCTTCAGCCCCCAGCAATTGTGTACGCGGTGTGCCTAAAGAAGTTCTACTTGAAAAATTGCTTTGACTTTAACCTAATGTTTGCGATGGCCGAGTCAGCGGTGAAGATGTTAATATGCAGTTTCTACATAGTAACTCATCTTCGCAAACCAGGACGTGCAAATTCTTTTCTGATGCGCTGTAGATCGGCCATTCATCATACTCGTTTCGATCGCGAAATCAGTGCCCCGCGGTTTTAAATTGTTTTTGGTGCCATGACGCGAACGAGAGGCGTCGTCGATTGCGTTTCTGTCTCTCTCTCTCTCCTTCGCGCTCTTTCTCTGTCGTCGGAACTAGTTTTCGGAGCCGTGGAACGCGTCCGGAGGATTTTCGAAAATCCTCGTCCCGTAATTGTTTATTGTGATCGAGGGCTCGGTTGTTGGGAACGAGGAGCTTGCCCCCCGCGGCGCATCGCGAATGGGATCTTAAAGGACGAGAGGAGTGGAACGTGGGTTCCTACCGTTAAGATCCGACTTTACGACGCATCCTGGTCGCACGAGGCGGCGCGCACCTCGCGGGGCCCTATACAAGCCCCCGTAATTTGATAATATAGGGTTATGGTGGCGCCAAGCTGAGCTGTTTAAATTCATAACATTGTTTATTCCTATTAGACCGACCTATTGGGCCCGTTCCGCGCGATATTTCATTCCGCGGCTACAACTACGACGGTCCCTTCTACGCGGTGTATACTTCTCGCCTCCCCACGAAACGTTCCACAACGAGAAATGCACTAATAGCGTTTCTACATGTAGCGTTTCTGTACATGTGAATGATTGGACACGATCTCATTTTCACATAAGTCTCTCATTGAAGCTCGTTCAGTATGAAAACTGAGGAAAGGGTTGTAACGAGGCACCTCATCTTCATAACATTTGATTTCTGAGTCACAACTTGGACTGCTTCTTTCCAGGTATAATATAGTTAAACTAATAAGGTTATTTGCAGACAGGTTCGATGCATTTATGGGGAAAATGAGTTGGTGCAATTTGAAACAATTGTCGATGCAATACTATTTCCAAGTTATATGGAGGATGAAATTGTTTGTGTACCTGTAGAAATTAATTTTGTTCATTCAATTGCTTGAACCAAATTTGATTAGGTTCTATAGGGTCTGGAAGAATCGAAGAACACAACGATTTACGATGATTAACGCCAAACCTACCACCACCGGTCAAAATGACCGGTTCCTCATTTTTTATTTTACATTTATTAAAATAATAATTTGTATTTGTAAAGATTTGTAATTGTAATGATTGTATAGATATTTTTAGTAGAGCACATATTACAATAGGGGCCGCGCAGTCTAAATAAAATAAATTTTGTCTTTTTTATAAGGGAACATGTAGCACTCCGAATTATTTTCCAATTTTTTTCCAAAAACTCCCTACTATTTTAAGTGCTGCATTTGAAATTTACTTCATAGGACAGTTCCTTGACTGCTACTTATTTTAAACAATATTGTTTGCTAATTATATTAAATATTACTCACAAACTTTGTTGTAAGTTACATTTGGAACTATATTGTGGAGCTATATTTGTGGAATTTGTTTTTAACTACTTTCTCTGTCCCATAATAATAGTAGCAAGTGAATATTTAAACGGGTGATTATTGGCGAATGCAGTTGTAAGTTATGTTGTAGCGCAAAATTGCGAAGCCTTCAATCAAAATCTATGTTTCATGATATCTGTCATTTGTTTTGTCACATCTTTCAATTTTTAGGTTAACCTAATTATTACGAATTATAACTATTTTTCTAAAGGTGGTTCGGAACCCACCATAAACAGTAGGTCCCGCTGAAAAGGCGATGGTGAGAGTGGAAAAAGGAGAGGATTGGTAAATGAATTTGAAACCCTGAGGGGACCAAATATCATGTCCATACCATACCATACTATTTTTCTAATTTTATCCGCTGATCGAAATCAATTGTTTTATTTCAGTTGAATATCAACCCATTGTAAACGTAAGATGAAAAAAACAAGTACAGACTTGTGAGATGAAAAAACAAGTACAGACAAGGAGAGACTTGGAGCTGATTTGGAGAGACAAAAAGACAAATTGCCGCCCCTTAAGAATATGTATATACATATAATTTAGAATAGAGGTACATATATTTTACCACGTTTTTTTTTATTTTCAATACAAATCAAATCGTTTCATTTAAATTTTAATAAAATAATATATTCAGAAAGAAACATATAACATAACATTGATAATCGGGTAGTACAAAACAGTAGAAATTAATTAAGAAATAACTGTACCTAGCCACAAATTGTTAACCATATAATTTTTTACATTTTTAAATGCTTTCTTACTTTCAGTTCTCCAAACTTTATTATTATATTTTTTAAATTTACTTAATCAGCAATTTCATGCTCAATTGCCAAAATGGCCAAACCTTTAAGACGATTTTGTGTAGTAGTCGAACGTAAAAAGTTCTTAATTAATTTTCAGTTGGAGAAACTTCTTTCGCCACTTGCTACAGTTATTGGTAGCGTTAGGAATATTCTTAAAGCAAGAGTAAGGTTTGGGGCAAAATTTAACTTTGTAATTAAGCTTAGTACATTGCTTAGGCTTTCTTTTTTGCCCAAAAGCACAGATACTGCTGAAATTACCTCTGCTAATTCTACCCCATTTATGTCAACAGAATCACCATCAGTTAAAATACATTCTAAATTCTTAAAGTGTTTTAGTAACATTTCTTTGGACATGGTATTTAAATCTTATATGTTATATAAGAATTGAAAATAGTTACTATGATTACCAAGTTGTTCTGCACTTTGATGCCGTGTAACGTTGTGCGGGCCGCACTTTAGGTAAACGTGCTTTTAAAAAATGTAATACAAATACAAAATGAATAAAACTTTATTGTTATACTATGATTCAATATAATTAACTCTCGAGTCTTAATTAATGAGATATTTGTTTCTCCTTTCTTTCACTTAATTATTGTAGATCTCTATTTATGTTCGACGTTGCACATCTTTTGTTAGCTGGTTTTCTAAATTGGCATCAGTTAATGAAACACGTGACGAACTCTTTGTAAATTTCATCTTCGAGAAAAATGTTTCACAAACATATGTGGATCCAGAAGCACTTACAAATCGTTGTGCAAAATATTTTAAGTTGGAATACCTGTCGAATGTAATATAAGTATTGTAATAATTAATTTTTGATGTGGACGGAAAAATTTGTTTCATTTCATAGTTGCACTGTAACTCAATTATATCGAAGATACCAAATATAAAACTGGAGTTCGTAGTCGCACTTGCGCATTATAACAATGACGCTTCATTTATTTATTTAATATTTTTTGTATACATACAACAAGAAACAAAAGTTTCAATAGAACTATAAAATGACCCGCGGGCCGCATGTTGGCCAGGCCTGATCTAGTGCATTTAGTGCTTGATAGATTGTAAGGTAATTAACGAACGAAAAAATCGATATGTGAAATTTTCTATTAATTGGGTATTTAGCACATCAATATTTTTGTCACACTTACAACGAAAATAGCGCCCCTAAATTTTGGCGCCCCGGACAAATGTACGGGTTGCCCGCCCCTAGAGCGGGCCCTGATGGAATTTTTCGATTGTTCGGCAGCCAATGTGCTAAGGAGTTAGGATTCATTTTCTATACGGCATCTGAAAGAGAAGTTGGATTTGGAAGACACTCCGACCGCAATAAAAGTCGACGCGAAGTTCAATGATCCGCCAGGTCTCCCAGTCAAAATCTACGACTAACAGGGAAAATATGTGTTCGAGGAAGGTGGTTTCCGACGATCGCAGGCTCTCGGGGGTCCAAGTAAACGTCACGGCGCGAACGAATTGATTCCCGAGAGGATTTCTGAGCGTTCCAACGCGGTTCCAAGCTGTTTACGATCGGTGTGTGGCGCGGTTCTCCGAGATCGTTGGTTCCCGAGCGGGACGGAGGCCCACCGATCCTTGTTGCTCCTGGCCGGCTGGCTGTCAGCGAGAACGTGAAATATCGTCTTGCCCAACTAGCATCCAATAATTAGTTTACTCCTCATTACAGCTGGCCCGCGTTATTGGGACGGGCCACGGGTTTCCGTGGGAGGGAGCGGGAGGGTGTACCGGGCAAAAAAGAGAAGCACAGGTGAGCAGGAGGAGTCGAGGGGAGAGAAGGGAGAGCTCTAATTAACTGAGCGTTTAGGGGTTGCTCGACCGGTCGACTAGCAACCACGCCCGATCGGTTAACCAATTCCATTCTTACCTGCTTTGTGCACCTTTCGGATACTTTGTGCTAATTCCCGTTTACCACGCGGCTCGCCGGCCAATATACTTTGTCCGGCGAGTTTATGCCTTATTCACGCACACTGAAGTATACGATATTTCGCTTGTGGGAACTTGCTTCGTTGGTGGAATTATTCTTTCTTTTTTATTTCAGAAGAGTCTGCATACGTTCGCTGAATTTTGTGTGTTTATATCATTGTGTAACATAAAAATTGTCTGCATCGATTACGAGTAGGGATTGCAATCCCGCGGATTTTTTGGTCCCACATTTCTTAAATAGGTGATGCGGAATCCCGCAAATTTCGCGAATGACGACGCGTTTTTGCTCTTTAAAAAAAAGAGATGATTTCCTTTGAGAGCGATGGCAAAAAGGGGAAATATTTACCTATGGCTTGCGAATATTTTTTAATTATTTGACCTTTTTTCAAGTGTAGAGGCTTAACGAGCTTTTTCCGCTGCAGGATATCTTTTTGTAATGACTTGAGGACCTAACTAGAAGATACAACAATTAATAGACTGCTTTTCACGATCATATCTCCAAAGTTCTACAAATCAAAATTTGTTTTTATAATTTTAACATTTTTTCAGATTTTAATCTAATTAAAATTATATTCACAGACAGGTCGATTACATATAGTTCTTTCTAAACAATTTTTATAGTTATTTTTAAGTTTTGACCAACATTTTGGTAAAGGAAAAATTCTTCCAATTCACCACAGCAATTAATATATAATATCGTAGCTTCGTTATTGATATAATAATTTTTTACTTAAATACCTTCTTCTCTAATAATTATTATAGATATAACGAATTATTATGTTATATATTTTATACAATTAGACACGTATATGTATATGTATACATATACATTTCATTTATAGTTTGTTTTCCAAAAAGAGATTTATTTTAATATAAATTTAGATTTAATATGTATTCTGTTAATAAATTTTGACTAATATGATTAAAGATGATTATCTCATTAAGTACTGTATCTTTATTAAATACAATATATTAGATTGAAGACCTAAATCCTCTTAGTCCGCGGGACCCCGCGGGATTGAAATAAATCCCACATCAATCCCGCGGGATTGAAAATGGCGCGGGATTGCAATCCCTAATTACGAGCCACAGTAACCAAATAAAAAATTCTTTCTTCTTTTGATTAAACTATTAAGCTGAAACTAATACACCGATGCCCTTAAATCGTGTTCATATGTGCGCTGCTTTAAATTGCACGTGTCTATTTTTCTCATAAATGCATAAAACCCGCAGTCTAATTATTATTGAAGCCGTGATTGCGCGAATCGCGGTTTTACAAAATTTTCATTATTTATGTGACAAACCTTGCCAACTGTTCGTCGATACGAGACAGTAAACGGTGAAAATATTTATCGGTGATAAAACACGCGACACTACAGAGAGCAAACACTCTATTCCACTCTTATTATAAATTTCACAAGATGGAGATCGCCTAAGCGGGCATATCGGTGGAGCATCTCTCCCCCATTACAGTGCGATCGATATGGATCACCGCCATTTAACGTATCACGCATGATGAGAACCCGTGGAAAGAGGGAGAGGCATAAGTTGCAAAGGGGGGAACAAGATCAAAGTACAGAGTAGCAAAGAGAAGAGGAAGAGGAGGAGGAGGTGGAGGAGGAGGAGAAAGAAAGGAAGAAGGAGAAAGCGTGCTCGCGCACGAGGCTATCTCCGATCTTTGATCTCGGTAACCAGCCAGATCGAAGGTAGGTTCGAGAGGGAGGAGACCGTAGGTGGAACGTGCACGGAAGGAAGAGAAAGAAAGAGGACCGGGTCCGTAGGAGGTATGATGCGCGGGAGCCATCTCTGTTAATCATCGCGTAATTACCGCTCCAATTATCAGATGCTGAGATACGGGGACCCGGCGGATCACGCGGGATCCAAAGAATCTGTTAGTTGAGCCGCTGCTTGCTCTTAGAGATCTGGTTTACGTACGAGGAGCTGCTCGTCATTCTGAACGAGCTGCGTTCTCGATCGCGATCGAGAGATCCTCGAGCTCCTCGAGTCGAGCGCCGCGAGAAAAATGTCAATTATGGTCGGTGATATTAAGCAGCGAATGAATTGGACGCGCAAAACTGCGTGATCAATTCGTCTGCAGGAGAAGACGTTCTAGGAGGGGATCGCGGAGACGCTAGGGAGCAGTGTGGAAGCTGTTCTTATTTTAGTCCAGTCCAGTCAATACTCATAAGGGGAGTGTAGAGGAAAATGGAAGGAACACAATTTTTAACTTTGGGACTTTGTTTGGACTAGTTAGGAGGTAAACATACTAAAAGTCCCTACTCCTAGGAGGTGAGCGGAGTGCAGGGAGGCACGTAGAAGGTCCCCTTTTTCCGTTTTCCGCTTATATCTCGGAAACTATGTGTTCTAGCGATAAGACCATTCTATACAAAATTAAAGCTGACAAAATGTGCCACAAGATTGATTGGATTCAGTTTTTCGCTATTTCGCATTGTTTCCTAGATATTCGCCTTATTTGACTAGCTAACTCTTCAGCACAATTAGTGAACTTTGAGCGCGGATATCTCGGAAACTATGCGAGATAGCGAAAAACTGAATCCAATCAATCTTATGGCACATATTGTCAGCTTTAATTTCGTATAGAATGGTCTTATCGCTAGGACGCATAGTTTCCGAGATACTAAGCAGAAAACCGAAAAAGGGGACCTTCTACGTGCCCGCCTGCACCCCGCTCACCTCCTAGGAGTGGGTACTTTTAGTATGTTTACTTCCTAACTAGTCCAAACAAAGATCCAATGTTAAAAATTGTGTTCCTTCCATTTCCCTCTACAACTTTTCGTTGACTGGACTATTTCGCGATGGAACCATTCTCAGCAGTTTCATGGAGGATATTCCACCATCGTGTCGATGTTGGCAGCGTACGCGAAGGGTTCCGATTCCCGTGGAAGCGGGCCGGACCTGGCCGGCGATCGCGAATCGTTGAATCCGAGCAGCTATAGTCGTACACCTGCAGATAATTGAACCGCTACTTTGATTCGACGATGATGTCCGTGGAACGGCCGACTTGAATTTCGGTAATGACGCGTTTGCTACCGTAGGGGTATGCGTCGGGACTCGGGACGAGCGGAGGAAGGAACAGAGAGGCGAGATCGAGAGAGTCTCTCGGGAACGTAGTGGATGAACGTCGGCGGAGAGACGGGGGCCCAGGGCCCCGGGCCCGTTAATCGGGGGGCATTATCTCAATCACGTAAAACGGCAAAATTGCATTTACCTTTTTAAATGAATATTTGGCGGGAGACGCACCGCTCGGCTTGCATCTCCGCGTTGCACCGCGTTGCAGTCTCGAGAGCCGCATCGCGCAGCCACCGCCGCCGCCCGCTAAGTTAATTTACCAAGGAATGCCGGGTAACGCCCTGCTCAACCTACCGGCCGCTGGACAAGTATTGTCCCGCCCCTGTTCAACCCTAAACGCGGGACCATGCGCCTCCAGAATCGACGATCCTCGAGATATTCGGCTATCGAAATTCTCCGTTGCTCGAACACGCTTCAAGATTCGTGTTCTAGGCTGTTACCCCCGTAATAGCGTCTTGCTGCATTCATTCGTCGAATGCCTTACTCGGTGGACTATAGGCGGCTGCCTTCTTAAGAAGTGGACAAATTGATGGGGAATGGTGAGAGATGCGATGAATGAATTTCCATAAAGTCATTTATACATATAGAATTGTTAGACTGTGCGATCGAAGAGAAGCAGGACGTAGAGGCAGAAGCGAGCTTGGAGGGAATCAATATCCAGTGTATACGGAGATGAAAATTTACAGTTTTCGGTACAAAGCGCAGCGTGTAGGATCACTGTGCAATGTGAGCGGTCTGACAAGCGCATTGTGCGAGTCGAAAGAGTCGATCGGAGGGCAGAAGAAGGGTTGTTGTCGATGACGGAGGCCGTCGGTGGTAGAACGGGGGCGAGATTCCTCGGAGGCGAGTCGACGGGTAATTCGCGGAGGTCGTACATCATTCCCGGGGGAACGGTTGTCCGCCTATTCGGTCGCTTCGTTTGGGCTTAAATCAAATTTACTAATTAACACCATTTACCAGGATCTATAGCGGGCGAATCGCGGTGTCCGGCGTGCATGGCTCTCTAAGCTTCTTTTTGTTTCCTCCTCAACGTCGGTACGCGTTATTGATGATGCTCGTTAAAGAGCTCTCACGTGCCGGTTGGGCAGTTCTTCTTCGTCCCGATATCTTTCCTCTCTCTCTCTCTCTCTCTCTCTCTCTCTCTCTCTCTCTCTCTCTCTCTGTTTCTCTCTAATTCTCTCTTTTTCTCTGGTCCGTGGTCATTCCAAGGGACTCGGAACGGCCGACTCCTGTACAGAGCCCCGTGATCCATCCTCGTGGCGCTCGGCTGCCGCCGGGACATTAGTCATCGACAATCAAGATGAATTCACTCTTAAACAATGACGCTTAATTTCAAGAAGCCACCGACGAACAATCGGCCGAATTCCCGGGCCCTGTTCGACGCGTCGATCTCTTCGCCACGGTCATGGTCTCGCGCGGGACCATACTCTTTTTCCCGCGGGAACCGCGTCCAGATCTCTGCATTTTACTTCTTCCTCAGGCTCCTCTTCTTCTTCTTCTCCTTCTTCTTCTCCTCTCTCTCTCTCTCACGTTATTATGCCTCTACCCTGTGAGAACGCGCGTCTATACGTGTGCGCGCAGGTGCACCGGGCTCTCTACGGTCCGTGGTGGTCAGGATTTATGCTGCGTCGCATTATCACGTAAGGTAACGCGACACCGCAATTCCACTCGGCGGAACTGACGGGCAAACGCGCAAATTACCATCGCGATTGCGGCTAACTCGGGCCTTTACGCTAATAACGGCAACACCACGCGGCGAATCGCAAACAAGGACGACGGTCTATCCTCGGGACGGGACCGGCACGGAATGGGACGCGCAATCTTTCCCACCGAGGGCGTAAACCGCAATACTGTCTTCTTGTCCGAGGAATATTTATTTATCTTGAACCTCTCACCGACTCGGCTCGCCTTTGATAAATCAGCAAAAATCGGTCAGTTTTTCCTTTGCGAAGATCGGGCACCGAAAAGCCTTCGCGCAGACATTTCGTCTTTTAGCGGTTTTATTGGACGTCGTTCTTGGGACGTGAACAATGTTAATACACAGTCGGTTAAAAAGATCAAAAACATGTTTCACTGTCTGTTTATATTAATGCACACAATTTTCGACATATTAGAATTATTAAAGAAAGACAGTCATATTTAGCTTGTTTCTTGCAATTGATAAGAGAAATTTTATTTTTGTCAAGTCATTATTATAATTAGACAGCTGTTTTTATGCATTTTTAACAGAAAGGGGAGTAGGTGTAATCGAAAACAGTAAAAACATTAGAAGAATTTAAAAATGCTGTTATATTATGTTCAAGCTATTAAACATATTAAGAAAGAACTTCTATTTCACTTCAGTTTGTTGCAATTCAGCTAGAAACTTTGTATTTTGCATAAAGATCTGCTGTCTAATTACACTGTCCAACAAATTTCAACTTTTTTTATGTTCCCTAATCACTGTTGGGTCCTTCTTATAGAGTTTTTCGCGCTGATTCCGAATCTGTTCTTAATTTTTCTCCTTATATACGCACAGTTTTTGAGGAACGTGGCTTTGAAAAAAAAACATATTTTTCAATTTTAAACAAATATTGTGTTGTTATTGTAAAAGATATTGAATTGTTCTTTACAGCAAAAACTTCTGTAGACTTTCCCGAATACAGTGATATCCAGTATTAATACATTATGTTTGTTTAAACATTTTTAAACAATGATTAAAGACGCAGAGACACTACTTGTGCACCAATTTTTGAGGATATTTTTCAATTTATCTCATAAAATAAGGGTCCAGTGGAAAATTGAACTATACCACTCGATAGAGCAGACTTTTATCTTGAGAAACCACCGTGTTAAGTTTGGAACGTCGACGTTTTTTTCGAATCAGAAAGCAAAATATCTTTTCTAGTGGTGAGCGCCACTGGCGGCAGCTCATGTCGGGTAAAGATATTTTGCTTTCTGGTTCGGGAAAAAATGTCGACGTTGCAAACTTCAAAGGGTGATTTCTCAAGATAAAAGTTTGCTCTATCGCGTGGTATAGTTCGATTTTCCTCTGGACGCTTATTTTTTCAGATAAATTGAAAAATATCCTCAAGAATTGTGGTGCAAAAGTGGTGTCTCTCCGCCTTTAGTGATTGTTTAAACATGTTTAAACAATCATAATGTATTAATATTGGATATCGCTGTATTCGGGAAAGTCTACAGAATCTTTTGCTATAAAGAACAATTCAATATCTTTTATAATAACACCACAATATTTGTTTAAAGTTGAAAAATATGTTTTTTCTTTCAAAGTCATGTTTCTCAAAAACTGTGCGTCTAGGAAAAAAATTAAGAACAGATTCGGAATCAGCGCGAAAAACTCTACAAGAACCACCGAACAATAGTTGTGGAATAGATTTGGTGTTGGACAGTGTTATAAAACAACGACTAACAGTTTTGACTTGATTCATTTTCGCAATCGGCTCAAACATGACCGTAATACGAATAGGAATAAGTAGAATGTGCACTCTTGTGCAGACCAAGCGAAACGCAAGATGGCGACCGATTCCGTGCAGGATTGAGTTGCCTGTTGCAGGCTCGACAGGAAGAAACGAGCCTAACAGTGCACGCAACGTGTTTCGAGGGTAAAATTGGCACCTCTTTCGACAGAAAAAAGGTCGCTCGGGGTCAACGCGTGGGCGTTCGTAATTCAGCAGAATGTGCACACGCGTTTCGCCAGAACTCGATTCCATGCAAATGGCGCGGAACGCTCTCACCCTCGGAATTGTATCATTAGTCGTGTTTTCGTCCCGGTGTGGCATGGCGTGTCTGCTTCTTTTTTCAAATATGGAAATAAATTAAGACGTAATGGGCTTAATAAGGCTCCGGTTGGATAGCATTCCGCGCCGGTTCCTGTAAGTAATGGCGGGTTTTATGTCGTGTCGAGGGGGGTTGCCTGTAAACTTCCGAATCTCCAATCTTCCCCCCTTCGTTCGTTTGTTCGTTAATTTTCCACGAGTGTGCCAGCTGTCGCGTATTTCCTTCTTTGATCTAGCAGCGGCAATTTTCATTGTCTTATATTTATTATATTGAACATTTAAGGTGGAGTGGGGTAAGTCGCCCCAGAGGTGGGCATTATTTGGCGAAAAAAATATTTGAAATACTATTTAATATTTTAGATTTTATTTTGCTTAAAGAAAATAGTACAAGGTGGCGCAAAATGATGTGTCTGGTTTGAATACATTATATCTTTTTTATTTCAACATTTTTTCAATTTTTTTTTCAGAATTTTGTAAACAAGGCTTCTAGAATTTAATATAGAAAGGTACACAACAGATACTGCAAAAGAAACAATGTCTTTGTTACGAGACGGCTTCGGCGAACGCATTATTTCGCGCAATAGTGACTTCAACTGGCCACCGCGTTCACCGGACTTAACCGCTCTCGACTGTTTTCTTTGGGCGTATTAGAAAGAACGAGTGTACGTCAATAAGCCAGCGATCATTCCCCAACTGAAAACCAATATTCGCAATGAAATCCGTGCAATAACACCTGAAGTTTAGCGAAAAGTCATGGAAAATGTGTTAGAAAGAGCACGAATGTGTCAAGCAGAAAATGGCCGCCATTTGCGAGATGTAATCTTTCACGTCTAGTTCAATAAAATTCATCTTCTGTACACTATATTTTTTTCCAATATTTATTTATTTCACTCTAAAATTAGAAAAGTTATAAACAATTCAAACCAGACACATCATTTTGCGCCACCCTGTATTTTATTTGAACAATCTGAACCTCGAAATAAAATATTTCTATTTGAACAACTGAATCTCGAAATAAAATACTTCTATTTATTTGAACAATCTGAACCTCAAAATAAAATATTTCTGTTTTAATAATCTGAAACACAAAATAGAATATTTTATTTTTTGCGTCGTTATATACCTAATACTTTCAGAAATCGCATTACTTATTTAATATTTCTTATTTTAGCAATAATTTAAAGAAGAAATGGTAATTACTATAAGAAACTATATCATTTGCCACATTTTCGTTTAATTTTTTTGTTTGATTGCTGCTATTACTGCGTATATCCACTTCAGTTCATAGCATGTGCCTACTGAGGTTTGTTGATAAACATACAGTGTATCTTATCACCAGGAAACTATTTATACTCAGAAATCTACTGAATGCGAACCATTATTTTGAGCAATAATATTTAAAATTGAAATTGAAAATAAAGACAAACTGCAAATATTTTCAATATTCTTAAAATAAAATACTATTTTTTCAAAAATTACTGCAACAAATAAAATATTTTATTTTAAAAAATTACTGCATCAAATAAAATATTTTATTTTCAAAGTTGTACAGACACTGTAAAATAAATGGGTTTATTTACTATTTCAAATACTATTTTCCCCTGCTCTGAGTCGCCCTAGTTTTTGCAAAGTTGGACTTTAAACTGATGTATTTTCAGTCTGGTATGTAAAAACTTAACGCTCTTGGTATCAAACTCTTGCCACAGTTATCACTAATGAATTAGTATTATGTAGGATTCTAGTTCTGCTTGAAAATTATCATTTTGATAGGATATTGTACAAAGTGTCAACTACTACGCACTTGCCCCGAAAATGGGGCAAGTGCGTCTCGAAGAGTTAAAAATGTGTATGCTTTCAAACCTTGTTTCAAGTGCTACGGGGCAAGAAAAAGAATGATTAACAAGCGCGTACTTTAAAATGCTTCATATTGCATTAAATATATTGTTTAGTTTTATAGTTACCCATATAGTACGGACTTCCCCCACCGTGATAGTGCGGACTTGCTCCGCGTAGTAATATTTACGGGGCAAGTGCAAGTGTTCTTCTCAACAAATTCTAAAAAATACAACAAAAACGGTTTATTTAATGTAAACTTACATCAATATTTGTTGTGCTTACCTAAAATAACAACACACAATATATTAATAACTTGTAAACTATTGCACGTTCATGGTAACCTCAAAGTTGTACGTGTACCTCGCACGTGACTGTTTGGCATTGGTTGATTTAAGCGAGGAAAACACCTTTATTCTTGGGCGACATCTATGTCGAATAGTTCATACTAACTTTGGTAATTATACAGAAAAGTACTGCCCACTCCGATTTTGATAAAATTCAAATATGTTATAGATATTGACATTTTGAACAACTTTCTCCTTTTCCAATATAGGGGGGTCGCTTTTAGTTTTCGAGATATTTGCAAAAAACTATCGCGAATACTGTATTGAATTTTTCGTATTCCTGCACGCTCCGCTGCAACGTAAACCTGTTTCGGTGCGGCGTTTGTTTACATTTTGACTGTAGAGATGAGGTAGAAAACGGGAAGTTGGAAAGAGCCGGCCTGACACCACACACACCCACCCAGTGCTTAACACGCACCCAGTGTTTCTAAAAAGAAGGTTTCCGTTAAGAAATTAACATTTGTGCAAATTTTCAATATCATATTCGTAATCAGCACGTGAAAATACGTAAGAATCTAGAGTATAATTTAGAAACAGTGGGTGCGTGTGAAACACTGGGTGGGTGTGTGTGGTGTCAGGCTGGCCCTTTCCGCCCCCCCCTGTTTTCTTTCTTATCTCTACAGCGTCAAAATGTAAACAAACGTCGCACCGAAACAGACTTACGTTACAGCGCAGCATGCAGGAATACGAAAAATTCAATACAGTATTCGCGATAGTTTTTTGCAAATATCTCGAAAACTAAAAGCGACCCCCCTATATTGGAAAAGAAAAAAGCTGTTCAGAATGTGTTGCTGCATAACATATTTAAATTTCATCAAAATCGGAGTGGGCAGTACTTTTCTGTATAATTACCCTAACTTGTACTACATTAATAAATACAAGCTAGAGAAATTTCGTTGATATTATAATAAAAATAACCAATTAACGGACTTGCCCTGTTGTGTGCGTGTCCGTGTGCGTGCGCGCGCGCGTGTGTGTATGTGTGTGTGTGTGTGTGACGCACTTAGCTTACTGCACCTTACGTTATATAATACTTAAATGTTTAGTAATTGATTAGATACCAACATATTTAATGATGTAAACAATATTTTGAATAATGGTACAGCAATTTTCAGTGGCGACTCTCTGTCTTTCTCTCTCTGAATCACCACTCGAGTGCTTAGGGTTAAAACAGGAAACGGATAACAAGAATTTAAGAATATCGATGCATTATTTCCATCGGGTTGAAATTATTGAAAAAAGAATAACACAATTATACTTGCCTCCTGTTTTCTACAATTGATGTAGGCCATTTTTGTTTTGCATAAAGATCCGCTGTCCAGTCATCGTTAATTTTGTACCTTTCAAGAAATACATTTCATTCTTATAATTACTAATTTTAAGAATACATAAGTCGGTTGAATTTCACCTTCGGAAAGCGAACAGTGTTAAATTTTTTAAATGTGATCTTGTAGATCACTTATATTTTACACTTTGCACACTTACGTAACTCCACCTTACTTTACAAATTTAATGATTCAAATACATTGTATCTAATATTATATTTCACATTCATCTCTCTGGAAATGGTAAAAAGCATAAATTGTGTTAAATGTTAAAAGAATTAGGAATGGAATAAAGTCGGATTGGATGAAGTATGCACTTCGAGATAAGTGCTCGTCAAAGGGTTAAAATGTCGATGAATGGGACCAACGAAAAGCGAGAGAACAAGAGGAAGAAGAGGATCGCGTGAAGGAAGAGGAAAGAAGTGGAAGTAATAGCAGCCACGGCCAAATACGACGCGGATCGGCCGCAGAAAGCTGATACTTGTATACCTGGGATACAGGAGGCCGTGCAGCGGTGTAAATGCAATCAAGAAGGCCTCAATTAGACCGTCACGCCGTACATCCCTCATCTCGAAGTCTCGCCGCTCCTCCCTTCTCTTCACTCGGCGTCGATTTCGTCGTCGTCCTCGTCGTCGTTCTCTTCTTCTTCTTCTACCTCTTGCTTCGCGTCATTTCCCCCTCTATCCTCCCCATCATTCATTTCGTGGTGCTCTGTCTGCCGTGGTACCGATACCGGGGAACGTCCGGACTCAATGGGTACGTCCAAACGATCGCGAACGTCGATCAGGGAAAGTAGTCTTTGATGCGGACGTTGGAGGACGAAGAAAAATTTGCAAGGCGCGAAAAAAGAATTGCAATTACCTTGTTGCGCAGGCTCTGGTTCCCCGGCACCGAGAATATAAAAATCGGAATGATTTCTTCGAACGACTGCAATGGTTGGCCAACAGAAATAGTCTGATAAGGACATTGAAACGATGAACAAGAATTCACGAGGAGTGAAAAAGAATTGCAATTACCTTATTGTGAATTGCAGGCCCTGTTTCGGCACCGAGAATATACAAATCGGAATGATATTTTCGAACGATTGCAAGTAGTCCAGTCAACGAAAAGTTGTAGAGGGAAATGGAAGAAACACAATTTTTAACTTTGGGACTTTGTTTGGACTAGTTAGGAGGTAAACATATAAAAGGCCCCACTCCTAGGACGTGAGCGGGGTGCAGGGGGGAACGTGCAAGGTCCCCTTTTTCGATTTTCCGCTTATATCTTGGAAACTAGGTGTCCTAGCGATAAGACCATTCTACACAAAATTAAAGCTGACAAAATGTGCCACAAGATTGACTCGATTCAGTTTTTCGCTATCTCGCATAGTTTCCGAGATATATGCGCTCAAAGTTCACTTTGGTATTATTTGTTCGAGTTAGTGTTTTTGCTTCAATTTCAATTTCAACACTTCAATTTCAACTTCACTTTCAATTTCAACTCTTCAATATCAACACTCCAATTTCAACTTCAATTTCAATTTCAACTTCACTTTTTCAGTTTCCACTCCCATTTTCCACTTTCAACATCACTTTCTCAATTTCAACTTCAATTTTTCAAATTCAACTTCATTTTTTCAGTTTCAACATCAATTTCTCAATTTCAACATCAATTTTCCAATTTCAACTTCAATTTTTCAGTTTCACAACATCAATTTTTCAATTTCAACTTCACTTTCAACTTCAATTTTTCATTGTCAATATCAATTTTTCAATTTCAACTTCAAGTTTTCAATTTCAACTTCAATTTTTCAGTTTCAACATCAATTTCTCAATTTCAACATCAATTTTTCAATTTCAACTTCAATTTTTCAGTTTCACAACATCAATTTTTCAATTTCAACTTCACTTTCAACTTCAATTTTTCATTGTCAATATCAATTTTTCAATTTCAACTTCAATTTTTCAGTTTCAACATCAATTTCTCATATTCAACTTCAATTTTTCAATTTCAACTTCAAATGCAAGTAGAAGGTCCCCATTTCGGTTTTCCGCTTATATCTCGGAAATTATGCATCCTGGCGTTAAGACCATTCCATACAAAATTAAATCTAACAAAATGTGCCACGAGATTGATTGGATTCAGTTTTTCGCTATCTCGCATAGTTTCCGAGATATCCGCGCTCAAAGTTCACTAATTGTGCTAAAGAGTTAGCTAGTCAAATGAGGCAAAAAACGTGAGGCAAAAATTTCTTTTTCACAATTAGTGAACTTTGAGCGCGGATATCTCGGAATCTATGCGAGATAGCGAAAAACTGAATCGAATCAATCTTGTGGCACATTTTGTCAGCTTTAGTTTTAGAATGGTCTTATCGCTAGGGCACATAGTTTCCGAGATATAAGCGGAAAACCGAAAGGGGGACCCTCTACGTGCCCCCCTACACCCCGCTCACCTCCTAGGAGTGGTGACTTTTAGGATGTTTACTTCCTAACTAATCCAAACGAAGTCCCAAAGTTAAAAATTGTGTTCCTTCCGTTTCTCTCTACACCCCCCTTACGAGCATTTATTGACTGGACTAAATGGTTGGTCAGCAGTAGGGGTGTGCGAGAACCCGAAATATCGGGAACCCGATGGTTGGGACGAGTCGAGAAGAGGTCGAGTCGGGTCGGGTCGGGTTCCCGAAAATTTCGAGAATATGACATAAGACACTCTTGAAAAGAATTCGTGATGGACAACATTCTTTCAATTTCGAAAACATCTAGAATAAAAAATCCGAAACTATGGATGTATTCATAAAACCGAATATAAATGATTACTGGTTTCTCGAAATTTTTCGGGAATCTCGAAATTTTCGGGTACCCGTCCCGATCCCGAAATAATTTCGTGTTCCTGACCCGACCCGATATTTCGGGTTCTTGCACACCCCTAGTCAGCAGAAATGGTCCGATGAGGACAAGGAAAACATGCACAAGAATTCCCGACGAGCGAAGAAAGAATTGCATTAAAATTTAAAATTATAGCAATTTGTGTGCCCTGGTGTCATCGTAAAGGTTGATCAGAACGCTGAAGAAATTAATTAAACAAAAATGAGAGTGGAATGTTACGAAAAATGACTATAAGGTGTGTCATAAAGACATCGGGATTCGAAGGAAAGCTGCCACGAATAAATCGGACAAAAATCGCAGCGCAGCATGGAGGTGTACCGAAGAATTTCGTCGAGAAGAAACGATCGGCGGATATTTTGTTAAAAATTTTCAGGTGACGAAGGGTTCTGCGAGGGGGCGCTGGCAGCCGCAGCTCATCTTCGAACGAAGGGGGGCCCGCGTTCCCCTTTTTTCCCTTGTCCCCTCGCCCGCGCAGCACGCGTAAGGTTTTATCCAGTTAACAATCCGTAATTGCAGGGTCTCCTGTAACTAACTCGGTTAACGTGAAGGACCCCACGATGATTCCCCGGTGTTCACCTATCATCGCGATGCGGATGCAGATTAAACAGCCCCTTAATCTCGGGCCCGCTGCGAGCCAGTTCTCTCTCTCTCTCTCTCTCTCTCTCTCTCTCTCTCTCTCTCTCTCTCTCTCTCGGACCTCGCGGACCTCCCTTGTGGCCTCTCTTATGCTTCGTTTAATAGGGTCTAACGATAGGGAAACCGGACGGTTTACGACAGAATCATACTTCTCGACGCGCCGGGACACTCGCTCTCTTTTTCTTTCTCAGGTCCGAAACTTCTCTCCGCTGTGTTGGCTAATCGACCGTAATCGGTCCCGCCGCAATTATGTCTACAAATTCATAATTAGATTAGGGGTAAAGTGTGAACGCTCCACGTTACACGATCTTATCGCGAGGAACAAGAAGAACAGCCGATAAAAATTTAGGAGGCTGCGTCGAAAAATCCGCCTCGACCCTTCTTCTTCTGCAAGGGCAGCGCTGCCTCGATGAATAATTAGCTTGTGAGACAAGATTAGGGGTGGCACTTGGTGCTCCATCTCCGAATTATTGAAACTTATGCATAACAATTTAAAATAAGTGCAGCGGAAGTGAACATTTTACAAGATCTACGAAAATTGTTAAAAGAGGAAACGCATTTTTATTGGACCTCCGTTTCATAGAATTGATCCAGACAATTTTGGTCTAATAATTATAATTACCTTCACAGCTTCCAGTTTCACCGGAAGAATCTCTGTTCCCCGACAGTCTCTGGATCTTCTCTCGCCCGAAGTCATCGAGATTTCAAGAAAAATGTTTGAACCGCAGAAACGCGCTGTGCAGGAGGTATTCGAGGTCCGATAAATATCGCGGTTTCGACAGCGTGTTGAACCGGGGCAGCTGAGAATTTCCTTTTCGGCGAAGGCAATCCGGTTGCTTTGCTACCGATCGGCGAATTCGCCTCGACGAGACAGTTATTAGGTGGCTAGACCCGGTGTAAAACGTCGCTATAATGATCGGTTGCTAACTAACTGGCTATTTCTCCCGTGCTGCTCGCCGTCTCTGTGCACGTCGTGTATAAACATTCACGTGTGCGTACGTGTATAGATCGTGCGCACTTAGCCGTCGTACCCGCGGGCACCGTCGATACTGTTTACACCGTAGTAATTTGCTAATGGCCAGGCCGACACGATGAATTCGGGATCGAGCGGCTGCGTGGTCTGCATCTCGATCGCGCGTGATCCCGAGGGACCCACGCGGCCAGAAAACGATCGAGGATCGATCACCGGGGCCCCGGACACGCCTCTTCTCGTTCTCGTCTCGCCCTTATCGAACCTTGCGCGTTATCGACCCGCACCATTCCCTTCATTTTTGCCTGGGACTCTGGAATTTTTTACTTAGAAGATTGCTGCTTTTATCGCAATCCTATCGGCATGGGTTATAGCTGCAAAAATGGAAAGTTTGCGATACGTCAGATTTCATAGAATTCTACAGCGTTTCGTTATCGATCTGTCCATTTTAACGATTTTTTCATTCTGGAGGTAAGTGTGTAAATAGTTCAGTCAATGAATGCTCATAAGCGGGGGGTAGAGGGAACTGGAAGGAACACAATTTCTAACTTTGGGACTTTGTTTGGACTAGTTAGGAGGTAACCATACTAAAAGTTCCTACTCCTAGGAGGTGAGCGAAGTGCAGGGAGGCACGTAGAAAGTCTCCTTTTTCGGTTTTCCGCTTATATCTCGGAAACTATGTGTCCTAGCGATAAGACCATTTCATCCAAAATTAAAGCTGACAAAATATGCCACAAGATTGATTGGATTCAGTTTATCGCTATCTCGCATAGTTTCCGAGATAACCGCGCTCAAAGTTCACTTTGGTATTATTTGTTAGAGTTAGTGTTTTTGCTTCAATTTCAACTTCACTTTCAATTTCAACATCAATTCCAACATCAATTTTTTAATTACTACTTCAATTTTTCAGTTTCAACATCAATTTCTCAATTTCAACTTCAATTTTTCAATTTCAACTTCAAATGCACGTAGAATGTCCCCCTTTTCGGTTTCCCGCTTATATCTCGGAAACTATGCGTCCTAGCGATAAGACCATTCCACACAAAATTGAACCTAACAAAATGTGCCACGAGATTGATTCAATTCAGGTTTTCGCTACCTCGCATAGTTTCCGAGATATCCGCGCTCAAAGTTCACTAATTATGAAAAAGAAAATAGCCGAGTGAAATTCGCCCCCGGTGGGATTTTAATCGAGCTTGATTCCATAACCTACCTAAAAAAGGCCCCTCTCTGACGAGTTTCAGCCCCATATCTCATCTGTAAGAGTAATTATTGAGCAAAATCGTAATGCCCGTTTTTGGCCCAGTTTCCTTATACAATTAAAAATTCTGAAAAAATCTGACACATTCTGGATACCAAGATTTTTCCGTTGCAAACTATGGCTGTAAAAAATGAAAAACATGAAAAAAATCGAAAGAATGCAGATTTCTTATAAAAGTAGGTCTCGTACCACTTCAGAATTAATTTAGCAATGAGATAGTATCAAAAATATTATGCTCAATTTTTTTCAGATTTTTGTAAGTGGTGCAACAATGTTGAAAAAAATAAGAACCACATTTTTCGGCGTTTTTCCTAAGTTACACTTATTTTTTCTGAATCCAAAAAATATATTATGTAATATTAAGCATTCTTATGTTCCAGACTTAAAAACTTGCGTTGCTATGTATATGTATGTATGTACATAGAATTTCACCAGGATATTTTCTTTCTCACAATTAGTGAACTTTGAGCGCGGATATCTCGGAAACTATGCGAGATAGCGAAAAACTGAATCCAATTAATCTTGTGGCACATTTTGTCAGCTTTAATTTTGTATAGAATGGTCTAATCGCTAGGACGCATACTTTGCGAGATATCCGCGCTCAAAGTTCACTAATTGTGAAAAATAACTCTTCAGGAGAATTAGCGAACTTTGAACGCGGATATCTCGGAAACTATGCGAGATAGCGGAAAACTGAATGCAATCAATCTTATGGCACATTTTGTTAGCTTTAATTTTGTATAGAATGGTCTTATCGCTAGGACGCATAGTTTCCGAGATAACCGCGCTCAAAGTTCACTAATTGTGCTGAAGAGTTTTTTTTCACAATTAGTGAACTTTGAGCGCGGTTATCTCGGAAACTATGCGAGATAGCGATAAACTGAATCGAATCAATCTTGTGGCATATTTTGTCAGCTTTAATTTTGGATGAAATGGTCTTATCGCTAGGGCACATAGTTTCCGAGATATAAGCGAAAAACCGAAAAAGGAGACTTTCTACGTGCCTCCCTGCACTTCGCTCACTTACTAGGAGTGGGGACTTTTAGTATGTTTACCTCATAACTAGTCCAAACAAAGTCCAAAAGTTAAAAATTGTGTTCCTTCCATTTCCCTCTACAACTTTTCGTTGACTGGACTAAAACGGTCAAGCGTTTTATTTAAATCTTGTCTTCGATGCTTACGAAGGGTTAAAATATCCGACACGATTGTAATGTGCAAGGTTTGATAGAACTTTATGGCGCTTTGTTAGCCACCGGTTTTCAAAAAGATTTGTAAAAAATCATGTGTGAATTAACCGTAGAGTAGACTCAAATTCCATAATGATTCTCTCATGTGAGCAGAATGTTCCATCGCGTTCAAGTAGCATCGCGCGCGAAGCTATCCCGACTATTTCGCGAGCATGACAGAAACCCGACAGGAACCGGTAATTTCGCGGTGCAATTTCATTGGCCGGTTCGTCGATCGAAGAGGAGGACGAGAGAGAGAGAAAAAAGCAGAGATCTCCGGAAAAAATAAAGACTCGAGAAAAAGGGGGGACGAGCAAAAAGGGGTGCAGCGGCACGTAACATTTTCAGGAAATTAGAGTGCAACGGTGGGGGCCGGCGTTACGTGTTGCGGAAGGTGTCATTAAAGCGCGTCTATTACGCGTTTAGCCCTCGGAATCGGTGTTGGTTCGCGCTCTCGATATTCGCTGGCTCTGTTCACTCTGTTGCGCTTGGACGGTCGAGTGCGTGCACTTAAGCGTGCAACGGGGAATCCCGGCGCGGCGCAGTGTGCTGCAGTCCGCGAACCACTTAAGGCCGCGTCAGTTTTGATCGGCGGATCATTTGGACGGTAACCGTTCGATTTATCAGCGCGAGGATCGTTAGCAAGCCGGGGGGAGCGCAGGCATCCACGACTCCGCTAATTAGCTGACGCGCATTAATGGCCCGGGACTCCATTAAACTGTGAAATATTTAAATAACTCGTCGACGGGCGTGCCCGGCCGCGAATTACTTGTCATAAGTCAGCCCCGGAGTGCTGTTCGACGATCCTCCGGATCTCCTCTCTCTCTCTCTCTCCCTCTTTCTCTTGGTCTCCTCTCTTGCCGGCTAAATGCGTCCGTGTAATGGTCCCCGGTTTTTCGTTCAGGAAGTTGACGAGCCTGCAAATTAATACCTCCGCACAGTGTGATATTTCAGCGATGCGCACAAAATTGAATTTCGTCCGTGATCCAGACAGAGGTAATCCGGTTATCAATCAACATATTGTGGATGGATACGGTTCACTGGAATATTTAAGCTTATTCTACTAAATGACTTTTCTTTGCAATTTTAGGAAACGTGACCCTTGTCAATGATCTTTTCACCAATATTTAGGTATTTATCTCCAAGGGAATAATTGACCTTTGAGTCCTCAAACAATTAAGATTATTGGGAGAACGATCAATTATTATTTACATGCCAGATATCTTTACCTGCCATGATACTTAACTTTCACTCTGCGTACATATATTTCAATGCTAATCCTATAGTGGGGTGTAATCACACTCCCTGCATATATTCAGTGTAAAATGTACAGAAAAAACATTGACTGCGTGAGTATTCCTAAAATTGTATTGATTTTCGTACCGGTAGGTATGAAAAGATTAAAACATTTAATTGAGTATGAAAATAATAAATTTAATAATTTCAATCTTTTGTGAAATATGTCACAGATAACATTCATAAGAGAATTTTGTGAAATTTTCCATTCGGCAACTTTTCAGTTAATGAACATAGCAATATATTTTATTCTCGAATTTCTTTCTTCCCTATATGTATATGTATAGTGGTACCTCGGTGTATGACCTTAATCCGTTCCTGATGTTTGGAATATACGAATAATCCGTTCTCATGTAAAAAAAAAACTCCTATTGATATTATACCCACATTAATGGGGTTGTAAAATACTTTAAACACTGTTTAAACACATAAATAGAAAATGAGATTTTATTATAGATTTTTAAATCTATCTTTATATTTACAGTAGCAGACAAAAATTTAAGACCGCTCTAAAGAAGACGATAACTTTTTTAATATTGTACTATACGATTTGAACTTTTTTGGGAAGCTAGTGCAATTAGTTTACTAAAGGATGTGAAAAGAAGTTTTTTCAAAAATTGCAATTGATCGGAATTGTTGAAAGGATACTAAAAGTTGAATTTTTAACTTTTTTATGTGGGCCTATATTGAAAATTTAAAAAATACGTTTTGTAGATCTGCGTCAATTAAACATATTCTGAAAATTTCGTCAAAATCGGTCGACGTTGCAATGAGCTACAATCGTTTAAAGATGGTAAAAATTGCAGATTTTCACGATTTTCGGCAATAATTCGAGAAAATTCACACAAAAAGTTATGTAGTATACCGAGCAAAATTTATCACACCAAACAGGACGTATTCCGAATTGGACGTACTCCAAAGCAGACGTATACCGAGGTACCACTGCATTTTTCTTTTCTCCAACGATTATGTATTAAAACAAGAACTTCAATACGTAGTCCAGAACTTTTTCTAGATTTTTTAACATCCTGGACCAGTAAATAGTTTTGAGTAAACAGTTACAATACTATAGTAACAGTAAATAGTTTGAATGGAAATAATCCGCCATGATTTTGCTCGAACAGATAGCTAAAATATCACAGTATGATTGGGCCAGATCGTTTCCGATCCATGGGAGATCGTTGTGGAAAGGCTTTACGGAATAAAAAGACACGTGTTTTGTTTCAATTTTCATTTTTACCTCTTTCTTTCCATTCTTCTCTCTCTCTCTCTTACCTTTCTTCTCTCTTACTCTCTCACAAACGCATGTATTCATCGCTAAAGAAAAAAGAAATTAAAAGAATGTGCCTAGGATTAAGGACAATGGACCGACGGGTGTTTGCTGAAAATCGAGGGAGCTGCGATCGATTTTTCGGAAAAATCGACAGCGGCTTCGCGCCGAAAGCTATGCGAATTCTATGTATTTTCTTCCGTTTCTTCTTTGTCGGATCGCGGAGGATTAAGATCGAGAACTGTATCAATCGGTGAGGCAGCCGACTAGATATGGCCGCACGAGCACGCTGTGTCATGATTCGCGTATCTTTACGCTGGAAATTCGAATTCGGTTAGATTCAATCCTCGGCAAAAGTTACGCATACGTCGTAGAATATATTTACAAGGGACGCTTACAGTACGCTAGCAATGCTTACAAAGTCGGCGGAACATGTCGCGACTATCGCTTAAAAGTTTCAAATTATAAGAACGGGTATATAAATAGTACTTTCTTCTTACCTAAAAACATTGTGTGACGGATCGATGTAAAAAGCACCGTGGCGCGCAGAGTACAGCGGATCGATGGATCTTTCGATTTTCGATTTTAAAAATTCCCTTGATAATATCATGTTGTTAATTCCCGAGCAAAATTGATTCAGAAATTTATTTAGTCGTGAGCCACAGATTCGTGACAATATTCATAGACAAATTGAGTTGAAAAAACGACGGGCTTGCGAAGATTAAATTAATTAGTTCGATTTTATAGGCGACCTAAAATACAACAAAATCGTATTATCATTGGAATAAAACGTTCTAGACACCGTTCCAGGACGGCAAAGCGAAAGATCGATCGAGAGAATCAGCCTCGCCACTGTAAATCGTGTTACGCTTCGTCTTCTAACCTAACCGGTTACGTTCTGGGTCGCGACGTGAACAATTCCGCTCTAAAATCTTGCTAGACTCTTGACTACAATCTTGAATTTCGTCGGTAGATTAACCCATACGAATTCTCCTCTAAAAAGAAAAAAGAAACTCTTTAAAACCCTACAGGATTAGAAAAGAAGGCGCCATCGCAGGCTCTTGCGTCGCGACGCCGGGAATCTTTCTGGACGGACATTTTTCGATGATGTTTGCTCAAAGTTCGGTCGTGAATACAACGTTTTCGTTTCTCCAATCAGGCGAGCGATCTAGATCTCGATCGTCCCTTGGATCCGCCTTTGAAATCGATCTGAGAATCCTCCAGCTCGCGAAAATTTGCATTACAACACCATTGCATCATTGCAACACGAATTTTAGACGCGATCGTGGATCGAGGAAGCACAGATTTCAAAGACGTTCCTGTCGAGGGACGCTTAGGGTACTTTTATGTTGAAGCTGCGATAAAAACCATAATAACATTGACAAAACTTACAACAGCGTCGATAAAAACTGGTTTTTTCGGTGTCAATTCTTCGGTTAAAAAATCATAAAATAGTTTCTCTACGCTTTCTTGTTACTCTGATCATTTACCACAGCTGCAACCTGATCGCACGGTTAGGCTCGCGGATCATCGTCTCGCCATTACTGTACATTTCTTATACAGTATTCCACGCAGAGAAAAAACAGAAAAGAAACTGTCAGTTCGTTCGCTGAATTAGTGTCGCTCGGGAGGAAGGTTGAAAAGAAGCTCGTTTTGTACGTGGACAGGTATGCGTCTGTTCTCGACGAGCACTCGAAGATCCACGGCGATCTATACGGTTGCGATCCACGCAACAGAGCACCGGCAATTCCAACGATCACGGAGAAATCGATAATGTTTCCGTGGTCGTCCGAGTTGCCAACGCAGATGCAACCCTTGCATCACCGTTTTTGATTCTTCTGTCGCATCGTCGCGAATCCTTTGTCCGAAAGCGCGTTACCTAGAGCTGACCGACAGCGTTCGGATCCCATATCGATCGTGAGTCGACCAGACGATAGCACGTGTATTTCGAGAGAGGCACGGTTATTGTCACAAGACTCTGACGAGCTCGTATGCGATCCGAAGCTGGTCCGAGGCTCTAATCGCATAACAAAAGCACCGGTTGATCACAGGAAGAGGAAACTGACAACCTTCCATCGCGTACACGCCGTTGAAAGACGGTGCTGAGTGTCCGGGGCCACTTCGCTGGAAGTTCTTTGGCGCGCGTCGTTGGACGATACGTGTTTCGATAACTGTTTCCCGAACTGGTACGGAAACGTTCTGACGCTTCGGTCGCGGAGAACACGTTCTGACGCTTCGGTCGCGGAGAACACGTTCTGAACCATTGCTGCGAGGATTCGCTGTCGAGGATTATTCTGACGGTACGAATAATTATTATAAGGCACCTTCGTTCTGAATAATTGCTATGACGAAACTCCTAACTGCACTGGCACACTCGGCTGTCTCAATTAATAATAGGCAGGGGAGACCGGAGTAGGTTGCACAGGTTTTGCACTCCAAACTCACCCTTTTGCAAGTCGAATCGAACCTTATGCAAATCAATCTCAGCTTTTTGTCAATCAAATTCCTCCTTTTGCAAATCAATTTCAACCTTTTGCAAATTAATTTCACTCGTCAAGAATATTTAAAATTAATTATTTATTTATTCAGTTTAAATTATAAATTTATTTAGACATGGGAAACATGTAAGACTCAATACTCGATACTCTTCGATAAATACATATGTGCTTTCTTCTTAAAAATTTATCAATCAGAAAATAGATACAATGAATATACATATCTACACGCAGTTGTCATACATTACGAAGTTAACGAATTCCTAATTTCTTTCTTCCTTTTTCTTTTTTTGATTTGTAAAAGGTTGAAATTGATTTGCAACAGGGTGAATTTGCAGTGCGAAAGGGTGTATTTGACTCGCGAAAAGGTGAATTTGGAGTGCAAACCTGTAATACGAGATAAGTTGTGATACGATTAAAATGTTCTGTACGACGAATCTCTGGCGACTCGGCACGATGCGAGAGCCAGAATTGTCGTTCAGAAATGTTAATCGCGTCGCAACTTATCCCGTCTGACTATCTACTTCGGTCTCCCCTAGTTAGTTTCCATTCCGAAGCAAGTCTTCAGTGAGCTATACAACGTGTTGTTTCGTACGTGGATCGTTTAACATTGAACTATTTCTCGAACTGAAACTTCCAACTGGAACCTCAGTTGCGTAAATTCGTCAGAGACGTTCAGTTAGTAGAACGGATATTTCGTTTCAATACTGAAGCGAGTCCTCAGCGAGTTGTACAATACATTCTTTCGTATTCGGACGAAAAAGGAGTCAGGTATCTGTGAAATTCGGCTAACCGAGGCTTCATTTTATACCGTTTTAGGCTGAACTATTTCTATGTACAGCGTATTCAGCCGATAACGGGGTGTATGCGAGGTTCCTCAGAAATCCAGAAGATTCTGGATTGCAACAATAACTCAGAACCTCGATCCTCTACAACCATGTCGAGTGCCCAAGCCTGAGGCAGCAGGTCGAAAGAAGGTAGCTATCAGGGAATACGTGAGGCCGATAGGACGAGTTCCACATGGCAATCCTTACATCACCATGCTCTCGCCTTATAATTCGAGCAGGGTTCGCTCGAGGGTGTTTCGATTCGCCGGCAGGAGATCACGATCGGATATCAACAATGCTCGCCTGGGTGTCATCGTCTGTTAAACGAGCATGTTTCGCAAGGTCGTACCTAGGTCCGTGTCCGGGGCTAGGTGGCTGTGGATTCTCGTTCAGCTGATGAGGTCGCCGTTCTTGCGCAACATCTCGAGGTGTAGCTCGTACTCTCTGGCTTTCAATCGGAGGGACGCGATGCTGTTCGTTCGCCGATCGATGTCCGGCAGTCCAACGCTTCCTGTGGGCGATCCTTGGGGTGAGGTGGCCGTCGGCGGAGGTGCCGGGACTGGCGCATGTGGCAAATTGATCGCCGGTGCCGGTGGAGGTGGCGGAGGCGGCGGGGGAGATCCTTGGACCAATTTCGGCCGTTGAGCAGCCGAGATGTTCGCCAACAGGCTCTGGAAGGACGCTGCCGACGTGTACGGCAGAGGCATCCCGGGCGGTAGCAACGGTGGCGGCGCCCGATGATAGGGAAGGGTCGTGTAACTACCAGGAATGACCGGCCCGTGACCCAGGGGCGGGTAACGGAACGTGTCGAAGGGTTTCCGCAGACCGAACGTGCCCAGGTGCGCGAAAGGGTTCGGCAAGGTCGGCGCGACCACCGCCGACGGCGGGGGTGCGCCCGTGCCCAAGTACGGGTTGTACGGGTGCGCCTGCGGCCCGACCTTCTCCTGCTTCCGCCACTTCGCTCGACGATTCTGAAACCAGACCTGCAACCAAATTCGTTTCTTTCAGTTTCTCGTCGTCTTCAAATTATAATATCTGCCGATTTCTTACGGAATTCGCACGGATTTTCGAACTCGAGGGAACGTATCAATGATTCTAGGGTGTTTGAAGAGCGCACAGTTGGGTATTTGGCTGAAAAACATGAATAAAATATTGTAGCGTTATTTATGGGCTCAGGGTCATAAAATCAGTAGATCGTTGGATTCGTCTTGACGCCAGCTATAACATTATGAAATAAAGAATGTATTTTAACATTTAGAAAAACGAAATAATTTTTATTTTTTGTAGAAAAAATTTTTTTTCGAAATTTTTAATATAGAATTTTGTACATGTTTAAGTACTGTTCAACTTTTATTCGAAACAATTTGTCGTCAGATTATCCGAACTCTTGAAAAGTAGTGATAATGGAATAGGTGTACAAACTCTTCACAGATTTCATCCTGTTATATCATCTAAATTAGTATTGTTATTAATATTTGAACATTACCAATCATTCTGTAAGTTTTTTTTCGATTTCAAAACTTTATTGACGATTTTGGTAAACCATTCCGCTGTATTCCGCACTCCTTCGTGTACCATTACATTCGATAAAGGTTTACCATCATAGTCCAAAATGAATTGGTTCCGAATCGTTCTGAATTGGAAAGTTATAACTAATTTAAGTAAAAATGAGCGTCGAAAGTCGCGACTTTCGTTTTGAAATCGAAAAAAAACTTACAGAATAATTGGTAATGTTTAAATATTAATAACAATATATAGTAATAATAGTCGCTAATAACCATGCAGTTGATGCGACGTAAAACCTGTAAATAAAAGAAAAAGAAAAAAAACAATATTAATTTAGATGATAACAGAATGAAATCTGTGAGTACCTTGGCCTCGTACACCTACCTGAGCTCTGTACATCGTATTCAAAGCATTTCATTATCACTACTTTTCATGAGTTTCGGATAATCCGACAACAAATTGTTTCCAATAAAAGTTGAACTGTACTTAAGCATATATAAAATTCTGTATTTAAAATTTCAAAAAAAAAATTTCTCTACAAAAAATAAAAATTGTTTTGGTTTTTAAAGGGTAAAATATAATATATTTTTTATTTCATAATGTTATGGCTGGCGTCAAGACGAATCCAACGACCTACTTTTTTATGTCCCTGAGCCCATAAATAACGCTACAATATTTTATTCCAGTTTTTCAGCGAAATACCCCACTGTGGAGCGTCTAGAGTCCAGAGACACTTGGAAGTTACTAGGAAAGGTTAGGTATTCTACTAGGTTTGTAACAGTAACATTAAACAAACATGACACCAATAGGCCAGATACAGAAGCAAAAATGTATTAAAGGAACCCAAAGATCTTGTTATATTACTTTGGACTTTTTAAGAGCACATGAAATTTCATTTCATTTCGTTTTCTTACAATTGCCTTGGGCAACTTTTATTTTGCATAAAGATCCGTAGTCTGTTCATAACTTTTCACCAATGCTGAATTGATAGCACGATCCGCAGGTTGTTTTACCCGTCCTGAAAGTTTGCGAATAACTAATAACTATCTAAGTTCACACCATCTTGCTATAAAAAAAATTCCCATTCTCAAAGTTAATCCTTTGCACTCGGAGCTATATATATATTTTAACTTAAAAATTAAACATTTCTTTCAACCTAGAATAATTCCATCAGCGCCCGCTCTAGCGGTTACGTCGCCCCGGACAAAAAGACAAATTGCCGCCCCTTAAGAATATATATGTATATATATTTTTTAAATAAATGTGTGTACAT
This sequence comes from Lasioglossum baleicum, assembly GCF_051020765.1. NCBI lineage: Eukaryota > Metazoa > Arthropoda > Insecta > Hymenoptera > Halictidae > Lasioglossum > Lasioglossum baleicum. The sequence continues at coordinate 1,625,832 of NC_134933.1, forward strand.
ATTTTTTATCTTCAATGAAAATCAAATCATTTTATTTGAATTTTAATACAAGCAAATTTTCTATTAATTGAGTATTTAACACATCAATATTTTTCTCACAGTTATATACAGTCAAAATGGGATCTCTAAATTTTCGCGCCCCGGACAAATGTCCGGGTTGCTCCCTTAGAGCGGGCCCTGATTCCATTGTATATTATTTTTTTCAATTTATAGATATGCAATTGATATAATACCTTATAAAATACTTAAATGTTCAGTAACCAACATACAATATATTAATCAAAACAATATTGTGAATAATGGTAACAGCAATTTTTAGTGTTGACTCTGAGTTACTCCTCGACTGCTAAGGGTTAATAATTTTTCCATCATATCGATCTTTCAACATCGAGTCGACTTGATATTTTTCGGAGCAAGTCAACTGTGAAGAACGAGTAACGGTGAAGAATTGAAGGATCACTTTCGGAAAGATAGTAGTCGCGTGACGTCGAGAGCGACGAAGAATCGGAATTAACGGCGAAGCACCGTTTAAACGACTGGTTTGGGGGCCGGGCGAACGAGCCCCGCATTATCGTATTCGTTTCTATGTATACTTAACTAAGTACGTTGTTGCTGCGAGTACTTTGTTGCCACTGGAAGACTGGCAGAGTCGCAATTATCCTAAGTGGCCAAATCGTTTCCCGGATATGCGTTCGGGAAAGAGAGAGGGCGAGAGAACGAAGAGAGCGAAGGGCGACCTCTCTTTCGCGTCGGATTTCGCGAAACCGATTCGTCCGATTCCGGATTAGAAAGGAAAACAATATTCGGGCTCAAAGTGGAACTCTGTGGAACTCGTTCGAACGGAGCCAATCGGAATCGCGAGTTCTTCGGTCTCGAGTGACGCATTCTCCCCTTTTCAGGAAACTCGCGGTGTATCATTACCGTTCAGTTCGAACGCCGAGGGGGAAACCGCGCGATCACTGCGAGGCAGCGGAGAGATTTCCGTTCTTTCTCTTTCATTTCTATCTTCTTCCTTTGTATGCCTACCTGGCTCACCGAGTTCCTACTCGAGAATTAACGAAACAGTGACCATCGTAAAACTGTCCGCCGCGGATCCTGTTGGCCTACTTTCACGAAAGGCGAGCTTCGGGAGAAGTTCCAGCTCGTCCTACGAGCTTCGAGGACGATAGCAACTATTACTCGTGTGGCCTTCGGTTCTGAGAGCATCCCGAGGGCTCTGTTAGGCTAGGATATGTTCAAATTAGTGGCCTTCGTTGATAATAGTTGAGTAGTAATCATTAATCGAGTACAAAATTGGCCAACGCGCTTCTATGGGACCGGATGACCTTTTATCACTTACAATTAGTTTTAAATTTCAGGAGAATTCTGCATTTTACTAGACTGGGCTACGTTGCAATTTGTGGTGCAGGTTGGGAGGACACTGTTACCATTGTTAATAGTTAAGTTGCAATTATTAATCGAGTATAAAATTGATCAGGTTACTTCTACGGGACCAAGCGAGTATTTTTCTATACTCTTCAATTTCAGGAGACTTCTGCGCGTTCTACTCTACGTTGAAATTTGGGTTGCAGGTTGGGGAAACACTGTTACCATTGATAATAGTTGTGTTGTATTGGGTATGGGAATATGTTTCCGCCCTGTTTTGTTGAAAAGAAGCTCTTTATTCAGAAATTCAAATGGAAAGTAAATTCATTCAAAGTATGCTCTATCGGCATCTACAACCTTCCTCCACCGTTCAGGTAATAAACGAATTCCTCAAAGAAAAAAATCTGGTTGTTTCGATGCAAGCCATTCATCGAGCCAATTTCGGATACTTTCATAGGAAGTGAACTGCTCTCCAGATATGGCAGACTGCATAGACCCGAACAAGTGGAAATCTGAAGGAGCAATGTCCGGCGAATATGGCGGGTGGGCCAAAATTTTCCAGTTCACTCCTTCCAAGTATTTCTTGACGGATTTTGCAATATATGGCCTAGCGTTGTCATGTAACAGAATCGGCTTATCGTGCATGTTGTCCCATTCCGGTCGTTTTTCTTGTAATGCTCGCTTCAAACGTAATAGTTGGAGTTCTTCAAGTGTTTGACGTGGATTTTCATCAAGTAATGCTCGCAAACCTGTATCTTTGAATTTTTTGGCGCACCATCGCGATTTTTGTCCCTTACGTCGAAATCATGGTTTTCAAACCGCCGAAACCATTTTTTACAACTTGTATTTGATGGAGCATCGACCCTGTAAATATCCACGAGCAAACGATGCGTTTTCGCGGCACCTTTCTTTAAAACAAAATAATGCAACACAACTTCCCGCAAATGCTGCTTACTTGGAACAAAAGTCGACATTTTTGACGCGAAAAATTGACTGCTGTTCACGCTCGAAACAATTGCCACTAACTGCGTTTTGAAGCTTACAATTAGACATAGACTTTTCAAAAATATGTGCTACGTTCCATCAAATACGCGATCGGTACTTAAGTACAACGACATCGCCAAAAGGGCAGAAACTTATTCCCATACCCAATAATTATTAATCGAGTATAAAATTGATCAGATTACTTCTACGGGATCAAGCGACTATTTTTCTATGCTCTTCAATTTCAGGAGACTTCTGCGCGTTCTACTCTACGTTGGAAGTGGTACACAGGTGGGGGAGACACTGTCTCCATTGTTGATTGTTAGTCAGTAAATGGTTCCTTAAAAACAGCCTGATACCTCTTGTTTCCGCTTTGTGTCTTCAGAAGAGGATGATCAACCCATTCTTCATTTACTACTGACCTCACGGGACCAAGCATCATCAGCGCGACGTGTGCAACCAACGCAACCCCATTCTACCAAAGAAGACCCTGAAGAACACGCTGTAGATCACGCCTAAGAGCCCCCCGAGAGAGCTTGCAGCCGAAGAAAGCCGATCAGACAATCACGAATGAAATAAACGTGGTTCGTGATGCGTCGCGGGTTCGTTCCAGCTTGTTCCAGCGCATTCCATCGCGAAGGTTCCTCGAAGAGTCGAGCTCTAATCAGTTCAACGGAAGCTCTTCCTTCCCCCCGGTGTCCCTTCTCGCAGACCTCGACTGATCCCGTCCCCCTTATTTCGTCGTGCTCGCTTCTTTTTTCCTCTCCGCCTCCTTCTCCTCCTCCTCCTCCCAGTTAGCTTCTTTCGCGAAGTTTAATTCCGCAGTCCTCCGGTTCCGTTGTTAAGTCGATTCCGTGTTTCGTATACACGCCGCGCCGCGTCTATCCCGAAACATTTCGCTTCTTGCGAAAACGAATCGGTTCCACTCGAACGAGTCTCGTGACAGAACGCAATGACAGCGAACCAGACCGAACGTGTACCACGTTTCCGGAAAATTGCCCACACGAAGATCACGTTGTACGCGCCGGTGAACTTGTCGAAGAAGTTCGCGAACAGGCAATCTCTAGGAAACGGTGTATGTATTGCTATTTTGTTTGCGATGGATCATCATGCTTCGGCGAAATAATTCTCTTATTATTGTCCAATCTCGTTCGGCAGACTTGTTTGTCTGCGCGGACGCACAGTGGAGAGGGTCTGTCGAAACAATGGCGGAGGTTCACCTAAATATCTCCGTTACTTTTCGTTGTACAAAAAAACGCACACTTTTTGTGTCATAACACCTAAACAATGCAACCTACAGAATCGGATCAGTGGCCATTTGAAAGAACTCGGCGAGCTGAATCCAATGAGTACCTCAAATTGAATATTGCTGCTACCAGTCAAAAGTTATAAGCAGAAACGTGCCCGAAAGAGGGCGAAAAAGTTGTCTCTGGTCACTAGTGACATCACAACTTTTGAACAAACGGACTTTTTCAAATGCGGATTGTCCTAAAACCTTCCTGCAGAAACGCTGCATCTAATGGCTCAAACCCCAGCTTTCTACGTTCAGTCGTTTCGGAGATCTTAGATTATGAACAAACAAACATTTATATTTTTATTTACACTGGGTGAGTCCGAAGAAACAGAACACCTAAATATGTCCGTTACTTTTCGTTGTACAAAAAAACTTCTTCGAACAAAGTTACACTGCTTGAAGGGCCACATGTAACGGTGTAAGGGACACAATTTTCAAGGTCATTTTTTTATGAGATTTCAAGGTCAACGATGTTTTTTTAAATGGAATGATATATCTTCGGTAACGTAATGTTGTAGCTGACAAAATAACGAATTCATCCATGTAACACAATATGACCTACAAATGACCTTCAACCCAGAAAAATGGAATAAATAAAATTCAACGTGTAAGATTCATTTGCTTCATTTGTTACGCAAAATGTTCAAAAATATTCCCTTAAGCTGCTATACATTCAAATGTATCGCAATACACAACATAATAACAGATTCGGTGTTGACAGGAAGACATTTATGATATACCTTCACCTATGCGTTCGTACAGAATCGTGTTTATCAACTACTAATTGCTCTGAAGACCTTCTTGCTATCGGATTTCCACTGTTTCTAAGATTTCTAATCTATCAGTTTATCGAATTAACCATTTATAACCGTTTATGCCATTAACAATAGCAGGGGTTCTATGCGTTGTTGATTTGCAAAATAAAAATTGTTTTTCGTATACTTTTGTTAGCTAGAAATATATTTTTAAATTGTTTAAAATTGCGCCTGCTCATTTTTGTCACAAATGCATAAAATCCGCAGATCTATGATGAAGATGGTACCTTCTGTAAATTGTGACTACATATTTCCAGTGCGTTAAGTTCGTTGATCCCCAACGTCCGAGTTAATTGATTTTATTAATCTACATTCCAGGCGAAGTGGTGTAGCAAAGCTACTAGATCGTAATAATACCTCGACGCTTTTCAATAATGATTCCCCAAGGACAGGTGTGTGTTCTGTGAGTAAAAAAATCAAACGCACCGCCAGGAGATGTAGACAAGCCCCATATGATCGGTGACGATGCAGCTTGGTCTGAGCCTAGATGGGAAGTATTTCGGGATGACTTTGCGGTTCGATGATCAAACCTGATCGCCTGCGACCAGGGCATTTCGTGACTTGTGAGATCGTACCACTACTGGGCTGCTTCCAGTCTCGAGTTTTCCCGTTGTTATACTTTATGCATTTGTGACAAAATGCAGTGTGTAAAGAATTTAAAAATACTATTGTTTCCAACTCGCTAGAATTATAAAGACAAAAAGGTCTGTGGGTCTCCTGTGTCTTGAGATTGATGCAATTTTTTGTTTGCATAAAAATCATAGTCTAGTAACTATTTTCTAGGGACTGAGAATTATTTCTTTTCGTTGTCTTCGTTCTCATTGTCAGTCAGTTTGCAATAATAATTTTCCAGTCTCGAGCTTTCCCGCTTTTATATTTTATGCATTTATGACAAAATGCAGTAAAGAATTCAAAAATACTAATGTTCCAACTCGCCGCAATTTACATCAAGACAAAATCATCCGTGGGTCTCCCGTGTCTTCAGATTGATGCTATTTTTATAGTTTGCATACAAATCATAGTCCAGTAATTACTTTCTAGGGAATGAGAATTATTCCTCTTCGTTCTCATTGTCAGTCAGTTCGTAATAATAATTTTCCAGGGACTGGGGGAACGACCGTTTCCTCTCGATATCTGTGTTTAAATCAATCGCAGCCCCGACTGCTGTTTTGTAGTTAATTTTCCTTCGTTTTCCCCTCGTGGGAATTTCTAATTGTGTTCCAGGGACTGGGAACTCTCCCGATGGCTTTGTTCCCAGTTGAAAAGGAATTGACGAAATCCTGTTACAAAGCTGTTGCGATTGTGGATGCTAGGCAGCTTTCAGCCAATTTTTCCTTTGCTGTGGGACTTCTCAATTATTTTTTGAACACTGAGAAAAGTTCCTCTTGGACATCTCCGTTCCCAATCGAAGAAGGGTCGACCAGGAAAACCAAAATTCAGTAACGATCTTCCCTATACACCACATTTCAACTTTGTTGGTATTTTGAATTATTCTTCGCAGACTGAGAACTGTTGCTCGTCGATGGCTCCGTTCCCAGCGGAGGAAGAATCGCCCAAATCCGGTTACGAATCGACGATGGTATTGCGTAACGCTTTCAGGATGAGAAAAAGAAGGAAGGGACCGAGAGCCAGGAAGAGGATCGAGTATGCGTGTGTCCACGGGTGGATCGAACCATCGCATCGGTGGGGCCCCGTTGGAACATGCAAAGTCGTTGCTAGGCGTACGGAGAGTTAAAGGTGATGGGGTGTGGGGGGACGGGTGCTAGGACCCCCCATAGCGAGCGGAATTGCCCCCAGCAGGGAGTTAAACATCCGACTTGCGGCTTTTAAAACAAAACGCAGCCACGATCCGCCGCCGCCGCCGGAACCTAGTCGTTTCGTGCTTAATCGTGCCGCATTAATTACTAGGATGCCGGTTGCCCCCTCTTCCCCTGTATTTTTTTTCTCTCCTCCCCTCGATTTCATCGGTTCTCCCCCCTCCTTTTAAGCACTTCCTCGAACCTAATCAGTTTCAGATGACCGGATTTTCTCACGCCGCGCCGCGCCGCGCCGCACAGTGGACGAGAAACCGATCTTTTTGGACAAAAATCTGCCGACAACTCAGTTTTTCATAGATTCAATTGGAGTTCTTTTTTAAATGTTAGCGAAGGACTATACTTTGATAACGGGCTGCGCGAAAATCGTTAACTGTCACAAGAAATCAAGAATCCTTATCTACAAAACCCAATAACTCCGATACTTCAACCGCCCATACCATAAATTTGCGTGGTCCGAACTTTCTTTAGAAAAGCCGAATCAGTTGCTGCAGTGACTGGATTAAACGCGGTTATTATCACAAGATTGCATAACATTCTTCAGGTAATTACATGTGACGAGAAAGCTGATTCTGTGAAATTCGAAGAATATTGTTCGGAGACGGCTAAATTGTGCCTTAACATTTATCCGTGGTATAAACTACCTCCAGCAGTTCATAAAGTACTGTAACATGGAAGTGAAGTACTTGCTACATTTGAACTGCCAATTGGTTTGTATTCGGAAGAGCCACAAGAGGTAAATAATAAAGTCTTCAGGAAATCACGAGCTGAAAACTCCCGAATGTGTTGCCGCAAAAAGACAAATATAGATATTATACGGCATATATTATTATCATCCGATTCACTTATAAGCTCTCTACGAATAAAGGATGGCAAGCATAAGGAAGTTCTTTCTCAAGAAGCGAAAACGCTGCTGTTGGATCAATAAATTAATGGTATGTCTCATAAGTGCCGAATGTAATTCTATTCGATTGGTAATTCTCAGGGCCCGATTTACAGTTTGAAATTTTACGGTTTAGGGTTTAGGGTTAAGAAGTGTCGGCAACTCAGCTGGGACATATGGTATGGGCGGATGAAGTATCGGAGTTATTGGGTTTTGTAGATAAGGATTCTTGATTGCTTGTGACAGTTAACTATTTTCGCGCAGCACATCATCAAAGTATAGTCCGTTACGAACGTTTAAAAAAAAATTCCAATTGAATCGATGAAAAACTGAGTTGTTGGCAGATTTTTGTCCAAAAAGATCGGTTTCTCGCCCACTGTGCGCCGCGCCGTTTTCTGTGCTCTCGGATCAGCATTTAATCATTCAGAATCAATATAATACGATCATCGTTGTCAGCTAATAATTAACTGAAATGTTCCTTATAGGAGGAATATTTTTTGTTTGTTAGTACCGGTTTTGCATCCACTCTTTCAAGCCAAATAGACCTAACGAAATGTCACTAGTCTTTTCTCAACAACATTATTTCAATCTATGTGACCAACTAATCGCACGAAATGTCACACATAATTGCATTAATAGATCTCTTTTTCTGTAGCTGAAAGTTTTTCTGCCGTCCATTTCATAGTCCGCTTCGCATTATCGTTATCTCTCGCTGCAAGAATAATTGTTACAGTCTTATAAATATTGTAACGATGTTATCATCGCGTTAATTCGATAAATAGCCATAAAAAGAAGCAGTCGAAGAAATCTATTCAGTCATACGATCCGAACTAACGGCACGCGTTTTATGTTACAGTATACGCTCTACTTCGCCCCTTTTTCCGCTAATAACTCTCTATTCCCGTAATCTTATGTATGTCGGATTCGCTTTGATATTCTACGTTACATTTTGCTTTAATATGTTGCTGCAAGAACAAACCCTCGAGGGAACGCTCTTTAATTATGCATTCCTTCATCTAGCATGCGTTTCATTCGTTAGCGCGCCGTTTAAATTACCTGATAATTACTCTCGTAGTCTTGTAAACAGACGGAGATTTATGGAAATCGAAATCCTTATAAATAAATGCGTAGACTAATTTACAAAATTCAATCAATTTTACCGATCTCTTTATTGCAGTCCATTAATCACGTGCATTTCCATTTATTTTTCCTGCTGAAGGTCAGATATGAAGGTCATGATGTAATAGGTTGTTGGATTCGTCTTGACCTTGGCTACTGAATGACAGTAACAAAAGTATGTGATTCTATTTAAAAAAGAAAAATGATTCTATTGAAGTCTCGAAAATTTTTCTGACTTGTTACATTCTTTTCCTCCGGCACATTGTACTATTATTAGTATACTACCTGTTTAGAATTCAGCGTCGTATTAAGTCAGTTTAAAATGTCGCGGGCGAGCGATACGGCCCTCCGTACCTCCCCGCGTTACACGGACCCAGGACGCTCCTGGGGATCAACTGTACGCGAATCCCATGTTTTTAACGATTCCCGGTATCGCGCTTGTGATGCATGATCACGTGATTACCGAGAACCACCGTTAATCGCTCGTCTTACCTCGTCGATGAGATTCGTTCGATCGTTCACACGCGTCACACGTCAATCGCGCCCTTTGCTCAAGTCTTTTCGCTCCGCCATACGGGATCCTCGACAATTGCGCTGGCCCTTCCGCGCCCATTCGTTTCGACTTGTTCTCGTTTCCGCGATTGCGTGTAATAAACCACGTCTCACCACCTAACGTGCAACGAGTTGCCAATTCTTTCGTTCGGCCTCTTTCCGCTCACGCTTCCCACATGATTCCTCAATCCGGACTCCTGTCTATGTTCGCACCCGATCCTTTCATCCATTTTCCATACAGTCCACTCTTAAACCCAAACTAGTCCCGGGTTCCTGAACACTACCGATCTTTATGCGAAATAAAACAGTAACCGTGTACAGTATTCCCGCGATTGATGCGACTTTCGGGTATGCGAATAATGGGACTTTTTTATCCCTGCTACTAGGGGATTCCCCCTTGGGCGGTCGATCGCGCTTCAAAGAAATTAAGGTATTAGGGTGTTTAAATCGTGGTTTTACGATACTCGATGTATCATTCTCAGGTATGGAATAGCATTATAGTCGAGTCAATGAATGCTCATAAGGGGGGCGTAGAGGGAAATGAAAGGAACACAATGTTTAACTTTGGGACTTTTTTGGGACTAGTTAAGAGGTAAACATATTAAGAGTCCCTACTCCTAGGAGGTGAGCGAGCTACAGGGGGGGAGGGGTCACGTAGAAGTTACCTTTTTCGATTTTCCGCTTATATCTCGGAAACTATGTGTCCTAGCGATCAGACCATTCTATACAAAATTAAAGCTAATAAAATGTGCTATAAGATTGATTCCACTCAGATTTTCGCTATCTCGCATAGTTTCCAAGATATCCGCGCTCAAAGTTCACTAATTGTGCTGAAGAGTTCTCTTTCATAATTAGTGAACTTTGAGCGCGGATATCTCGGAAACTATGTGTCCTAGCCATAAGACCATTCTGTACAAAATTAAAGCTGACAAAATGTGCCTCAAGATTGATTGGATTCAGTTTTTCACTATCTCGTATAGTTTCCGAGATATCCGCGCTCAAAGTTCACTAATTCTACGTGCCCCCCTGCACCTCGCTCACCTTCTAGGAGTGGGGATTTTTAGTATGTTTACCTCCTCACTAGTCCAAACAAAGACCCAAAGTTAAAAATTGTGGTACTTCCATTTCCCTCTACAACTTTTCGTTGACTGGACTATTAGTACAATACAACAATTTCCCGTTTAGCACCGTTGTTTTGGAAAAGTTATTCAAGAAATCTATACTCGGCACACGCACGTAAAAAAACGTAGTACCATTTCGTTTTGTGAGACTCGATACCCCCGAGGTTCTCACAATAATTCACAGTGGTCCGAGAACGCGATTTTACTGGCCAAAAGTCAATTTTTGAAGTTCAACATTTTGAAAAAACTTTTTTGGTTATAAAGTAACAATGCTTCAAACCATCAAAATCCAAAATATTAATATCCCAATCCGGGAGCTTGGTTGGGAAGTTTTAATGCATCCACTTTATAGTCCGGACCTGGCACCAAGCGATGACCATCTTTTTTTATCCTTGCAAAACTTCCTTAGTGATAAGAAATTGGCATCAAGAGAAGATTGTGAAAATCGCTTAGTTGAGTTTTTCGCCAATAGGGACCAGGGCTTCTATGAGAGAGGCATTATGAAATTACCTTTAAAATGGCAACAAATTATCGAAGAGAACGTCGCATATTTGACCCAAATCGGACAATCCGAACCATGTTCAATAAAGTCTTGAAATAAAGGTAAAAATGATGGATTACTTTTTTCCCAACCTAATATTATACAATAAACGAGACATTGTAGAGTCTCAAGTTACACACTCTGTGTACGAACAATTCCCGCGTTTTTTTAACGGTTTTGTCAGAATGTTGCTCAACTAATTGGCTCATCTGTCGATCGTTACCTCGTATACACGGAAAGGTGTTTACCGACCCTTCAACAGCACCGAAAACAATAATTAACGTACGGTGAACAGGACGCGGCTGGATACACTGTCGAAATCTTGCGGTGTGTACGGAACACTTTCGATCAGCGAAAGTACGATTCCCCGAAACGTTTTGTTAAATTAGAGCGCGTCCTGTCCGCTGTTATGGCTGCCGGACAATTTGCACGATTCCGGCCCGAAAAGAAATACATTTTTACGAAAGATCGCGTGGATATCACGTGGGGCCCGTTTTGCGGGTACACACGTGTATGTACATACGTCCCTTATACGGTGAACCGTGTTCTGGGATTCCTGAAAATGATTAACGTGGCTCAGGGCCTGGGTATCGTGTCATTCTCGATGCGACAGGGGCTCTCAGCATCAAATCATAATTTCTTGGACGTTTACAACAGTTGTCGACAATTTAGAAAACAATTCTTCAAAGCCTGTGGATGTTGAGAGCAAATGTTCAGGGACTGATTTAGAGGTTCCTTAACCCAATAACAATAATTTGCTGTATTGGAAGCTTTATTACACAAAATGTTTCTTTGACATTTTGTGATAATTAAACTGCGGATCTGTATGAAAAATCAGAATTTTCTCTATCACCTTAAGCAGTTGAAGAGTGTTGGCTTTCACTTAATTGTCTAATTTATGACTTGAGACATATTGTATTATCATGATTTGGGTGAAATGCCAGTTTGGAGTGTTTCGTCCTTTTGATTTTAGATATAAAACTATAACAGACGTTTGCAACTGTAAGCCAACAAACAAAATGGATCATGCTGAACCTACTTATACATGCACGATATCAGGTTTCGAAGCTAACTGTAACAAATCACGAACTGTCCCATTAGTCCAGTCAACGAAAAGTTGTAGAGGGAAATGGAAGGAACACAATTTTTAACTTTGGGTCTTTGTTTGGACTAATTAGGAGGTAAACATACTAAAAGTACCCACTCCTAGGAGGTGAGCAAGATACAAGAGGGCAAGTAGAAGGTCCACTTTTTAGGTTTTCCGCGGATATCTCGGAAACTATGCGTCCTAGCGATAAGACCATTCTATATAAAATTAAAGCTGACAAATTGCGCCACTACATTGGTTGGATTCAATTTTTCGTTATCTAGCATAGTTTCCGAGATGTCCGCGCTCAAAGTTCACTAATTGTGCTGAAGAGTTAGCTAGTCAGCTAAAGGCAAAAAACGTGAGGCAAAAATTTCTTTTTCACAATTAGTGAACTTTGAGCGCGGATATCTCGGATACTATGCGAGATAGCGAAAAACTGAATGCAGTCAATCTTATGGCACATTTTGTCAACTTTCATTTTGCATCGAATGGTCTTATCGCTAGGACGCATAATTTCCGAGATATAAGCGGGAAACCGAAAAGGGGGACCTTCTACGTGCATTTGAAGTTGAAATTGAAAAATTGAAGTTGAAATTGATGTTGAAACTGAAAAATTGAAGTTGAAATTGAAAAATTGATGTTGAAACTGAAAAATTGAAGTTGAAATTGAAAAATTGATGTTGAAACTGAAAAATTGAAGTTGAAATTGAAATGGAAATTGAAATTGGAGTGATGAAATTGAAGTTGAAATTGATAAATTGGAGGAAAAACACTAACTCGAAAAAATAATACTGAAGTGAACTTTGAGCGCGGATATCTCGGAAACTATGCGAGATAGCGAAAAACTGAATGCAGTCAATCCTGTGGCATATTTTGTCAGCTTTAATTTTGTATAGAATGGTCTTATCGGTAGGACGCATAATTTCCGAGATATAAGCGGAAAACCGAAAAGCAGGACCTTCTACGTGCATTTGAAGTTGAAAGTGAAGTTGAAATTGAAATGGAAATTGAAATTGGAGTGTTAAAAGTGAAGCTGAAATTGAAGTGTTGAAATTGAAATTGAAGGAAAAACACTAACTCGAAAAAATAATGCTGAAGTGAACTTTGAGCGCGGATATCTTGGAAACTATGCGAGATAGCGAAAAATTGAATCGAATCAATCTTGTGGCACATTTTGTCAGCTTTAATTTTGTATAGAATGGTCTTATGGCTAGGACACCTAGTTTCCGAGATATAAGCGGAAAAGCGAAAAAGGGGACCTTCTATGTGCCCCCCTGCACCTCGCCTACCTTCTAGGAGTGGAGACTTTTACTATGTTTACTTCCTAACTAGTCCAAATAAAGTGCCAAAGTTAAAAATTGTGTTCCTTCAATTTCCCTCTACACCCCCCTTATGAGCATTCATTGACTGGACTACATTGAATTTTTCACAAAAACAATAAACCATGGATCGTTCCCCAGATTACCCCGACCAATGAGGAAGGAAAGGACATCACCAAGCGACTATAGCAACAAATAAATCTCTATAAATCGCAGCTAGGAACTCCGCTCTCGTCTGCAGGTCGCGTCGTCCTTGCTTTTTCTCGGTAGTTTCGACGCGAATGAAATGATTGACTCTACTGACCTGTATCCTCGCTTCCGTGAGGCCGATCTTCATAGCCAGCTCCTCCCTGAAACACCAAAAAAAGGAGAAGCGTGTGAAATCGACGCAAAGTGCCGTACGGAAAGTAACTGATCCGAATGCGTGTTCGTCGATAAAAACGCGAATCTATCTTTCGCATTCAAATGCCTCGCGGGAAAAACAACTTTGCTAATTGCCGCGGAAAAACTGGGAATTTCTGCGCGACAGGAATAATCGCGTACATTGATTAGGCTAATTAGGTTTGCAACTCGCCGACGCGGCGCGACGCCGAGCTGTTTTCCGCAATAGTAGCCGTCGCGAGCGCCGCGTATACCAGGCTATCAATTAATTGCATTATGTCTGCTGACATTATGCATGATTTTCTATTCAATCGCCGCGCTTGTGTACAGCTGGCGTGACCGGTGTACGACTGTGTGGTGCTGTATACGTATATGTATTTGTGCGTGTGGCTATGTGTTTTCATGGCTGCGCCGGTGTCGCACGAGCTGATAATATTGCCGGCTCACATATGTAATAAAACGTATACAAGCGTGTAACTATGTTCCCCGGGGGTACACGCCGAATAACATTATTTCTAATAAATTGAACGATACTCGAGAGTGACGCCGATCTAGAGAATCGATCGCGTCTTATGTAACGAGATCGACGGCGTTTTCGCTTCTACGCTGGCTGACAGTGGTTCTCTTCTTCTTTGCAATCGGTCCTCTCATAAATAGAATTGCTCGTTTTATTAATACGAAAGTTGAGTTGAAACTAATGTTCTGTGAAATTCAAAGATATTTATTCAATATTTTTCCATTCTGTTCTATTACTTTTTGCCATTTTTTGGGTAACTTATCGTGTTGTTGAATAAATATTAATTTAATTCTTTTTTAATTTCATAATGTTATCGCTGATTATTTAATTTAATGATGCTTTCGGCGCTACCGTTTCGATCACTTACTAAGTCTAGTAATTTTGCAATAAACTTTTCTTCTTTCCTAACGCTCCGGTTCATTTTTGAACCTTTTTCAAAGGAAAAATTTGCGTCTGCTATGATAACTTTAGTTATGTGAATTGAGCATTGAAAAACTGATTTGTACACGCTGCTGGTTTAGAACGTACTTCGTGATCGAAACGGTAGCGCCGAAAGCATCATTAAATTGAATATTGAACATTTACGATCGATAATCGGGATTATTTTGTTATCGCTGATGTTCAGACGAATTCAACAACCTGCTATATTATGACCTTGAGCCCAAAAATAACGCTGAATTAGTTTCTTCCGAGCCAAATACCTCGCTGTGTGCGACGGCCGAAGCTCACGGTGTACCAAAAGATCGCAAGGACAAAGATCGAGTCTGTTCGAACACCGGGAAAGATCGTTTCCCGATCTCTACCGTTCCAGGCCCCGAAAGGATCGATGATTGCCAGGTGGAATCTGCGAATCCGTGTGTCTCTCGGTGTGGAGCCCCGCGGGGATTCTCATCTCGCACGCAAATTACCCCAGATGTTCCACGAAATCGCAAAGAAATCTTGGTGATTATATCGCGGCGCTGCAGTAGCTGCTACACACGATCTCGATCCCCGCGATCTCGTGTTTAGGAGCATTCGAAAAATACGAAATGCGCGATTCGTCGATGGTACCCGCGCGAAATTACAGGGACTCTGTCGAGGATCGACTGCCGAGTCGATAATCGCGGCCGTCTTTCGATGATTCATTACCAGTGTCCATCTATCCCCCTCTTTCGCAAGCCATTCTTTTCGTCTCTTCGAATTACATTAAGGCGGGAACCTCCGCGAGGACCAAAGAAATCGATCCCTTTTTTTGCGAGCATAGATAGTACTTCCAAATTATGCTCCTAGAACAGCTAATGAAATTCGACAAAATTAGGTGTCTTTTGTGGTGTTTCCTTTGAACGCGATCACTGGCGAAAAATATGGTTCGAAGCCCGCCTGCAGAGCGATTGATTCGAATTTTTGCACTCGAGTTTGTCCTTTGCACGGCACGAACTTTATTTTTTTACCAAATATTGTCCAAGTAATTCATCTTTTACAGCGAACACGTGAATTTTCCAGCGAAATAGCATCGTTCAATTTTTCAACAAACATGTATGTATATAGATAATCTTCGCCCTAAATGTCCAATAATTTTGAATCAAAAATCTTTTTTTCTTGCAAATGCTTTCAAAAATGGCTGCAAAGCTTTATCCCAATTGGTCCAGTAGTCCCCGAGATATTCGTCTTTCTTATAAACTCTGAACTCATGTAATGCCAACATTCGGCTCCATAAATTCAGCAATTTTGCGAATATTGAAGACCGAATTTGGTCAACTTGGTACGTACCCCTAGATCTACGATCGATTTCTCACGCGCAGTGTCTCGATCTCGAGAGGTTTCGCTCTCTTTCTCTCTGTCCGACGGCAAAGAGAGCCGAGAGAGGACGGGAGCACCTTGGCCTGCGAGTAATGATCATTCAGCCTTTCCCTTTTTCTCGGCGGCACGGCGTGCTCTCGCGAGCAGCGTCCTTCTGGATTTAATAAGATCACGAAATTTCGCGGTTAGACGGGGCGTCCCTAATTACACCCGCCGTTCACTCTGGGGACTCGGCTCCTCGACCCGACTGGAACACGGTCACCCTCGATTCTCCCCGTATATCGTTACTATTACGTGACTATCCCCATCGTTTTGCAAAAGGCCCTCCTTCCCCCGTCTCTAAGTGTCCTTGCGACGGGAAATGTGTGCTAGATCGCGAGCACAAAAGGCATGCACCGAGATTAGTCGCGCGTCAAGATCTAAGGAAACAGCCTTGTGCGGCCCGTTTCATAGATCCGTGCGATCAAATCTTTTGTCCATCAAGCATTTTCCCACTTCCTTCAACCCGTGGAATTTCATCTAGTCTACTAATTTTTATATGCAGATTCGCTTCACCGTGATCGAGCTTGACACTTTCTGGAACTTTTCTCAGGAGAACCATTCAACTTTCTGTATGAGGATTTTGCACACGTATTTACGGATATTCTAAGTACGCAATTTTTTAAAAGTAGAAAAAAAAATATTGCACGAGTTATATATTTTTTCATAGTCGCGATGCACAGTGGGCTGTATGTAGGGATTGCAATCCCGCGCCATTTTCAATCCCGCGGGATTGATGTGGGATTTATTTTAAACCCGTGGGGTCCCGCGGGACTAAGGATTTAGGTCTTCAATCTAATATATATTTAATAAAGAGACTGCTTTAGTCAAAATTTATTAACAGAATACATATAAAATCTAAATCTACATAAATTTAAATTAAAATAAATCTCTTTTTGGAAAACAAACTATAATTGAAATGTAAGTTTTGTCGATATCTTCATGACAGACCATCGAAATAGTTCTTCGTGCGTGTCGTCATTCGCGAAATTTTGGGACGCATAGTCCCGCGAAATTTGCGGGATTCCGCATCACCTACTTAAGAAATGCGGGACCAAAAATCCCGCAATCCTGCAGGATCCCGCTTCGCGGGATTGCAATCCCTAGCTGTATGCCCGATTTCAGCGGTCAAAATTCAATATTTAAAACTCTACATAAATTGTAAAATTTTTGTGGCTTGAGTTAGTTGAATATCTGAGGCACAATCTCCCATCATTCGTTTTCCCATTCATGTATCCATAAAGCACTGGTCGGAAGTTTGAAATTCTGTTAACACGCTTTCATTTCTCAACGAATTCACCTATTAATAATCGTTACCTTATTTACATACACTAATAGATTTTTGTTTTATAGAAGTTTTTTTTAGCTAAGTATAAGGTATACTTTTAAGAGAAATTTACTTTTGTACTATATACATTTTTTTAGTTATTAATATTTAAAGATAACCAACGGTTCAGTCACTTTCTTTATGATTCTAAGACTTTGGTAATGATTTTGTTATATCTTCGGGTGCGATCGGGTGTTCATTTCTATGCCATTGTGTTCTTTGAAGTTTTATGATTAAGATGCAAGAGAAAAGGCTGCCACTACGTGCTACTCCGTGTTTTATAATTGATCTACGAAAAAATGGCCATCGCGCGCGCGCGAAAATCGCAGCATTTCTCACATCCTGCATGTTCGCATTCGCTATATTTTCGTATTAACTTAAGTAAATACTAAATAATAATAATAATAAACATACAATATACACTAAAATAAGAAAACGGTATACACATGAAATAATATGTATGTATACAGGAGCGGGGCAATAACTATGTCCAGTTTGAATATTGCCTTTATTTGTAATAATATGAAAAAATGGTATGGACAAAATTTGCGCGGTATAGAGGGGGACATGTTGTGACATAAACATTTTCTACGTGGGAGGAGGCATAGAGGAGATTTCTAGGTCACCTTGATTTTTTTAGATCGGAAGATCTACTTTTTGTATCATGAATCGATTGACTATCGAATTCTGAGTAAAAATGTATTGACCTCCATATGTCTTAAATCTAATAGTTAACGAGATATTATCGAAATAATTTTCTTTCTTCTTTGGATAATATCTCGTTAAGTATTAGGTTTAGGACATACGAAGGTCAACACTTTTATACTCAGAATTTGATACTCTATCGATCTATGGTATAAAAAAGGACATTCTGTTAAAAAAAATCAAGGTGACCTTGAAATCTCCTCTATGCCTCCACCCACGCAGAAAATGTTTGTGCCACAACATGTCCCCCACTGAACCGTGCAAATTTTGTTCATAACATTTTTCCATACCATTATAAATACCGGAGATTATTCTTTGCAATCACTATTTTAAAAAGATATTTTACTTGTAAATGATTACACTTTCCGATAGTGTACATAAAATAGACGAATAACGTTAAAATATCGATTATAATCCGCAGTACTTGATTGAAAAATAGCTACAACAACACAAAACATCCGTTTCAGCAAAAACCGTATACAGTACAAAAAGTAGAAATCTCAAGCTTTGAAATGGTTGTTTTTTCATCAAATTTGGATAAATTTTAGCAGTTACAGCAGTTTCAATATCGAGCGAATTTTAAACTAGCTGTGGCCGCTGAAATCGAGCATACTGCCCACTGTGCGTTGTCACGATTCCGATCCATCTGCCGATCGAAAACGAAAATTTCAACGAGTGTAATTGTAAATTTAAATGTACGCGATTGAGATACGAAACCACACGCGCAGTCAAGATTCAGACAATTGATTGGGTATATGAACGAACGTATTTACAACTCAATACTTTCAAGAACATGATGTGCTTCGACTTTATAAATTCGTGCGAAGCAACCATTCGAATCATTTTCCTATTCCCCACCAGAATCACCTCGTATATTCCACTGCACTCTATAAAACGCAGTCCAATCGAAAATCGCAATAAACACGTCAGCAATCGGTGCAACTACTCCAATGAAAGATCGTGATCAGCGTATCGGCGAGCAGACTATGAAAATCGGCCGCCGCGTCGATCGTCGAGCAGGATTCTTGCATAGCTTCCAATACTTTATTTCTGCCATCGATATGTTTATTCATTACTTGCTCCAGATATCGCGGAAGCTTAATGATCCGAGACGCGCGGAACCCATAGCGTCGAAAGTGTCGCTAAAACGCGAACGTAGAAGATCGAGCATGAGCCGAAGGAAATAAAGAAGCTGGCGGATTACAAGCATTCGTTTGGAAAAGCGGTTTTCGCGAGGTGGGCGGTGAGGCGAGAAAGATTGCAGCAGAAGCACGGGTCTAATCCACTTAGCGGTCGCGTTCTATCGCGAATGCGATTACGAAACTGCGGTTCCGTTCTCGCATTGGTTCCGAAGCTGATTGCGGCCAATCGTGTCGCAAGAAAAACCGAGACCGAGCAATGTATCGTAGGAAACGCGAGTGTTTTACTTCCTCCGTTGCGTACAACCTCGTTTTATCGGCGCTCCGATCGACGCCCGATTTTCCCGCTAGTTTTCCACATGGATCCAACACGGGAACAACCACCTGTCACTACTTTCGCTATCCATCGTTCATTCTGAGATTTTCTTGCAGGATGCAGCGGGTGGCAAGAAGAAGACAATTTTTCTTTCGAAAGTGAGGCTCTACACATACATTGAAAAGTTTTTTCCATTTTCTCAGATTTGAAAGTTGGCTATAACTTTTTATCCCCCCCCCCCCCCGTTACGCTATCATGATACATTCTGTCAAGAAAGTGTGTCGGGAATCGATCATTTAAAAAGCCCGCTTAAAGGGATTTTGTTGAAATTCTTTTTGTCGCTAAGTTGGCACAACTGTCCTCTATATTCACGCGGAGTTTGAGCGTCACTTGTCATTTAGTTTGTTTACAGTGCGCCATTTTGTCAGTTCATCTCAAGTGTGTTTTGCGATTTTTACAATGGATAAAAATATCGAACAAAGAATCTGTCTCAAATTTTGCATTGCAAATGGAATTTCGTGTGCCGAAGCACTGAAAATGTTACATAAGGCTTACGGTGAATCGACTTTATCAAAAACACGTGCGTATGAGTGGTACAGTGCATTTAAAAGCGGTCGAGATGTGGTGGAAGATTAGCCTCGCTCTGGTCGATAACGCACCATCTCACAAGGCTATCATTGTGAACGAATTTCTGGCCAAAAACTCAACAAATCTTATCGAGCAGCCACCGTATTCCCCTGATATGGCTCCGGCCGACTGTTTTCTTTTTCCAAAACTCGAATTACCACTTCGAGGCATCCGTTTTCAGTCGATAGATGACATAAAAGCGAATTCGCGGCGAGTACTGAAGTTGATTCCAAAAAATGCGTTTAAAATTGTTTTGATGATTGGGTTTATTCGTTGGCATAAGTGTATTATTTCGAAAGGGGCCTACTTTGAAGGCGATACAATAAATTTGGATGAATAATACATATTTTGTGTTTCATTGGCCAATTCCCGGTACTTTTTTGACAGAATTTTTGACACCAGCACCGCATCAGCGTTTTCACTGGCGCTCTCCATTAGCGCAGCCGTTCGCTGCGCCGCGCAGCACAATGGCTAAATTTGACCTAACTCGATTCAAAATCAAAGAACTTTCGATAGAAATGAGGTAGAGCGATGAATTTTTTAAAAAATTAAAGCTGAAACTTTGCAGAATATGGGAAAAATAGGGAAATTACGGTACGAACGGTTTTTAACCTTGAGAACATTCGTTAAACTTGCACAATTTCAAGAAAATGTGGTTTCTTCGATACCGCGGGCAGAAAAATTTTCTTTTTCACATGCTATATATCATTTCCCGTATCTGGTCTCAAAATTTGTCTACGACCTCTGGTTTTTTCAAGAAATTGATTTTTGTGACAAGAAATCATGTCAACGAAAACATGATTTCATTAATTTCTTGTCACAAAAATCGATTTCTTGAAAAAAACCAGAGGTCGTAGACAAATTTTGAGACCAGATTTAAAATCAGCGTGAAAGAATCTACGGGAAATGATATATAGCATGTTAAAAAGAAAATGTTTCTGCCCGCGTTATCGGAGAAACCACGTTTTCTCGAAATTGTGCATGTTTAACGAATTTTCTCAAGTTTAAAAACCGCCCGTACCGTAATCTCCCTATTTTCCCATGTTCTGCAATGTTTCAGCTTTAATTAAAAAAAAATTCATCGCTCTACCTCATTTCTATCGAATGTTCTTTGATTTTGAATCGAGTTAGGTCAAATTTAGCCACTGTGCGACGTAACCCGTTGAACGACCTAACCGAGACCGTTATAGTGGTGAGCGCCACTGAAACCGCAGGTGCGGTGCTGGTGTGGTGCGGTCTAGTGGGCGACGACTCTAAAGCTACTGGATCCTGTTCGAACTGACGAGTATGACTCGATACAGCGAAACGAGAAGTTACCGTTTCGAGAGCCGAGGAAATGGAACAGGAAAGCGACCGCAGAAGCATTTGTAAAACGACCGGAAAAAACTTTACAAAACGATAAAGAAAAGTCGGTTAGCTCGATAGAGAAGTTACTGGCCTGGTTTCGAGTAATTATTGACTCATCCTCTTAGGAAAGAGGAGGAAGGGAAAAAAGAATAGGGTCTGAGAGAGAGCGTTTTCTTTGTCCGTCGAATTTCCACGAATCTAACGACCGACTGAGCACCGGTCCCCGACGACGATTTCGAGCGTGTTAAACAATAATAATTTAAGGTTGCGCCACGAGGGACAATCACGGAGTCGGCAGCGCTCAGTGACTGGCTGGTCCGACCTCCGAGGTTAATTAGATAATGTAATTGTCCGGCAATTACTCGAATTACCCGCGCGCCAAGCCCCTTGCCTACGCCGCCGCACACGCCACTCGCGATCCTTCTCCTTTCCCTTTCTCTCTCTCTCTCTTTGTCTACCTGTTTCTCTCTCTCCATTCTCCCTCTTTGTTCACTGTACCACGGAACCACCTGTCATTTTCCTTTCCGTTCTACGCGAGATTTATGCAAACGTGCGTGCTGCACAATGTGTACAAACGACTGTATCCGCAAATATAGGCAAGTCCCGCTGATGGGTTCTCATAATCCATTTAGCCGAGGGAAAAATTCCTTGAATATGCTCGTACGAACAGCGCAATGCCGACACACCGCGTGCACTGATTATTATTGTGAATCTGACACGTGGGACGAGAGGCTGCTGGAAAATCCGGTGAAGTAATCGCGGGTGGACGTGTTGCGAAACAAGCGAATTTCCACTGGATCGCAGCGTGGTTGATTGATTTGTGTCTTAATCTTTCCGCCCTCGGACAACGGACTATTCTTGCAACTATACTAAATATTTTATCATGTTCAGGATTATTTAATGCTTTATCAATGTTTTTAAACACGTTTCTACTTGAAAAACCAGCTCGAAAAGTTTCGGCTGACTTTGATGTTTCGATTGATGAGAAAAAACCGAGTTTCTGACTCGGCGAGCTGTTTTTTCCGCCTTTGTCAACTGTGGTCTTCACTCCTGTCGAATTGTTCGTGCTATTCGCAAGCGTGGGACCTTGAAAGGCGATTCCTAATTTTCCACCAATTTGATAAACTGACCCCGTGTCTGCTAAAGAAAGAATCATAGCTCGATGCTAGTATCTACAGACAGTATCTACACTGATAAATAATAACTGTATAAATTATATAATTCTATAAATTATAATTTAAACTGTAAACCATACGTGTGTAAGTTTAAAATGCGTGACGCGTTCAGAACGTAGTATTAGAGCGCGTACTTACTTCGAACGTCTACTTGTTAAAATAGACGTAGAATTATAAACGTCAGGAATTGGCAGCTCAAATTTACATGTGTATATGTTGACGGTCTAAGCTTTCAGAAAAATCAAGTCTGAATGCTAACGTTTTTAAACGTTTTGTTTAAACTCTACCTAAAGTTTACATTGCACTTAAATTTATATCCTTCGTATATTGATTGAAACATGCTTATATTGCCATTAAATAACTGAAATATACCTGCTCACACACATACGAAAATATAGCACAAATTTTCATTTCAGCATTGTGTAAGGAATAATTAAACTCTATTTAGTTGTTCCTCCAATTTCATAAAACGCTATATCTGCTCGGAAAGTTATCCGATAGACCTAATATTTTGAATTTCGAGGTTTCAAAGTGTTCTTGTTTGAGAGAAAAAGAAATTTTGTTGAAATTTGAAAGTCGAAAAATTGAATGTTGGCCACAAAAATCGGGCTCCGGGACCACTGTGGCGGTGTACGATTTTTGTTATGGAATTATAAAAATTTTCGAATCCGTTGCGCGTCTGCAGGGACCGCGCGCATCGAACAAACGCTTGTGGACCAATTCGAGACACGTGTCTCGGACCGGTCTCAGGTGTATCGCATCGCAGTGTTCTCGGTGTCTAAAAAGGACGTCGTTTCAGATCAGGGCCGACGGAAAACCTGGTAGCTACGAGGTAATATCCGCGCGTAATGCGATGCAATCCATCTCGGGCTCTAACGATCAGGTTGGTCAACGAACAACCCTCGGAATTCGCCATTAATCTCGGTATAAATCATGCGTCTCGGCCCGTTCTGAAAGAATGTTGCGTTCTCAGAGAGGCGTGCAATTACGGCCGGAGCGGATTTCGACGCTTTCCTCGCGCGCCAGCGCGCGCGCTCCCGGGAAACGCTGCACCAAACGGAAATTAATTCGCCGGTGATTCGCGACAAAGAAAAATCCTCGCCGCAAAGATTTAACGAGCGAGCAACGGGTCTTCGGGATGGAGCGAGAAACAAAAGGGGATTCGCGATAGAGCGAGACGAAAGCGGATTCGCGGTAGCCGGCCGCGAAAACCGTGCGTAATTCGCGCTTAATACCCCTGCGCGCCGTGTACGGCCAATTACCGATTGGATACACTGTCGTCGATCGAACCGCGAACGAATCTCTGACCGTACTCTTTTTCACCCCTCTCTTCTCTTCTTGAATTCTCTCGCGGAAGGGAGACAGAGAGGAAGAGGAGTCCCGCAAAAACGGTTGCCAGCGCGCGAGCGATCCACGCGAAACGAACAAATTGGGCCTGGTGCGCTGACGAGGGCCTTTTGTAAATGACACACGCCGATTTTTATCTTTCGGAATCTTTTTCTTCATATTTTCTGTCGCTGGTGTCTAGTAATAGTCCTTTTAATGACCGCATTGTGGCTGAGAGAGAGACGTAATCGTTTTCTTCCAAGCTCCGCGTTTGCAGGATGATTAACAATTTTTTCTTTAACTGTACCGAGAAGAAACTTAATAATTTTTTAACACATTACCGACCGGTGATTATTGCATAATTTTGAAAAATCTATGGTACATGGCTAAACACTATTTAATGGAACCTTCAGTAGCAACAGCAATTTTCATTGTGAACTAACAAGTCAGCCTCAATAACGTCATCTAATAGTTTCATTTAAGATTGGAATGTAAAATAAAATTTCTATGCTTTCTTTTGGGGTACAGCACAAATATTTGAAAATCCTATTAATAGGCTTCCGGTAGGTAAAATGTTAATACGCGCTGTACTGCGTTGGAAATGGAGCTTAATAACTTTTTTAATACACTGTACTGTGTCCGAAAGAAGCTCCATAATTTTTTCCATGGTTTTCAGGGTGACCTTCGTCCTTGCAGAGGCGACGAACATCACCGTGGACCCTCCTCATGAAACCTTCGAAGACTATATCTTGTTGTGGTCGTACCGGACAGACCAGTGGGCCGGTCTTATCAAGAAATTCGAAGTCCAGGCTCGCGTCTCGAGATAAAGCCTAATGTCCATGGCATCCCGTCGTCGTCGCCGTCGTCGCCGAGAAAGAAGCCATCGCTTTCTGCGGAAAGCGAGCATCAGTCGACCCTAACGTTAATTTCGCAATTTCCGCGGCGAGAGGACGGGTAGCTCTCGATAAAGAAATCGATCGATTTTTGCGAGCAGGTAATCTGCCGTTTCTTTGCCGCGGATCACTTCCTCGGCTACCTTTTTGCACGTTTCTTACAAATTAATCCCATCCCGAGTCAGCTGAGAACCACGCGAGAATATTCATTGACAGCTAAGAACAATGCACAAATGTTTACTGGCAAAAATGTCGAAACTGTAATACATCATTTACATTCTGTCAAAAAAGTACCGGGAATTGGTCAATGAAACACAAAATATGTATTATTCATCCAAATTTATTGTATCGCCTTCAAAGTAGGCCCCTTTCGAAATAATACACTTATGCCAACGAATAACCCAATCATCAAAACATTTTTTAAACGCATTTTTTGGAATCAACTTCAGTACTCGCCGCGAATTCTCTTTTATGTCATCTATCGACTGAAAACAGGTACCTCGAAGTGGTAATTTGAGTTTTGGAAAAAGAAAAAAGTCGGCCGGAGCCATATCAGGGGAATACGGTGGCTGCTCGATAAGATTTGTTGAGTTTTTGGCCAGAAATTCGTTCACAATGATAGCCTTGTGAGATGGTGCGTTATCGTGGTGCAAAATCCATGAGTTTTCTTTCCACAAATCTGGTCTTTTTCGACGAATTTGCTCTCTGAAATAGTGTTGTATAAAGCTCGAGTCTTCGAAGCTCCAGAGCTCAGTCTTAAAGACTTCTTCTAAATCTTCTTCTATAGAAACTTAGTCTTTAAGACTGAGCTCTGAAGCTTCGAAGACTCGAGCTTTATACAACACTACTCTGAAACGCCGCATAACACTCAGATAATATTCTTTTCCGAGTCACAACACCGCGGTAATCGAAAAAAAACTGTCAACATCACCTTCACTGTTGATCGACTTTCGGCTCAATTGGAAGGCGTCATTCCGAAGCTTGTTGACTGGTTTGCATGTGAAACTCGTAAACCCAAGTCTCATCACCAGTTACAATGCGTTTTATGAATGTGGGGTCGGAATTGACTCGTATTAACATGTCTTCAGCGACCTTAACGCGATTGAATTTTTGCCGAAAATTCACAAAAATCGCAAAACACACTTGAGATGAACTGACAAAATGGCGCACTGTAAACAAAATAAATGACAAGTGACGCTCAAACTCCGCGTGAGTAGAGGACAGTTGTGCCAACTTAGCGACAAAAAGAATTTCAACAATCCCTTTAAGCGGGCTTTCTAAATGATCGATTCCCGGTACTTTCTTGACAAAATGCATATGGGATTCTACTGCTTTAAAAAAATCAACATCCGGAAACAGCATACTTAAAAACATTAAGAAACACTGAAGTGACAACAGAAATGAAAAACTGACAAAGAGCTCAATTGTATTGTTCAAGATTGCATTGTTGTAAAAGAATCAACATACAGAAACAACATACTTAAAAACATTAAGAAACACTGAAGTGACAGAGAAGTAAGAGTCAAAGAATTGAAAAATAAATTATCATAGTATGTACCGAATACACTGCTAAAATCCCGTCTTCTCTTCCATTTGCCTCGATTTTTCGGTCCCCGAGCCTTCCCCGTCCTCCCGAGCCTCGCTGTCTTCGGCACCGTGTTGCGGTATTAATTTCACACTAATTGGATTTTATGGTCGCTTAGGTTTATTGACTAACTGACCAGGGAGAGAGGAGGTAAGCTCCGATGCATATTCATTAGCCGCGTTTGCGGAGCCGCGCGTTTCTTGTACCGTCGAAAATATCCTTGCTGTGCCGTGTACGGCTGGGTACACGAATTTTCCCGCTGCACTCACAGGTCCAATGAAATCGCTTCGATAAAGCATCTAGATACCAGACTTCGGAGAGAGAGAGAGAGAGAGAGAGAGAGAGAGGATGTTGCGCGAGGCCTTCGAACGCGCGGCCACTTACTTTTACGAGCTCTTAAGATCTAATTTAGATTAGAATCGTGTGGCTCGGGCTACCGTGGCTCGACTAATCATCCGACCGAACTTCCATCCAGCTGGAACAGCCCTGCAAAACGTTCGCTTTTTCCTTTCCTCTCTCTTTCTCTTTTTATGCTTGCTTTTTTCTTGCCACTTTATCACCCGGACGAGATGGTAAACAAAAAAGGCATACGAGATCCGAGGGATAGGTTTCACTTACAAGGGATGCAGCCTTGGCGAATAATTAGGTTTTTGAAAATGATGGCTGCAAAACGTAAAGCTCTGGAAATCGTTGCATCGATCTCGGTTGTTGAAACGATTGCGAATAGCCTGCGGGTGTGTATGTATTCATACGATGAAAATCGATAAAAAAGAAGCTTCGAAAGTATTGGGAGCAGTCGAAAAATGTCGGAGCATTGTTGCAGTGTTGTTAATTAAATAATTTAGGCATGGAACAAATGTCGCTATCTTCCATGTAACGCAGACAATTTTTATCTTCCACAATATCCACGTCTAGCTATGAGGCACTTTTGTTTTCAATGATTGTTGCGTTAACAACGTGGAAAATTGGCACGAGGAGGGGACGAAGGTTGAAATCCTGATCTGCTACTCCAACAGCCACTATTGAACGCGTAAAATCCTTCTACTAATTAGTCATTCGGGAAACTCGTTCGAACATTGATCGTCGTCGAGCCGGATCGAAGAGATCGAGCATCCACCTGTTGCACCGGAGCCAGACCAGCATTTCTTGGTAAATCATTCCGAAGAATACCTTTATATCCGTGGGGTGGGTCGGTGGTGAGTTTAATAAGGATGATTGTTTCCAGTGATCCGTGGAACGGAACCAGTTCCATGGAGCTCTCCACGGACCCTGTCCTTCCCGAGCTCGAGAGAAGGTCTCTACCCACCATACTTCTCTCTCTCCTCTCTCTCTCTTTCACCCCCTTCTCAACTTCTTCCCCTCCGTGAGCCCCCCTTTGTCCAGACCTGTAACTTCTCCTCTCATTAATCGGCCGACGAGTCATGCTCCAGATTAGAAACGCCGCCAGCTCCCAGGTTCCGTTATTCGTTCGTTTCTTGGACAAATGGGATTAGTGGGCCCCCGCGACCGCTAATTAGAACGACCACCGTCCGAAACCGAGGACCAACGCGGCCCTCAGCTTCTTGTTGGCCCTTTCATCGAACCGTCGCGTCGCGTCGCGTCATTTCTCTTGGCGTCATTGAGCTTGCTGCGAGCCCGGTCATTTCCGATTCGCGATCATCGTCGGCGGACGCGACAGATTTTTGTATTAAGCCAGCGGTTTCCAACCTTTATGCTACTATGCCTACCTGAAAACAAATTTTTTTCCGCGCCTCCCTATCTTCTAATTGATATAATAATATAGACACGTTTTAAAATACTGAAAACTACAATTGACAGAATAATAACAAGGTTTTGCTATAACAATACGAACATGCATATTTATTTTTATATTAAATTACTGATTAAACTACATCTAATGCATCAAAATTTAATGCGGGTGTTGTTGTTTAATGGCACAGAGTTACCAAATCTTGGGGGCAATGTGGAGAGTGCCACTCGTAACTCTTTTTCGACTATTAAACTGGTTCGATATTTGGTTTTCATTGCAGCCAGTACCGAAAAGCTCGTTTCGCATAAATAAGACGTTACCAACGGTAGAAGCACATGCATTGCTTTGCAATACAAAGATTCATACTCTCCACTACGATTCACCCAAAATTGAATTATGGTTTCATTTTGAAACTTTTGTTTCAGTGAGCTGTCGCGTGATAATTCTATCAATTTTTCCTTTTCAATGGGTGTCAGCTTAAATTCGTCTTCTTGATTATCGATAAATGGAGTCTGTATCCACAAAACCTTTGAGTAATCAAGGTCTTTGAAATAATTTTAAAAATGCAGCACCGAACCATCACGGTGTTCGATAAAAAGATTTTCGCTCGCTTCAATATTGGCTGTGTCCCAGAAATCTTTTGAAAGCGAAAACATTTCCAACTCAATCTTTTGTAAATTTGATCTCCATAACTACAGCTTTTTAATGAAAGCTTTTACTTTGTCTTCTTGAACAAGGGGATGCATTTGTGATTTCTGCATTGATTTATTTAAACAATAAAATTATCGTTCGTCCACAAATGTGCCTCTTCATGGTGGTTTTCTTCGAGAAAGGTTGCTATTTTTTTCTTTGAGCTGAAACACTCTTTGAATCACTTTTTCACGAGATAGCCAGCGAACTTCGCAATAATACAGAAGTGAGGTATAATTAGCTCCCATATCAACACACAGCTTTACAAACAGCCTAGCTCTCAAAGGACTGTTCTTAATGTAGTTTATAATTTTTATAACTTTCGTAAAAATGTTGTTCAGTTCCTCGCTCATATATTTTGACACTAAAGCTGTTCTGTGAAGCATACAGTGCGTCCAGATAGCATGTAGTGCTTTTTTTTACCAATGCTTGAAGACCTGCTTTGTGTCCGGACATTGAGTGAGCTCCGTGGGTGCACAGTCCAATGCAATTATTCCACGGTATGTCGTTTTCATAAAAAAAACTGTCTAATTATATTAAACATCTGAATGGATGTGGTCTTTTCAGGAATGGATTTGCAAAATAATATATCTTCTAATATATTATTTTCTGCAACATATCGAACGTATGCAATTAAATGGGCATCTTTAACTATGTCAGTTGCCTCGTCTACTTGAATGGAGAATTTCGAAGTACGCAGCCGAGAAACTAATTGATCGCAAATATCTTCAGATATATCATTGATATTCTTCTTCCGACTGTATTATCAGCAAGCGGAATTTGTCGCAACTGTTTTGCATACGATTCGTCGAACAGAAACGGAGCGTTTCCGAAGGCGTCATTTTTAAAATCTTCAGCTTCGGATAATTTTTCAATAGGGCTTAAATGAATGTATAGAAATGTAAGCAAAATAAAAATAAACATTACTTCACTGAATTTGTACTGTTACGTTACGATATGAAGTTTATTTATTTGTAGATATTATGGTATGAACATTAATTTATTATTAAAAATTGGCGCCTCCCCGGTTGGAAACTGCTGTACATATTAGGCTGACGCATATGTCCGACTTGTAGAATGTAAATGCAATGATCCAGAAATACTATATATTATAGTCTACAGGTTTCTTAAAATACAATTTTAACATACAAATCTGATCTTTAAGGTTCTATCCCCAGTTTTTATTTGGTATTTAATTTTATGTAATCTTTAGTTTTTATTTAAATACTTGATCTTATTTAATCTCCAGTTTTTATGTAGATACTGAATTTTATTAAATCTCCAGTATTTGTTTAGATATTTAATTTTGATATCTTGAATTTATTTCTCTGTTAACAGTTGTCAGGAGTTTCTGTTGCAACCACTGAATTACTTCGATGTTGTTGAACTTTTTGTAGACGGTTGTTCAAGAATCAACGTGTTAAAATTACAACGTACACATCCCGGGGAATCCGTGGCTGCACCCAATTTATTATCGCATTCCAGAGGAACAAGATGCGCAAGATACGCACAGCATCTAATAAAATACATACAGCAGACTACAGCTAGTAGCAACAGCAGCAGCAGAAGGTAGCCATCGCGTTAATCAATCGCTGATTACAGAGGACAGTTATCGAAGGGCGTCAAGCAACCGGTGTCGGTATAGCAACGACAAGTGGTAATAATACCGCGGTGGAAGTATCGATATCGTCGCAACAGGTATTCTCGACGAAATCGAACGTCGTCGATCGACTTGCAGCGACGACGTCCTCTATCCTTCTATGCATATCCTCCCCTTAACGTTCGTTAATTACGAGAACCCATACCGTGGCTCCGCAGGACCGGACCTATTACGAGCGATTACACCGCTATTAGTTACCCACCTACCGGGTGTTCCATTCCGTTCCATGCGGCGCGAACCTGGACACAGGTGAAAAAGGAGGAGAGTGACCAGGTGGAAAAAGCCTGGAGAGGATCGATTGCGCTGAACCCCGGCGACTGCATCCCGGCGCTACACAGTGGTGCGTTCGATGCAGTTTCTCGGAAAACCGACCAATTCAATCTTCCAGCTACGTAACTCCTTTTTCCCCACTGTGGCTGATTTATCGCATACACATTACACACCAACGTATCGAGTGCAGCTTGAATTTTTTCAGTGTACAGGGTCTGTCCGGAAAGTAATGCGACCACATTTTTTTTTAAAATCTATTGAACATATGAGTACAAAGCTTTAAAATTCTTCAAAGTAGGACCCTTGGGCGTCGACACATTTTTTCCAGCGCGATTTCCATGCTTCGTATGCTCCCTGGAAGGCGTTATCTGGAGCCTCTCGTAGTACCCTCGTCGCAGCCTCGTAGAGCACTTCCAACCAAAAATTTTCCGTAGATTACGGGGAAAACAGTAAACGGTACTTCTGATTGTTAGTTAGATCACAACACTTCCTCAACCCCCGTACAGTCCTGACTTGTCTCCCGCCGACTTCTTCTTGTTTCGAAAAATTAAAAATGTGCTAAAAGGATGCCATTTTGAAAGCGTGGAACGCGTCAAAGAGGCTGTGTTTAATAGATTTTTTTTTTAAATGTGGTTGCATTACTTTTCGGACAGACCCTGTATGTATTCATTGGATTTCTATATACAGTTTCATACGTGTGTGACAGCCACGATTTTGCAATTTGGGTAAAGAGAATCAAATGTTCCGAAACATTCGTTATTAATCACAAAATAAGCAAGTTTCATCAAAATTGACTTAAGACCAACGTTTATGAATCATTATGAATATCGCATTTTTGGTAAGACGTTCGATTTGAGCGATCTCAAAAACCGTTTCTGTGAACATCGTGGAAAAATATGGTTTCTGGTCAACATGTCGAGCAAATGCACCACTGCGGAAGTTAAAGCGGAAGCTTAATAACGTGAAATTGCGGTTTTGACACCGCGGAATTCCCGTGACGACGCGCCATCAGGAAAAATCGCGTGATCGATGGCAGGGCGCTCGCCGTTTCGACGATCGATACATCTTCGCTTGGGTTTCCTGGATTCCGCGGAGGGTCTGCGTCTGACGTTAACGATCGTTCGACGTCATTATGCAACGTTTGTCTATAATTTCAGCCGTCTCGCGTTTCATCGTGCGTTCGTATTCCTGACGATTTTTCTAAGGGCCACCGTGCAGGCTACCATAACCGATTTGTATGTGTCACGCGTGTCCGTTGACTCATGCGACTCCTGTTTTATGCACACACGCCAATTTAACAATCGTTTTATATTAAGCAAAATTAAAGGTACTATTGTTTTATCCTACTAAACTAACTACAATTATTAAAAAGCGAACCGAACTTTTAACCCCCCTGGTTCTTTACATTTCCTTGAAAAATTGCAATTTTACACAAAAATCAGCCAGCGATCTTATCTGTACCTTTTAAAGGTACTATTGTTTCATTCCCCACTGACTACAATTGTTAAAAAGCTAACCGAACTTTTAACCCCCTGGTTCTTTACATTTCTTTGAAAAATTGCAATTTTACACAAAAATCAGCCAGCGAACTTATCTGTACCTTTTACGAAGAATGTTTTTTGAAATCCTGAGATTATAAAAATATGAGGATGACTGACAATTTTGTTTGCCTCGTCAACGAGAATACATTCTCAATGAATTATACTAATTTATCCAGGGCAAAATATATGTATATTTTCACGTATATTATTCTGATTGGGAAAAAATACCGCAGTAATAGGTACATTTACCGTAAAAGTTTTACGATCAAGTTGAAGGCCTAATCGATGCTCGCACGTGAAGCAAATCTCGGAGAGAAAGGTCAGTTGACGATCTCGTTTGAAACGGCTCTCCGATAAACACGGGAGTGCAGCGACGTGTGCGAGCCAAGTCACGAAATATTTCGGCCCGGTAGGAACTAATAGCCGGCTCTGTGAGTTCCTCCTGTATCTTGATCCCGTTACATGGGGAGCTTGGAACTTCCAGGCTGGAACCAGACAAACGCGACTAGACACCTCTTCCATCGGTTAGAGCTGCGGGAGGTATACACGCCGGCAAACTATCAGTCGCGTGGAAGACTCGTTTACACTCCACAAGCCAGGTTTTCGAAGAACATACTCTGTTCCATTCCATTTATTTTTGATTTGTTAACGAGACGTTTTTCGTTTTTAACCGACTTCGAAAAAGGAGGAGGTTACTCAATTCGATCTGTATGTGCCTTTTTTCTATGAATGTTCACCGATTACGCCGAGATGGATGGACCAATCGGAACGAAACCTTTTGCATCTTGTAGAGTATGTCCCCGGGGTGGTCCCGTGAACAAAAAAATTTTGTATTTTTTTATTCCTTACGATTTTATTTGCGAAAGTGTAGGGTGGTGATGCCGTTGTGAACTCTGCTGAATGTTAGATATTAAGCGGCCCCTAGACATTCAATAATATTGACGAGGCGCAATGAAAGGGCATATTGACCGGTTAGAAGGGGTTCAAACGCATTGGTCAATATACTGAAGCATATTGATAGAAATTTTGATTGAAGCGCATTGACGGGAGCCATATTGATGCGCGCATTGACGTTTAGGAGGTTCATTGTCAATATTTCGTCAATCTCACTAGACAATGATGCGATATGGTGCAAGATTTCTCGCGCATGCGTGGGCGAAACAGTTAACGTATCTATATTACGATGATGAGGTAGCACAGCCCTGAGGCAATTATATTGGCAGGAATGTACCGAAACAATCTATTCCGAACAAAAAGACTCCAAGAGATGTCCTATGAGTTACAAAATATACAGAAATACACATGTTATACATTCATTTTTCAGAATCAAATCGTACCAATTTTTTAAAATTCTGCAGGGTGCTCAAGGTACCCCGTTTTATCGAGAATCTTACTTTACTGAGGCTGAAATCGCTGCCCATACGCGAGAAATCTTGCACAATGGCTAGCGCACAGATTACGATTCGAAAGATCGAAAGATTACTTTAACCATAGCAACAAACAAATTTCCCAGCAGAAAATAGTTCACCGCAATAGAAACTTTTGCGAAGTTTTATGATCGCGACATTATAACAACCACAAGGAAGACAATTTTTCCAAAGCTATTCTTAACTTAAAATAAGGCGGATTAAAGTTATCTTTTTCCGGGGCTGTTCTACTCAGTGGCGAGATATTGTGCAAGAGTTCTTGCGCATGTGCGACGATTTTAGCCTCAGTAAAGTAAAATTATCGATAAAGTGGGGTACCATGAACACCCCGTAAAATATCGGTACTCTCCCGCCAATACAACTGCCCCACTACCAATATAACTGTTCCACTACCTCATCATTATAAATAATATGGATACGTTACCGTTCTGGACCCGTATGAGCGACAAATCTCGCACAATAACTCACCACTGGTTCTACTCATCTCACCACGGTACATACAGGGTCTGTCCGGAAAGTAATGCGACCACATTTTTTTTTAATCTATTGAATATACGAGTACAAACCTTTAAACTTCTTCAAAGTAGGATCCTTGGGCATCGACACATTTTTTCCAGCGCGATTTCCATGCTTCGTATGCTCCCTGGGAGGCGTTATCTGGAGCCTCTCGTAGTACCCTCGTCGCAGCCTCGTAGAGCACTTCCAACCAAAACTTATCCGTAGATTACGGGGAAAACAGTAAACGGTACTTCTTAGTTGGATCACAACACTTCTTCAACCCCCGTACAGTCCTGACTTGTCTCCCGCCGACTTCTTCTTGTTTCGAAAAATTAAAAATGTGCTAAAAGGATGCCATTTTGAAAGCGTGGAACACGTCAAAGAGGCTGTGACGAGGGTACTACGAGAGGTTCCAAAAAACGCCTTCCAGGGAGCATACGAAGCATGGCAATCGCGCTGGAAAAAATGTGTCGATGCCCAAGGACCCTACTTTGAAGAAATTTAAAGGTTTGTACCCATATGTTTAATAGATTTTTTTTTTAATGTGGTCGCATTACTTTCCGGACAGACCCTGTACATTCCAAGTGAATCAGGTAGCCTTAGAACTATCTAGACCTGTCTACTAGCACGAGTTGCCAAAGGTTTATTAGATCAGGGACAAAGCTGGGTATTTGTGCGTAACTAAGAGTCGTTTACATACCTGGTGAACACGTCCGGATAATGAGTTCTCGAGAAAGCTTTCTCGAGTTCCTCTAGCTGGAAGCTGGTGAAGGTAGTCCTATATCTGCGTTGTTTCCTTTTCGGAACGAAGTCGTCGACCTCGGCTTCGCTTTCAGGGCTGGTCGGCGCTGCTCTGGGGTGGTTGGTTTCCTCCTCGGTCGGCCTCACCTCATCCGTGGAGATCCCCATTTGACCGGATTGAGGTGTCGTCGTTGTAGTCGGCGGTACCGATTGCGGGTGAGCTGGATGGTGAGCTGGCTGGCTCCCCTGATTCACCTGGCTCGAGCTGTTCGTGCTGCTCGCAGGACTCGTCTGCGGCGCAGCTGGCTCGACGCCTCCTCCTCGCGTCGAATAATCTGCGAACATTATACAAATCGTCGTTCAAATTTGCTGTACTACCGCCCACGCATGCTATCATTCACAACTGCCTCGAAGGGCACAGTTCGTGGAGAAATATTAAATGCCATAAATTGTATAAATTGTGCACACTGTACCACAACGATTGAATTGATAAACCTGTGGACCAGCATAGAATCAGAGCTCTTACCGACAGCGTAACCAACGAGGTCTCAACTTGAACGAGAACTTTGCAGAAATTTTTGTCACCGTCGTGAAATTCGAAGCGTGCTTCCCAACGCACAATTTTTGACTGATTTGTTGGCAGCCACTGCCGACTACTTATCAACAATCCGATCGGATTCCACGTACGGTCGGGGAAATCCTCGCGGTTTAGCTTCCGCAGGAAGCTAGCCTCATTGTCCTCGTTCTGTCGAATCACAGAATGTACGAACCTTCGAGTATTTCGTCGTGATGCGAATATAAAGACGTACTTTAAATACAACCGAAGATTAATGCAACTTTTAATGTATTGCGGACTATTCTAATAAAACTTTGCGAAGAGCACCTCAGATTGCCGCGGGAGCAATGTTTTGAAGTAAATAACAACAGAAGACTATCAATCTCGCTTTTTTCCTGTATAGCTGCTCCAGAGCGGCCCGCGCCTCGCTGCTCCCGCTCCCAGCGGAGCGAGTCCTTGCCGCACGGGGCAATTCTACTGCTCCGGAGCGCTGCTAGCGTGCGGAAGGGTACGAATCGTGCGGCCGGTCTATTTTTACAGTTCGTGATGAGAAGAATAGCAGAAGTAACGTAGCCGCGCGAAAAATGGGAGCGTTTCGGGTGAAAAAAGACGCTCGGAGGCTAAAAGCTGGAAGCGAAGCGTTGCCGAGCTGTCGGATCCGCTCTGGCCACGAACAGTCGCTTCCTTCCCGCCCGTGAAATTACAGTGTTTACGCGAATTAGATTTCGGTTTCGGTAATTTTCAGTTAATAACGAAGCGAACTAGCCAACGAACGAACGAGCATTAAGTGCGGCTTCGAACCCATTAATGTTATTATAATGTGAAAGGCTACCTACGCGTTCTTCCCTCTTTCTCTTCTCTCTTTCCTTCTCTTTACTCTGTTTCTTACTTGTTTTCCTTCTCTATCATCCTCGCCCGGCCGTATAACACGAACCTGAATGCACGTCGCCGCGCGTATTCGATGTTTAATGGCAAAAGCCAACAAAAATAAAGAAGAAAGCCTCGGCCGGGCATAGATCTCGCTTATCGTGCGCATTACGGTCCCAGGCTACCAGCATTATAAACTCATTTCCGATAAATCGGTTCGACTAAAAACCCGACGGCTGAACCGCCTCGGCCTTTACTTCTCTTACAGGCCGTGCATCGTTCCGACGGAACCGTTTCATCTAGGCCTCCGCGAGTTCGAACATTGAACAGTTAGTGGGAATTAGTTTGATAAGCGACCGTAACGCCGTAATATACCCTGCGGTTGACAAAAACCGTTCGCGAAAGCGCCAAGCAAAACTCACGATCCGATAAGTCGGAAATCATCCCCTATTGTTCACCTATCGTCCAAAGGAATTTAACTTAAAAAAAGTCGGTTGCACATCAAGACTATCCGTTTACATCCCGGAAAGGGTTAGTCTCATATATACAATAGTTACTATAACAAAGTTTCCGTTCCACGAGCTGCCCAAGAGCAGATTGCTTACTGGGATTTTACATGAAAATTTCGTCAAATTAGAAGTACTTAAATTAATGTCTAGGCCTAACAATTACAATTTCGGCACCTGAAACAAGACGTCGCACGTGAGAATTATCTCTGACACGGACTGTTCGTGTTTTCCGTTTGAAAATTGTTCAGGATCCCGTCGATCTCGCAGGCCGGATCGAATTTCGATAATGACGAATTAAGAGACAAACGGTCTCGCCGGATTTCATTAGGCCGTGGCTACGACGACGACGACGACAACGACGGCGGGGGAAGACCGGTTCGCGACAGGGTGCGGGTCTTCGGGGGCCACGTTTGCAAATTGCGGTGGGGAATTATCAGTAGCAGCTTGTAAGCACGAGGCGGAGGATCCTCCTGAGCCGTGGTATGCCGAGGTATCGATCGCGCGTGAAAATGATTCTGGTCGTTACAAGCGAATCGAACGCTGTTACATGATCACTCACGGCGTCGAACGTGCCGAAGTGTGGGCTCGTAGGGATCATTAATGCGGCAAGGTCGGTGAAAGGAATGATAGCTCCGCCCTCCTCCGTGTCTCCGGCTCTCCGTCACCGCGTTCCCACTGTACAAGCCGACTCGAAAATGATCAAGAACCTGATCCCCGGAGAGGGATCAATCTCGATTCGTCAGGGCTTTGATCGGCGAGCTGTAGATTAGCCCTCCGATCATCGTTCCGCGCCGATTCAACCCTTTGCGGATAACCAGTTTTTCAAATACCAGAAACATTCTGTTTGGGGATCTGATTTGAAAATCGGTACTCGGTCATCTATAAATCTTAACACATTACCGACCGGTGATTATTGCATAATTTTGAAAAATCTATGGTACCTGACTAAACACTTTTTAATGGAACCTTCAGTAGCAACAGCAATTTTCGTTATAAACTGACAAGTCACCCTCAATAACGTCATCTAATAGTTTCATTGAAGATCGCAATGTAAAAGAACATTTCTATGCTTTCTTTGGTACAGCACAATTATTGAAACTCCTATTAATAGGGTTCCGGTAGGTAAAATGTTAATACAAAAAAATACAAAAAAATTTATGGTAACCTAAATTTTTTAAATATCACTCTTTGATAGTGTTCAGTCTAATGCTACACCATGGCTTCCAGTCTTAAAATAATGCTAAAACAGTGTTGACCTGCTTTTCCCAGCCAAATGCCTCCCTGTGCGACGGTGACCTCTGTCTCTGGAGTTATTTGCCCCCGGGGGCCAGCCAGAGCTCCTACCCATCCTCCACATATTCACCAGAAAGACGAATTCAGGATCATTTAGAATTTAGAACATGCCTTCACACAAACTTCTCAAACCCAACTGCGCTAAACATCCCGTAGTCCAGTCAATGAATGCTCAGGGGGGGGGGGGGGGTGTAGAGGGAAATGGAAGAAACACAATTTTTAACTTTGGGACTTTATTTGGACTAGTAGGAGGTAAACATACTAAAAGTCTCTACTCTTAGGAGGTGAGCGGGGTGCAGGGCGGCACGTAGAAAGTCCCCTCTTTCGGTTTTCCAGTTATATCTCGGAAACTATGCGTCCTAGCGATAAGACCATTCTATACAAAATTAAAGCTGACAAAATGTGCCATAAGATTGATTAGATTCAGTTTTTCGCTATCTCATATAGTTTCCAAGATATCCGCGCTCAAAGTTCATGAATTGTAAAAAAGAAATTTTTGCCTTATTTGATTAGCTAACTCTTCAGCACAATTAGTGAACTTTCAGCGCGCATATCTCGGAAACTATGCGAGATAGCGGAAAACTGAAGCGAATCAATCTTGTAGCACATTTTGTCAGCTTTAATTTTGTATAGAATAGTCTTATCGGTAGGACGCACAGTTTCCGAGATATAAGCGGAAAACCGAAAAGGGCGACCTTAAATTGGAAAATTGAAATAGAACTTGAAAAATTGAAGTTGAAATTGAGAAATTGATGTTGAAACTGAAAAATTGAAGTTGAAATTGAAAAATTGATGTTGGAATTGAGAAATTGATGTTGGAATTGAGAAATTGATGTTGGAATTGAAATTGAAATTGATGTTGAAATTGAAAAATGAAAGTGGACATTGAAAAAGTGAAGTTGAAAGTGAAGTGGAATTTGAGAAATTGATGTTGAAATTGAGAAATTGATGTTGAAACTGAAAAATGGAAGTGGAAATTGAAAAAGTGAAGTTGAAAGTGAAGTGGAATTTGAAAAATTGATGTTGAAATTGAGAAATTGATGTTGAAACTGAAACATGGGAGTGGAAACTGAAAATGTGAAGTTGAAATTGAGGAGTCGAAATTGAAAGTGAAGTTGAAATTGAAATTGAAGCAAAAACACTAACTCGAACAAATAATACCAAAGTGAACTTTGAGCGCGGATATCTCGGAAACTATGGGAGATAGCGAAAAACTGAATCCATTCAATCTTGTGGCACATTTTGTCAGCTTTAATTTGTATAGAATAGTCTTATCGGTAGGACGCATAGTTTCCGAGATACATCGAAAAACCGAAAAAGGAGACCTTGTACGTGCCCCCTGCACCCCGTTCACCTCCTAGGAGTGGGGACTTTTAGTATGTTTACCTCCTAACTAGTCCAAAGAAAGACCCAAAGTTAAAAATTGTGTTCCTACCATTTCCCTCTACAACTTTCCGTTGACTGGACCATCGATAAATCCGAACAAAAGCAATCGGGAGAATACAAGGAGGCAACTACCGACAAGAAATTAGCAATTCTTAGCGAGTGCTTTAGCAGACCACGTGACGCGGAACCCGGCATGTTGATTGGCGCGCCGCTGAGCTGGTTTTCGAAGGGAGAACCGGGGCCCGGTAATCGAAGTCCGCCGCGCGATAGAAAGTCGATCGCGTTAATTGACTCGTCGTTAATTCATCGCTGGCCGCTGGGAATTTACGATGTTAATTTATTTCTTCTGCGGTGCCGTACCACGGCCGTAATATTGTATCGCGTATGCTCGATTAGATGCGTCACGCTCGATTAGACGCTTCGGATGGAGCGATTTCCGACGGAAAGGCGGGGAGATTAAGAGAGAGAGGGAGAACAAGCGGCTCGAAAATCTGCTAGTCATTTCACTGTCATATTTGCACGCTACTATGCGCGAGAATTATACTAACACACACAGGTGTTCTGCGACGCACACGTATAACCGCGCATTAAGCTCCGCGCATTACGCGTCCGTGCGCATACGATCGCGATTTATGGGCATACAAATTAGCGCGGCGTAATAAACTAATTAGCCGACTCATTGAGGCCGCTTGTGTTTCTCGCGGACGTGTTTTAATGGCCGACTCTCCGCTTAGGCCTGGCAGTAGTGCGAACATGAAACGACGGGCTCGCGTGGTCGAGGCCTCGAGAATTTTCCACGACTTTCTTTTCCGAGCGATTCTACACGCTGGGAAACACTGTGTTGCGTACACACCGAATGAAGATTGCTACCTTGGTCTCCTTATCTTAGCCTTTGGATCTGAAGTTTACTTCAGGATCGATGGAGTTAGGATTCTTCCAATAGTGATACAGTGGCGCGAAGAAGCTTCGTCTGCTTGGGGAATTAGCTGGAAGCTGCAGAGAATTATTTTTGCTAATTTATACTACAGTATTTAGTGTTTCTCTTCGTAAAAGAATTGTTGGAAAAATTAATTCTTCATATTACTAGTAGTAATATGTGTACATAGAGAGCGGAATTTAAGTCTAGAGAGTTCGTTTTGTATTTATTACATATATACCAAGTAAAGTCAACAATCGCGCGCTTCCAAAGAATCATTTTAAATTATTCTTCTCTTCATGTTCGTGCCTTTTTATCGCCGCCCATCAACAGAAATTCATTTGTAATGTGTAAGCGGTAATAC
This sequence comes from Lasioglossum baleicum, assembly GCF_051020765.1. NCBI lineage: Eukaryota > Metazoa > Arthropoda > Insecta > Hymenoptera > Halictidae > Lasioglossum > Lasioglossum baleicum. The sequence continues at coordinate 1,666,353 of NC_134933.1, forward strand.
CACACCGCCTAGCGCACGCGATTACGAGCGTTAACCATTAGAACGGATGGTGGTTATTATTATTATTAGGCTGCGGGTGTTTATGCAAATGAACAATTCTAAATGGTAATTTGTAAACAGGGAAATTAATCAGAATTGTAGTTCTCTGGCTTTCCTTTCAAATTTACGAACTTTCAATTGTTACTCGTGGATCATTTTTACCTTCGTATTTTGTTTTAACATTCGCGGAAGCTTCAAGAGACAGTAGCTTCGTAAATATTTTGAAAAATCTAATGACATCCTCGATTTAATGTGGCACTGAATTTTGCCCATTCATTCAATCATCATTCACTCGATCTTACACAATGATCCATAGAATGAAGCACTGCTCTTTGGATTTCTTTTCTGTAGTTTTAATGGCCGCTTGTCAGATATAAAAACGTATTATTATTACTATCCTCCATTCATTTCATTCCTAGGCAATCTCTTATGATTCATCGAGAAAGCATTGCCCGCATGTTTCAAACTTACACAGCTCGTAAAAAAACCGAGTTATGTAATTACACAATTAATTATACATTGGTCCGCTTCGTACATTTTTCATTCGCCTGTTTAGCAATTTAACGATAAGCTATAAATTTTTCCTGGGGCTTTAATCGAAACTCTGAATTCAGATCTACCCTGTTAACTGTCCGTATGTGAAACATAAATGTCACGGTTCTAATTGCGGTGGGCACGGGTGCAATATTTCACGGCGGTTAGGCTTCGCGGAACAAATTCTGTTTATTAACTAAATATGTATATCATTAAGTTATTTACACACTTGGGGCTATCGTTGAGGCATGTCTTAAATATTTTCTGTTTTAGTCGTTGAGAAATTAGGTGGCCTGACATAATGCCTGGACTCAAAATCTAAACTATTAACCATAAATACAAATATTTTGATCACTAACTATCTAGTAATAATAACAATAATAATAATTTGCTTTATTTCAGCCTTACAGCTAAGAAATGTGACTTGGTTTACATTAACCTATCTGTACAAAACCATCTTATTTCACACATTCGGTCCATACCTTCTCTCACTCATTTCTATGTTTCACACATTCCTACCCTGTCCTACTCTTTTAGTATCCTAATTATCACTAACCCACTTAATTCCTTACTTATTGCTTCCCTCCCTATTCCCTAACTTTTGCATTTTTGGTTTGGTATTCTCTTTGGCTTATTTATGCTCTCTTTTCTCTTTTTTTCCTCAACTTCTCCAACCACTCTTCAACCTTTCTATCTTGTTTCCCGCTCACTACATCCTCGAGCTTGATCATTTCCCCCATTATCCTGCAATCCTTTGTCAAATGCTCTAGGTTTCCATACTTGTCCCCACATAGGTCGCATTTACATTTTTATAAATATCACTACACAGAGTCAGTTCGACCAAATGTCTGCAATTATACATACTTTGCGAGCAAAAGGCAGTCGTTTTGGTGCCAAGCATGTTTGAAAGAGGATTTGGTCCTTATGTTCACAGAATCTGCAGAGAGCAAAACCTGTTGTCAAATATACCGAGCCTAATATGGAAACAGATGGGTCGGTATTTTGAGTCAAATTTCAAGTCCATATCAAATCAAGATCAGATTGCTTACTGGGAATTTTTCCACCATTTAATAATACTCGATATGCCACCATTTTACGGTTTACACATGAGACCAACTACCTAAAACGAGAGTAATACAGTTAGACTCTAAACTACGAACCCTAAATAGAAACATTCCAACCCTTAGCCCAGCCTATTGTAAAAAATCCGAACTTCCAGCAGTTAATAAACCATAATCTGGACTATACATATAATGAAGTACCTAATATCCCACAATATCCATGGGCTCTCCAGGTGGTTGCACCAGAAAATCGGCCATGTTTCCCCACGGTGCCGAATCAATCCGCCATTGTTGCACCCGAGGATGCATCTAACAATAAGCCGACGAACCAGGGAACCGAGACACACAGCGCCCGGCGCGTTACACCGAACGAGGTGTTTTTACATCGAATCATACTTGCAAATTCCCGGCTAATAGACGCATCAATGCATCCTGCGACAAGAACCGGCGACGGTCGGACATGTTCGATCTCCGGGCACGATAATAACAAGCAATTACGAATTATCGGCGATCCCTTTTTAGCCGGTGGCTGCTCGCGGAGATAGCGCCCCCCGATAACGACGGATATTTACCTTCCGGACGCGGATCTTCTGCGTTTCACGCCCCCGCCTCGCTCACCTGCTCGAATTAATTACCTCCACCCGTCCCCCCGAATCTTTCAGAGGGTCCCCCCTTTCGCCGATAGTAATTGCAACAATGAAGAAACTCGCGGAGATTGAAAGATGTGAAAGCGAGATGAGGCGAGAGCCGTATCGGGACAAGGCGAAGCAGAATGATGGGGGCTTATGGGGGGGGGGCTAGGGGGTCCACATGCTGGCAGAACCGCTTCCATAGATATAACCACTATATTAGCTACGTAACGTAACGTACTATGGGAATTATCTCTCCGAGCCGATCGTAAGAAGTAATTAAGTTGGCAGGAACGAATCTTTCTTATTTTGATACGCCTCGAATCGCCCTGCTGCCGGCGCTCGATAGTTTTCCTATCCTGTGCGGTTGTCCTCTAGCTGTTTCATTGTTTTATTCTTACTGGCTCTAATTAGTGTAAAGGCCTCTAATCGCGGGGCAGATTCCTGATAGGCTAGCTAGATCTTTATGCAAAATAAAAATCGTCAGATTGTAGAAAACAGGAGTTATAGAAAAATGTATTTCTTCCTCCGAGTATATACATACACAAAGTATGTTACCTTATACATATACATATGTAGGTATACTTTAAATATGCTAGAAATGCATAAAATCTACGAGCTAAAAATACAGTCCTCGGATGAAGAGTTAGAACAAATTATTTTTATTTGATATTAGTTTCCTTAATGTTTCGTGTTTGATCTACGAATTTTTGTTATAAGTAACAGATGTTACAGTTCATTTGTATCGATTCTGAACTGCACAGTCTTGGTTCGAGATCACTGTGTAGCGTGCCGCGATGAAGTCGATGCAAATTCAAATATCGACACGGCAGTCAATCGACACCAATTGCTATGCTTTAATGGCGAGCTTTCTGTCAACGCACAGTAACGTTCAATTAACGCGCTAATGGAGCGGATTACTCGACTAGTCAGAACCTGGACATACTGGGTGAGTCATTTTACCTGTACACTAGTACCTGTACCTAGTGTGCTGAAAATTCGCGCGAATAAAGGAATTTTTTATTGGAACTAGGTAGCAATTTTGTTGCAACTGTTGCAATTTTTATAAAACAGCGTTCCTTCTAATAATGCTTGAAAAAGCAAGAAAAGCCCAAAGGGAAACTTGTTGTACATAAAGTGCATTGTACTGACGATAAAGATTTTTGCACATAAACCTAATATTTAATCATTTTCTGTATGTAATTATTAGACTGCGGATCTTTATGCAAAATAAAAAATGTTTGCATTGAATGCAAGACACAGGAGCCAAATAAAAATTTCACTCTTCTTTTAATTATCTTGTTAAGGTAAAACTAATACACTGGTGGCCTTAAATCTTTTTAATACCTCCACTGTTTTAAATTGCATACACCCATTTTTGTCATAAATGCATAAAATCCGCAGTATAGTAATTATTCAAGGAACCGCTGTGGTTTGACTGATAGCTACACGAATCATGTAAAATATTTGATTGAACGTAACGTTTGAATACGCAGCTATATGTAGATTGATAAAATTGACTTTCGAAATTCTACCGTCTTTATCTCCTTGTAAACTCTGATAAGTTGCTAATGTGACTCTCCTGATGTCATGTAACTTTCGCAAGCAATTAGTCAAGGAACACACACAATTCCAAAGTTATCCGAGAAACGCGAGTCAACGTGACTCACCCTGTACACCGAGTGAGCGTAAAAATACCGATGGAATCTTAATAGACGTTGTGATCGCAATTATTTCGTGGCGACGAGAGGCAATCTTGTTTGAGCATTATACGTCCGCGGTCACGTAAATAATAAATAACTATTCAGAAACAAAATTGGCTGACTCGAGCGAACCATTTTGCCTCGGGATAAAATTGAAATTGAACACTAATTGCCGCCATTTCGTTTACATATCCCTTACAAAACATTGTAATACATTCAACAAAGCTGCTGTAAGTATCAGATAATTATTCAATAAAAACAAGCTTCATAATTATGTTCGCAATTTGAGCCTTGCAAGCATCCCAGTCCCTGAAATAGAGTTTCTCTTTTAAATAAATAATCATGCCTATTTTAGATTAAACTTTCACTTAGGGGACCAACAATTTTCAACTTCTCCGAATGTAATACTATATACAATTCGATAAATTCTTAGTATATTAAGTTCTATTGCGAGGAATGCAAAACCTAACCCAGACAGACGGAAACCAATATGGCAGTGTTCTAACCTCTCAAACGCACTTGAAACCGAGCAACTTCACACCCGTATAAACTTTTAAACGAGTGAACTCCGCACACTGGAACTTGGATTCCGCGCACGAGAAATTAAAGTTTTTATCATTTTTTCCACGAATTGTACAATATTACATTTAGAAAAGTGGAAAATTTATGGTCCCGCGAGTGAAAGTTCAGCTCTATTCTAATACATAATAGGAGCATCCATTATGCGATATGTTATGCTCTTAAAAGAACTCTTCCACGTTTAGGCAAAAAATAAATATTTTACGACGAGGGATAAAGTGTATTTTATGCCTCAGGGATTCCACAACAAACTAATAAAACAGCGGGAAAGCTTCTCGAAAACAGTGGCTACCGCATAATTGATTAAATAAATTATTTCCGGCACGAAGCTACAACAGATTCGTTTGCAGCGAAACCCATTAAAATTTCAGCGCACGCAGCAACGATAAATCCGATTGCGCAATGGATATCGGTTTACGCTTCGCTTCTCTGACGAACGATTCTTGTGAGTCGCGATGTCTCCGAGAAGGAGGATCCGAGAGAGAGAGAGAGAGAGAGAGAGAGAGAGAGAGAGAGAGAGAGAGAGAGAGAGAGAGAGAGAGAGAGAGAGAGAGAGAGAGAGAGAGAGAGAGAGATCCTCCTCCGTCTTCGGGACAAATCGATTTTGATACTGTTTGCGGAAAAACGTGTTGTTCCCCCTCGAGGTTCCCGGACCTCGTCCACCTTGAACGCTCGGCGTCTTGTGTTGAATTGGATGCCGACGCTCGCCTCTCGCGATAAAGGAAAGAGGGATTAATAATAATTATAATCGGCCCGCGACGGAGGCGAGGGTTTGCGGAGATAATTACTTTTCAAAGGATCGACATGAACAGCCCCGGCAAAACATGTACCCGCAGATCCGACCCGCTTTCAACACGCGGGCCCGTCCACGAATCACACAAACGCTTCAATTTGCAGGCACGCGCGATTCGCCTGCCAATTGTCTGCAAACCGTCGAATCGGATTTGCTAATCTCGGAAATTCGCCGGAAAATATTCTCTGGAAATGGGCCGACCAAATTCCCTGGCGAAACGCCAAACAGCGTTTCGATTGTGTTAACAAGTTATGGACATTCACAGTATTTAACACTCACTCGTTCCTCGTTCTCACAATTTAATTTGCAGTACTCAAATGTTACAATTCAGTACGCCTTCGCAGTGTTCCGATATGGTGCATCTTTTCTCGCGCATGCGCCGCGATTTCAGCCTCAGTAAAGTTAGATTCTCGAGAAAGATTCTCGATAATTTTTTTAAATTCTGTGGGGTGCTCAAGGTACCCCATTTTATCTACTTTACTAAATATACTGTATAAAACAAAAAAGAAACGCCGCGCATACGCGAGAAATCTTGCACCATATCGCATCACGTTCAGGCAAAATGGCTAGCGCACTGGTTATAGACGATTCCGACGCCGAACGAGAATTTACTACTATGCTTATTGCGTTATACCGTGATTGCTCAGAACAGATTACGCATCACGGTATCCTTTTTTTCAACGTTGGGCCTAATTAGCTCCAATAGATAATTAAAGGACTCTTCATCCATGCGGAGGAAATTTTTATAATCGTTTGGTTCTGTCACTCTGAGAAAATTTAATAAATGTTCACGAGTAGAAAAAGTGTTCTCAGTTTATACTACTCTTTAAACCAGCGTCTACTTCTTCTTTTTATTTTTTTATTTCACACACTGTGCCAAAGATAAAAGGAACGCCACGTCTGTATTGGAAACAATTTTAAAAAGTAAATACGGCGAGACGGTCTAATTTGAAAATCGCCGCGTCGCGTCGTCGCGTCGTAACAAATGCGTCACAATGCGCAGTCGCCGTATTGATAGCTAGATTGACGCGATTATATTGACGCGTATTGACGAGAGCTTCAATATTATTGTCAATCTACATTGACAATATTATTGAACGTCTAGGGGCCGCTTAAGAATTACAAAATTACACGATCAAGAATCAATATGAAGGCGCAACGATCGCATTAACCTAAAAGGGTCATTTCCAACAAAAATGAAGTCCTATATATATATATGAAATCCTAAGATACAGGTACCTATTATATGTATGTCATAGCTACATATGTACATCATAGACAAAATATGTATGCACTTCATGGATGTGAAACAGTGCAGTTCGACACGGTTTCAGCACCTCTCGGCGATTTATTGACAAATCTACAGAGGCCGATCATTTTGAGGAGCATAATAATGTTCCACGGAGTCACCAGTGTTTGTCTTATCCATTCAGAACGATCGAAACGTTGGACGGGTATAATTAACCCGAAGGGAAAGCGTGTGCTCGTCGTTTTTCTACGATTTGCTGAAAGAATCTGTTCGCAGCTAATGAGAGAAGGCGACGTTCTCGCGCCTCGACGCTCGATTGTCAGTCTAACGATTATGATAGCAATGGCATCAAATAATCGACACACCGCGTAAGTACAGACTGTACCTAAATTACAACGGGTAATTATTCGAAATAGGAAAAAATTGTACAGCATGGGGAATTTCACGGTTTAATAGACTGTGTCACCTTGTAATTCGCCTATTCACAGAAGTGTGAAGTATACACATACGAGGTGTGATCAAAAAGTAACGGAAATTTTGTAATTTCGCGTAAACATGTCTGAAATGTGTCTGTACATTGGTTGTCGTATTCGATGTTTAGTTTATTGGCAGCAGAAGGTTGCATGTCTTTTGATACGATCAGCGATTGTTCGTGGCGAGACAATTCATGGCTTTTGCACCGCGATAATGCACCTGCTCACCTTTTATTGCTTGTTCATGATTTTTTGGCTATAACCAACACTGTAACGATGCCCGAGCCTCAATATTCACCAGACATGGCCTTGTGTGATTTTTCGTTTGCGCCCAAAATAAAGAGTACCTTAAAGGGTCGTTGTTTTCCAAAGACGAGATTAAAAGTGCATCGCTGAAAGAGTTAAAAGCTTCCCCAAAGATTGCGTTCCAGAAGTATTTCTTGAGATTTCTAGAGAACCTGTATATTTTTTAAATAAAGTATGTACTAGTTGAAATTTTTGTTGGCCAGGAAAATGGGTATTCCGTTGTATTACAAGGCTAGGCATCGATTATAGTTGTGCTGTATGGTATCACGTGGCTCACAAATTCGTTTCGCTTTGAACCGAGTGAAAATCAGCGTTCGAAATCGCGAAGTTGGAAAAGGCTCGATCGGCGGCGGCGTCCGATCCGCGAAATCAATTAACCAATCGGCAGATAGGGTCCCGAGGCACGATTTGTCGACGTCAGGGAAATCGGTAGATCATCGATCACTCGAAAATCAAAGGAACCTATCCTCGATCTGTAAATAAAAGCCGAACGGCGCGCGGTAGGTAGAGACCCCCGGTTGCCACGCGAATCTGTTGCGCTCTCGCGAATGATGTTAATGATTCTCATAGAGCATGCTCGATCACTCCGGATGATGTTTGCGCGTGATGTCTGTGATCGCTTATCTCGATCGATTCGATATTACTTTCCGATTTTATCCAGCGCTGCAACTATCAAACGAGTTTAAATGGTACAGGGCTTTCGATTTTTCATTTTCTGTTCATTACTGTTGCTATAATTAATTTATAATCGATACCGGATGAGCCATGATCGGCGGATATTAACCTTAGTCTTGTGGCTGTTTATGTAAATCAAAATTATTATGGATCTCTGGAAATGGAGTTAAAGTTTGATTCTCGTGGACGACTCTTATTGTTAGTAAAGTTCTTAGGACAAAGTTACACTGTTTGAAGGGCCACATGTAACGGTGTAAGGGAAAACATTTTCGACGTCATTTTTTTATGAGATTTCAAGGTCATCGATATTTTTTTAAATGGAATGAGGTGTTTTTTAATACATCAATCGATGCAACTGGACATTCGTTATAAAAAAGTACTAACCTATATTTGTCGAAAAGTTAGTAGTTCACAAGATATTTAAATAACTTTTAGAGTTCTTTAAATTGAAATATCTCCTGAACTACTAACTTTTCGACATACATGCGTTAGTGCTATTTATAACGAATGTCCATCTGCATCGATTCATGTATAAAAAAATACCTCATTCCATTTAAAACTAGAGGGTTATTGTTGCTCGCTCGCTTCGCTCGCTCGCGAGTAGGGTTGTTTTTGCTCGCTCGCTTCGCGAGCTCGCGGATAGGACTGCTCTTGCGAAAGGGTTAGTGGTACGCATGGCTAGTAGTACCTATAGCTATTAATGTTTTTTTGATTTGGTGTGTGACTCTCCACGAGCCACACAAAGAACTTCCCGATTCGTTAGTTGCAGTATATTATTATCATTATTTTTAGTACGTTTTAAGAAGATTATACGTTTTCAGGGAAATTCAATAGTTTTCTACTTATCAAGATGTTTGCTATATGGCGTCGCCTTAAACGAACATCGTAGACTCGTTGCTCGCTTGGTTCCTTGTTATAGCGTACTGATGTTGCAAAATAAATTGTCTTAATTATTATAGTTTTTCGCAAACGATACGACTCCTCATTATCCGGGTTAGCAGTATTGACCTTGGTTTTCTTCGATACTGTTAATTTAAATTGTCCCAAAATATATAAACCGCTCAATTTTGAAACTCTGCTCAGTGCTACATACAACATGTGTAAAGTTCGTTTTTCTGATGTTTTAAAATTCAAACATACTTTTCTCGTATGTTTGTCCCTGACTTTTATGAATCGTAATCGCTTCAGCAGGAACCACTGGAAATTGACTACGTGTGATTTGATATTTTTCCTCACTCGACATATTTACTTGATTCGATATTTTTATTATTGGTGGCAAATTTTGATGAATATTTGCATTTTTCATATAATCACGATAACGAGTTCTTACTTTCACTCCTACTCTGGCCAATTGAAAATCTAACCACAATATAGACGGAATTTTAGTATTTTCTTGAAAAGTAATAAATTTTAATATTCCGCATGTGTGCTCCATTAACCAATCCGTTTTCAACATTAATGTTATTAATAATTATCATATTGTTTATATTAATTTTCAATTTAATCTCAGTTAATAATTCGTTTTGAACTGATTGTTTTTTTAAAGATTGTAATATAAATTTTTTTTGTACTTTCATCGATATTCTTTGAAAATGTATTCTCGGGAGTAGAGATGATTAACTCACTCTTGCATTGGGATAATTTTCGATTATTGTAAGCGGAAACATTAGCGTAAGGTACAAAAAAAAAATTTTTTTTTAAATTAAAAAAATTTTTTTTAATTTAAGAAAAATGAAAAAAAAATTTTTTTGTGTAATTACGTTTGTTTCTTCGGTGGAAACTTTCCATTCTCTCGTATAAATTGCATTGTAGAATCAACTCCGTTCGAAAAAAACTAAAAATCTAAAAAACTACTTGACCAATATGGACCAAAATCTAATCAGCTCTAAGTTACGACGGGGCACATCGATTGCATCATTCATCATTCTGATCGCGTTGTTACTTTTTCAGAAAACGTTAACGAAAAATTTGATACCATAGAAACAGACATACGCACACACACACACACACACACACACACACACACACACACACACACACATACGAACATTTTGCTTAAAATAGTCTAGAATGACTGCAATGACCATGAAACGTGAAGATCTGCTAAAAAATCGATTTTCGATTTTCGGGGTCATTACAATAACTTCCCTATAAAATCGGGAAGTTAAAAATATCAATGATCTTGAAATCTCGTAAAAAAATGACCTCGAAAATTTGTTCCCTTACACCGTTACATGTGGCGCTTCAAACAGTGTAACTTTGTCCTAAGAAGTTTTTTTGTACAAAGAAAAGTAACGGAGATATTTCTTCGGACTCACCCTGTATCTAATTGTAAGATACAAGTCTAGATTTTATATGGAATTCTTCAGTCAAATGTATCTTCACTTCAGATACATTTTCTGTGTATACATTAATATAATAAGAACCACTTATGCGCTTATATTGTACATTATTGACAACAAGAGACGAGTTTAATGGCACAATCAAATTCAAAATCAAATTTTTGTTCCAGCAAAATAGTCGGGGATTTAACACTGGAATCTCGCACCGGTTGATTAAAATGAAAATTTCCCTCGCTAAGCATGAAGCATGGCATTTACGGGAGTAAAACGTAAGTGAAACGCGATAAGCCGGGCCTCGTTCGATTAATCGAGGGCCGTGGACGAGAGGTCACGATTTTGACGCGAGCCCCCGTTACGTCGCGTCGGTCGATCGTCGATAACGAACGATCGTTAAGCAGAAATAGAGAGTGAGAGAGAGAGAGAGAGAGAGAGAGCCCCGCGCGGTACGCACGATAAATCACGCTCGGCCACCGATGTGCAATTTACCGGCGTACTAACGTAATTGCACGCATCCTAATCTACATCTAAATACACACATCCACGGGAACCACACACTCGTCCCGTCATAAATTGTTGACGGCGAGAGTTCTCGTTTCTTTTTTGCGGATCCCCGCGGTTCAACGTACCTTCACCGATCAACGGATACCTGTTTCGTGTAAACCTCGCCCGTCGAACATACTCTCTTATCATTATCCGAACGAAATCGCTAAGAAATGAACACTGGGGCCATTCTGTCTTGCCGTCGAGTATATGGAACACACCGTTAATCTGCTAATCTCACGGGACGTGCAAAATCGACATTTTTAATCACGTCTATTCGGTCCACTTTTATTCACTCTTTATCCGACATTTTTATTCCACTTTTTAGCTACTGCCAGCTCTATTTTAAATACGCTTTGCACATTTGTTATTGATGGTCTCTTGTTATTCATTTTAATTACCTAGTCCCTAAATTGTTGCCACTGAGAATTACATTTTATTGAGACTCTAAATCAGGCCTGGCCAACGCGCGGCCCGCCATGTTAAATTGTGCGTCCCGCCAGGCGATTTTATATTTCTATTGAAACTTTTGTTTCTTGTTGTATGTATACAAAAAATATTAAATAAACGAAGTGTCATTCTTATAATACGCAAGTGCGACTATGAACTCCAGTTCTATATTTGATATCTTTGATATAATTGAGTTACGGTGCAACAATGAAATGAAACAAATTTTTTCGTACACATCAAAATTGAATTTATACAATACGTATATTACATTTGAGAGATATTCCAACTTAAGATATGTTGCACAACGAGTTGTAAGTTGTAACTGCTTTTGGATCCACATATGTTTGTGAAACATTTTTTTCGAAGATGAAATTTACAAACAGTTCATCACGTGCTTCATTAACTGATGCCAATTTAGAGAACCAGCTAACAAAAGATGTGCAACGTCGAACATAAATATAGATTTACCAAAGTTAAGTGAAAGAAAGGATAAACAAATATATCATTCATTAAGACTCGAGAGTTAATTATATTGAATTATAGTATAACAATAAAGTTTTATTCATTTTGTATCTGTATTACATATTTTAAAAGCATGTTTACCTAAAGTGCGGCCCGTTGTAACGTTACGCGTCATCAAAGTGGCCCGTGAAACCATTTGGGTTGGCCAGGCCTGGTCTAAATCGTTGCTACAGGAAAATTAACTCGCGTTGGGTCTTTAAATGTTTAATTGTAGCCACTTTTTGGACATTCGACAGAGAACGTGCACTTTTACGTACCGTCTACTTCGTCGATACAGAGAATCACATTAGCGAGCCACGCCCAACAGGTGTGATCAATCAATTACAGAGAACAAGCGTTATTTTTGCTAACAAGGATAAAAGTAACAATATTGAGAACACACGGCGGCGTGTTTTCCATTATTTTCCGGTTCCCGCCGCAGTTCTGAGAATCCCCGAGTTCTCAGTCTCTCAAAGAGAAGGATAGCGTTAATCGTCGACGGTGACGAGACCGCTGCTACCATAAGTGCCATGAGTGCTAGGTCGGCGAATAAGCAACGCGGAACGTTGAAGCGCTCGTCCGTTTTGTTTCTCTTTCCCTGCACGCGTGTACCGGCGGCCGACAGACGGGACTTAAGTACAATCACAATTATCCACGGCAGTTAATTATCCACAATGTCACCATTAATTACTAAACTGCATCTCGTTCCCCTTGTCCCCCGGGTCCTAGCGCGTCGTGGAAAATTGCATGCTTATATGAAGGCGTCGCGTTGCGTTCACGGGGAAGAATAAAAGAAAAAACGGTTTAATGGAAACCGATAATTAGTCACCGCTGCGACGATAAATTTCATAGTTACGCGGGTCTGATGCTTCTTGCCGAGCTCGCTTATTACCTAACCTGATCGACTGGCGAGATCTGTGGGTAATGTCGGTCCTGCAGGTGTTGCGTCCTGTGTCAAATCGCTATTCCTAATGCGAAATATGTACCTTTGCGAACTGTTGCTGAAAAGTGATTCGTTGCATCGAGATGCGCGATAATCGCACGGTTGTTGGTAGGTTGTTCGCATTTCTCGCGCGAGCTCGAACACTTTTCGAGGACATGATTTGCTCGGATGAGATCATTTCCTCGGCGGTTATCTTTCCGAAGGATCGCGGCGCGTTTCCCGCGTTGCGAAATTCTTAAAGCGAGCATTTCGCGGTATTCGGGGCGCAGAGTAATTGTGGCGGGTCGAGGCGGTTGGCAGGTATGCCGGAAAGAAAAGGAGACACGCGAAACACCGTGAACAGTGGTGGCGAACGCCGAGGCAGCGCGAGGCAAAGAGGAGGTGAGGCGCGGCACGGTGAGGCGAGGCAAGAGGCGAGGAGGGCCCACAAAGAAGCGGGGCTCTCCTGTTGATTAATGGCAGGTAATTACCGTTTTTTGTCGTGCTTGTAATTGTTAATAATTGAACGTAATCGTAATGCCTTTTTAATCGCATTAGCCGTCGCGGTGGATTGCGCAACGAAAAAGAATCGTTCAACGTTCTCGCGGCCGCTTCTGCGCGGCGACATTTTCTGCGCCGGAAGCAAGCCGCCAACCCGTCATCCGGTTTTTCAACGTCCGGAGAATTATCGCGCCACATCGCAATATAAATCCGAGCCCTGCCAGATTGCCCGCTCGCCTTCGATCCAACACGATTCGCATTTGCCGGTTCGAACGACGCGAAGCATCCTGTAAAGCTAATTTGGTTCTGGCTTGCCCCGTGGAGCACTGAATTGGCTCCCCGGAGAATATCAGAGCGCCGATTTGCATTTGCTGGCTCGAACGGTTTAAAGCGGCTACTGAAGCTGATTTGGTCCTGGATTGCCCCGTGGAGTACCAAATTGGCTCCCTGGAGAATATCGGAGCGCCGATGCCACGCCTACTTTGACGTGGGATTTGCATTTGGCGGCTCGAACGATTTAAAGCGTGTTCCGAAGCTGGTTTGCTCCGTAGAGCGCTCAGTTGGCCCACGGTGGAAATCGGAGCGTTGATGAAATCACGCCTACTTACAGGTCTTAATACTGGTTCACGAAAAATAAGCTGTATTTAGCTGACATTCAGACTTGCCACTACATTTATCAACTTCAGAGTAATTTTATTAGCAAATAAGCCATTAATGATAATGAATAAACCATTCAGCAATGATAGGGGAAAATAATAATCTCGCCACATGATTCAACGTGTGGTTGACTCTCCGTATTACACTTCCGCCTAGCCGAAAACCGCAAACACTGTGCATAATTGTTTTAAAAATTTTGAAACGTCTCACCCACAACATTGCGATTATCAGGAAGATTCGATGCCTACCTGACTCTTTTAATTGATATTGAGTTAGTAAAAACGAAGGTAGGCAAACAGAGTGCGTCGGAACATCGCCGACAGTGATTTTCTGACTCGGGTACAGTCCATCCTCTTTTTCCTGGCACGTTCGAGCCGGGTCCAGGCTCGACGATGTCGAGGTGCGAGGGAATTATTATAGCTGCGCGGCGGCGGAAGTGCATTATTCGTCGCTAGGTTTTTTGTTCTCCGGGAGCGAGAGAATAATAACAGCGTTGCGGGACGGTGCACCGGGGCGCGAATAAAAGGATGGCTGTTTTGCATAATTGTCGAAGCGTATACCGACGCGACGGTGTAATCAAGAAATGAGGCAGCTTTTTGGAAACGGCCGGGGCAAATTTCAGCTCGGCTGGGCCGCCTCTCTGCCGATCTGGCTCATTAACTGCGATCGGATCGGTGAATAGAGAGCGTGTCCCGCGAAAAAGAAATCGGCAACTGCATAATCTGCCTTATGCGCAGCCCGGTCCTCATCTCTGGCTCTCGTCTTTCTCCCTTTCAGCGGGTTCCCTACCACGCGGTCGTTTCGCTTCGTTTCCATTTACCAATATTATGATACTTCTCGATCTCGTCCGGCTAAAATCAATCCACTTTCGTACCCGATATTTCCGTAATTAATACGAGCTCATAAATTATCGAACAACCGCCGCGGAGCCACTTCATTAAACCGTGCGTGCGCGAGAAAGAGAGAGAGAACACAAGCACACCCGCAAGCTTGTACACCTGCACACGCATAAACTGTCTCGAGGAAACCAAAAGAGGGAACGAGACAGCAGTGATCAGGTTTTCTACCGGTTTTCCAAATCCACTTACGCATCGTTATGTCGTATACATCGCGGCTCGTCGTTTCTTTTCACCGTGGATGAAGTCGTTTGATTTATGTGCGACGGTTAAGGCCCGATTACTCTACCTCCCCGATGCTTTATCTAGCCATCGATCATGCCCGCAAGAAGAGCCGCGCAACAGCATTGTGTACCCCGACGCAAACGAATTAGGATCAATAACTATACTTTGCGTTTCTTGTCACACGAGAGCCACCAGTACACGCTCGGACAGCTTCCGAGACCCATTACCGGCTGAAAACCTACATCCCCCGGGCATCCAGGGACTCGCATTGCTCGCGATACCCTCCGCGAAGTCGCATAATTTCCTGCGCTGCCGCACATCATCGCTGGAAAACGGCTAGATCCTATATTCGTCGCCAAAAGGCCATTAAGACGATCATTTCATCGCTAATGTCGCCACCTGTTGCTGGAGATGGCTTTTACTCCGTTGCGTCGCGTCTGATCACCTCCATAACGTCGCGTATGTAGTCCCCGCCATCTGGCGGTAAGATTTTTCTTTTCCATTACTTCGCAATCGTTTCTGAGCGCAGTTTTCACATGAAAATAGCTTCCACTGCTCCCTAACGTGTCCTTCGCATTCTTAGTACACAAGTAAGTTCGTAGAATTGTTTAAATATTTTTAGATGTCTTTTTCTTGGGTGGAACGAATGTTTCTTGTGGGACTCATGTCTATTTTAATTTAACGTACCTCCATAAATGCTAATTTTTTAAAAGCGTCGCCCATATATTGTTACCTTGGCAAAGTCTTGGCATAAATATTTATTGAACGTTTTACTGCGGGTTTTACGAACATTTGCTTCTGCATAAAGTTGCCACGGTTGCTCGGTTGCCACGCGAAAACGTCCTGCATAGGTAAATTAGTATGAGATACATTTTTTCCAGCGGCGCACGAGAGTGCCTCTCCGCAGGTGAATTTCATTAACTATTCATAGAAGGTACATAGCTCTCAGCAGACGTCTAGTACAATTACCTACCCTCCAGTAAAACAGGTTTTTGAAAGTTTTTCTTCAGGAAACGACGCAAACTCGCGTGAGCGGGAATTATTATCTCCACAGGCAGCACCGTTTAAGTAAATGTTGTCATGATCAATGTCAAAAGAATCTGTTCCGTGGACGCAATAACACACAAATCAGAGGAGAACCGGACGAATCGACTGTACGAAATTCGAAAGAGTTACATGCCCTTTGAGAATCGATTTTAGCGGATCTCTTGACTAATTATTATTATTATTATTATTATTATTATTATTTTAATTAATTTAATTATTATATAATTAATAATAATAATTAATAATAATAATAATAATAATAATAATAATTAGTCAAGAGATCCGCTAAAATCGATTCTCAAAAGGACCTCAGTCCGTATATTATTATTATTATTATTATTATTATTATTATTATTATTATTATTAATTATTATATAATAATAATATATAATAATATATAATAATAATATATATATATAATAATATATATATAATATATATATATAATATATAATAATAATATATAATAATAATTAATAATAATAATAATAATAATAATAATAATAATAATAATAATAATATACGGACTGAGGTCCTTTTATGCAAATGTATACAGTTTTTACACTATAACTGATAAAAACAAAAAGAAAACATAACAAAAAAAAGTCAACCTAAAATTTACATAAGAATGGACCGCGCGAAACTAAACAAATACAGGTACGATTAACAAATTGTATTGCGCAATTTTGTGTTGAATGCCTGTAGCGTGCCATTAAAAAAATCAATATTGTTATAAAATATGTTAGAGCTACCAATAATGCGATTTAATGGATTTATTACACCATATGAGGATTTGGATTTCATTGTTTGAAATCCTGCTCTTCTTCTCAAAACTCGTTCAGGTACACAGAAATTTATTTGCCTCAGGAGTGCGGAACAATCTATATTATTTATCAAATTAAAGATGAAGCTCTGGTCGGAAACTGTTCTTCGATCGGATAACGTTTCCAGGTTGACTGTGTTTAATATTATAGAATAATTATGATCAAAGATTGACATTGGGTTGTTTATCTTATATGCACAAAACCTGAGGAATTTATGATAATATTAACGCGGTGTGCACTCTATTCTGTTTCTAATTGTTTAACATATTCGTGACATTCCTCTGATTGATACGGTACCAAACACGACACAATTTCGACCATACGTACTCGTTCAATGCGTGATATAGTCGAACCTCGATTATCCGAACTAATAAAATTATCCGAGTAATTAGATGAAATCTTTATTGATTAGTAGAATGGATGAATCACTTCAGTTTGAACTGTTTGGATGTGAAAAATGTATTCAGGTGATAGAGAATTCAGATGCACTGTCGTCGGTTCGGATAATCGAGGTTCTAGTATTTCGTGTATTAAACATGTATATCTGATCCGAATTGCATCGTGTTTGGACTCATTTTCATCGGAAAAATGTCAGAAATATGCTGATAAAAATTTCACGGAGAAAATAATGTTTTATACTGTTGTTATTACATCTTTAAGATATTACTCTTGAATATTTCTATCTATATTGAAATGTGAAAATTCGTTTTACACCGAATCCAAAGTTGAATAATCGGCAGAGCAAGCGGATCAAGTGAATGCAAATTTGACAAAACGATCGGTGCCAAGCACAGCCGGTAGATGAGGCCTAGATTTATTCCCAGATCGTTTCGCGCGATTCCAAAGGAATTCTAATTAACCAGATCGGCGTCTAGAAGCCTGACGTTAGCGTCCAATATGGCGGGCTGGTGTTATTAGAGGGTTTTTTCTCCGGCTAGAGGAGACGGTTGCCGAGAGGAGGAAGGGAGCAGGCCAGGCCGAGGCCTGCAATTATTATTCAATTTCCGTAACTGCGCTTATCTTAATTCGATGTCACAATCGCGCAAGCGCAAGTTTCGCTCCCGTGTGCGTGCATCCGACGTTGGCGAGCGCTCTCCGAGGCTTCTCTCGCCATTGCCTTTCCCTGATTTCTGTTGTGCGGTGCAACCAGCCTGTGCACGATGCACATACGCTGCACCGCATCGGCAGGCACAAACCGGTGGAAGAGTAGCTGATGTTGCTGCCACGCCGCCGCGCCGTTTCAGAGGGTCGCAATTAAAGCGCATTAGTGCACGCCAAGTCGCGTCGCCTCTTTGGCTTGTATGTGTGCAGTTTGCGCAGGCAATTTTCGAGTCGACGCCACCTTGACATTCTTAACGCTGCCGTTCCCTCCTGTTTCCACGCGAGAGAGCTCTTTCGTCAGCTTCACGACCGACAGCTCTGCCAACTCTCGGTTTCGTGAACTTTGACATTCGAGAACGTCCGCTCTGCCGAAGATTCTGCGGGAACAGTTTCCCAACACTAACTTCGCGAGGATCGACGAATCTTTACACGTAGCAATCTCGACGGCACGGCGCGGCGCGCGGTGGCGCGAAGACTCCAATCATGCACGCTGTGGTTTCACAAGATAGCTTCGATACATCAGTCGTTTAATAGAAAAGTGGTGCGAATCAGTATTTCTAATCGTTATTAAATAAAATAACTGTAATATAGCTTTAGCGTGGCTTGTCTAAGGCAAACATAACATTTTATTTAATCTCTCATTATCCAATGATTCGACAAATCGATCAACTCCGTAAAATAAAGACTAGAGAAAATCGGTGAAATTGTATACATTCATTATTAACAGATCTCCCAAATTTGTATTTCTGTAGAGATTCATTGAATATCGCCAACAACGTAGAGCATGAGATTTTGCCTGCATTTTTCACTGCAAGTCCAACTTGGAATTGTTTCGTTTTCAATTAATGCATTCAATGGAAATTCAAACTAGTCTCGTGAAAAGGCACATTGAACGGTAAATAAGCGACAGTTTCACGAGTCCAGGAATTTTCTAAAAATCGTGGGGGTTTTCTAGAGCCAGTAGCGTAACTCCGAGGCACAAGCTCCTCGAACTTGACTGAAAACGGCTCTGGGATAAGGATCTTGGCGGTGGTCGCGGCGGTTGTCACCGTTTGCGACGACATGCATCCTTTTAATCGCGTTCCGAAAGCCCGCCAAGCGCATCGAGGCGACAACACAACCCGCGTGACCCTTTACGGGTTTCCATGGGTCCCATGGGTCCCGGCGCGCCGGACACACCGGCGCGGCGCGGCGGAGCAGCAGGAATAATTAGTCGGGGTAGCCGTGAATCGTCGTTAAGTGTACAACGCCAGGATATCCTCTCTAAGTCCTCCATAAACGCGAGGGACCGAGGAGAGACACACTGAGAGATACATATCCACGATACACTCGTGACATTTCACCGAGAGAACGTACACGCCTGCGACAAACATTTAGATTCGATCTACAAAATTGTCGCGAGATAATTACCACCGGAGATTCCCGGGGAACGGCTGACAAATCGTGTTAACTCCTGATATGAGGTTCACCGTTCAGGACTTGTGGCGACTGTCCAACAATTTATTAACTGTGGAACCGCGGCACAATTGTTCCTGACCGTTTCCTTTCATTATTGAAATTGTGCAATTGTTTCCTGCTGGAAATTCTTTGGGACTGAAGTGACTTCGTTGAGCATAATTATGTGTTATAATTGGACCGCGTATCTTTGTGTGAAATAGAAAATGATGTTGTTCGCAATGAACAGAAATTTCTTTCTTCATTTCACATTTTAATAAGCTGAGACTAATACACTGACATTCTTAAATTGTTTTAGGAAGGAAGAAAGAAATATAGCTTTTCTATTTTGAGCGCAATCAAGTGGACGAAGCAAATCAATCGCGAATGTGATGTTTCGTGTCCCTGGCAAATTGGCAATCGGAAAAATACAATTCTGGTAGCCGAGTAGCAGCGGTGGTCCATCGGTCCTGATCCGCAGAAACGAGGCCGGACGTCGCAAAAATTCCCAGGAGCGCAAGTTTCCGATTCCAATTCCATCTCTCGGGCCGCAGTTCCTTTTCTTTAATCTTCTCCCGCGGGCAACTTCTTCTCCCCTGGTTCGTGGAACCCGGGAGGATTAACCCGTCACAAGATTCGGTGGAGGAGACCAATTTAGTCTCTCCTTCTCTCTCTCTCTCTCTCTCTCTCTCTCTCTCTCTCTTTCTCTCTTTCTCGCCGGTTTCTTTCCGCCGCGAAGCGGATGGTCGGGACGACCGATCGACTCCGTTGGTTTCTCTCGTCGTTGAGAGAGCAGCAAAGAGAGAGGGAGAGAGAGAGAGAGAGCCGGGGCTTTCAACGAACCCGGGTGTCGGGTTCTCGGAGTTTCACGGTGGTTTTCGTGGCGCTATCCTGCCGCTATCTGGAGCCGCGGTAATGTGCTTGCCTTGTCCCCGATTAATCCGAGTCCTCAGGACCACTCTCGACCGCAGATATGTGCGTCCGCGTCCTTCGACGCAGTGGCGGCCCGGACGCCCGATCTTTTTTTCCTGGCCCGACCACCGTTGGAGAGGAATCCGACCACGGTGGACCCGCGTACTTCGAATTTGCCGAAACCCTGGAGACGAGATCATTTTATCGACTGTTCGCGGACAAAAGCCCCAGCCACCTCCGAACGGTCCTCCGAATCCAAATCTTCCCACAGAATTCCTTCTCCGAACCTCTTTACGCGATGACCGATCGCTACGGCTGCGTCCACTCGATTTTAGGAGGATGGAAAGGCGAGTTTCGTGTGCTCCTCATTTTTCGAATTTGTCCCCTGGTGCAAGGTTCGAACGTTGACCCTCTTTCTCACCCTATGTTGAGTCTCACTTTGCCACCAATTTACAGTACACTCATCGATAATGCCACAATCGTATGGTCTGCAACAGCAATACTGCTCCTCAGCTGTTCTATTACTCCATAATTGAATGGGTGTCTGGAAGAAGCGCCTATGTCAGCTTTTTAAATTTTATAGGAGCGCAATTAGGAACTCATTTTGCTGTAATATGTATAATGTTCACAATTCCGCGTGCCAATAAAATTTAAAAAACCTGGCACAGGCCCTCCTTCCAGACAGTCATTTAACTAATCTAATGATTAAAAGAATCGAAATCGAAATAAAGTTGCAGTTGATTAGCTACGAGTGCTACGAATCAATTTGCACTTCCACAGTTATAAATTCAGCAATTCTAAGAATTTCCAAATCGAACTTTAGGAGAGCATTCGAAAATGATCAGACTGTACCTTTTTCTAACAATTGTAAAAAATTTTCCACAAATACGCAGCCCTTTAACATGCAAATGATGTTTCAATGAAATGTGTAAACCCACCCGCAACAAAACTCACCATTCACCGGAAAGTCCTGAAGAAAGAAGAATCTGCTTCGAACTCAGCGAGCCATTTAGGGTCAATTTTACAATTGAACCTAACCTATGACACTTCGGCAAGGTCCATTGGGTCTGCCAAAACGGTAGTTAGTAATCACGGAGGTCTTGGTCGAGGATGACGAGGATGCAGCTGGATTATGCGCGTCCCGCGGCGCGACGCGGCGTCGCGTCCCACCTCACGGGGATCGTCGGATGTTATCTGTGACGAGGAATGTCGCCGTAGGTATGAAATACAAATAAGGACTCGCCGTCCCCTACGCTTTGAATTAGGATCGGGAACCTTTTAGATGTTATCTAAGATTGTGGCGCACGCCGAGCAGACCACGCGCCAACGGTAACAACACCAACAACACACAGGGTCCGCGTCGAAAACGCGAGCCCCGCTAATTAACCGATCCGTCGCCGTTACCAGGCCCCGAATGGGATCCGCGTCTACCACCATCGGGATTTATACGGGAACCCTGTCGCATAATCGCCGGCCGATCCGGGGATACCAGTTCGGTACACGCAATTAACGAATTAATCGTACCGATGCACACTGGTCCATGCGCCCGATCTAGCTGTTCATTTGGTAAAAAAGCAACTTGCCCAAATCGATGTTTATTGAATGTATATTGCTTCCCAAATGTCCATGACATTCGAGCACGATGAAATTTCAATGAGACTTTATTGAAAATTGTGATTAGAACAAGCATTTAAAAATCAACATTTTATGGATCCTATTTGCCACCGAAAAAATTACCTCTTTTCTTATTGATACCCTGGAGAATCTATTTAATATTATGTGTCCATTTTTGTTGCAAATGAATAGTATTTGTCTGTATTTAGAGTATATCTCTTGTACTATGATAAGATTTAATATTTATAATTTATTGAAATAACAATGCTTAATAAAATAAAGAGAATTTTCGAAGTTTTCAATCTTTGGTGAAGGATATCTTTCGTGTCCCCCGTGGTCTCTCATAGTATGAAAGTGCATTATTATCAGCGTTCATTTATCTATGAAATCCTGCAAGAATGACATCCTGTTCGGCCCTGGTACACAAGTTATTATTGTTTAAAGCGTATGTGTCGCCTGAATTGCGGCCAAACCTCTGGCATTTTGATGATGCAGTCGAACAATTAATATTGAAAGATGTTGAAGAAAAAGGTGATGACAATAATGATTTGTCAATATAATATAGTATAATGTCAATTGTTATTGTTGTTTATACAATAAAAATTACATTTTCGTTTTTTATAATTAATATTATGTTTTTCGCACAGTTTTAAATAAAATATTTTTAATTATGCTTATAAAATTCATTACTTCAAAAATGATTGGTTATTGTGTTTATTTAAAACCTGAACCTGATTTATCAGACACTTCTGATAATCTGAGAAAAAAATGTTTTAAATAAAACTTAATCAGCATTCATCAGTCTACAAATTCCAATGGAAAAAATTAAAAAAGAAATTTGTAATGCATAAATAATTAAAGTCACCTTGAAATTGTAAAAGTCAATATGTATTTTTAACTTCATAATATTGTAGCTGATATCAGAACGAATTCAACGACCTAGATTACTATACCTTTAAACTTTCAAATACTGCTAAAGTATTAATGAATAGCTAGATCGAGCGCGTGGGCCAGTGTGCGATGTTTTAAATATTTCTACGACGTAAGACATAAAGCTTTTGGCGGGACGGCGCGGCGAGGCTCAGTTTATGGCAGGATTTGAAGAAGGAGCTTTTTGACATTTTACCAGAAGCCTATTACCTTCCCCCTCTACGATGCTACTACTCCATGCTTCCGCCATGGCCCGGTCACGTGACGCGTTTCGTCTCTGTCGCGCACGTATCTCAATGTCACGTGACTAATCCGGTACTGGCAGAAAGGGCGTAACTTTTTCCACTCTGCTGGAACTACCGAGTAATAAACGCTATGATGTACATCGTTTTATAATAATGGCAAGACTGAAGACTGCATCTATTTGGACGTCAAACAATTTTTATTATAACATGTGCTTCAATTAGTCCAGTCAATGAATGCTCATAAGGGGGCCGTAGAGGGAAATGGAAGGAACACAATTTTTAACTTTGGGACTTTGTTTGGACTAGTTAGAAGGTAAAGATACTAAAAGTCCCTACTCCTAGGAGGTAAGCGGGCTATAGGGGGGCACGTAGAAGTCACCATTTTCGGTTTTCCGCTTATATCTCGGAAACTATGTGTCCTAGCGATAATACCATTCCATACAAAATTAAAGCTGACGAAATGTGCTATAAGGTTGATTGCATTCAGTTTTTCGCTATCTCGCATAGTTTCCGAGATATCCGAGCTCAAATTTGACTACTTGTGAAAAAGAAATTTTTGCCTTACTTGACTAGCTTCAGCACAATTAATGAACTTTGTGTGCGGATATCTCGGAAACTATGCGAGATAGCGAAAAACTGAATTGAATCAATCTTGTGGCATATTTTGTCAGCTTTAATTTTGTATGGAATGGTATTATCGCTAGGACACCTAGTTTTCAAGATATAAGTGGAAAACCGAAAAAGGGGACCTTCTACGTGCCCCCTGCACCCCGCTCATCTTCTAGGAGTGGGGACTTTTAGTATGTTTACCTCCTCACTAGTCCAAACAAAGCCCCAAAGTTAAAAATTGTGTTCCTTCCATTTCCCTCTCCAACTTTTCGTTGACTGGACTAAATAGAAAAGTTTATCGGTACGTCCCACAATTTTGGACATACTCCTAAAATTCTTTGACGTATCGCAGGATTCGCAGAACCATATCCAAGCGAAAGGAAATGCGACTTTTGGTTCGTGGAAAGGGGCGCGATCGAAGATAAAAATTGTGGGCAGAAGACGTTAAAGAAGAAATCGAGCATTCGCGGCACGTTTTCGCTAGAATACACTGGCCCCGGGTTTCGGGGGACCTAACTCTCGTTATGCGGGGTCCGTTTCGGCCCGTTCGGGCAGCCGGGGAATTCGTTGGCCACCCATCGGGTGGTTGGTTTCCGCTGTCGCGAACGAAAGGCTCCCTCGGGATCCAACGAGGATTGACTCGTCGCGCGCGGATTCCTCCCCTCGGAGAAAAAGAAGCAGGACGGGGACGGCGGCTTTATGTTAAACGAATTAGACAGCGGAATGCGTCGCCTCGATGAATTGCCTCGGCCAGCACGGGGAAAAGGCTCGTTCCCGTTCCCGGAACCCTCGGAAGGTATGCCGAGATACGTAGAACCGTGTCGCGACAGGGGATGGAGCCTCCCCGACTTCTGTAATTCGATTTAATTGCTCGCGTATCCCACCGCGATCACCTAAATCGGCTAGATCGCAGAGATCTGTTTCGTCGTGCCCGTTCCGCGATCCTGTTCCTCGATATCGGACCTTGTTGCCTTCTTTTAGCGTTCGCCGCTCGAAGTGGAATTCGAAGTCGATTTAGAAATTAACAATTTAATAAAGTGTTGCAGGCGGTTCAGATTTAATTTTTTTCTATGAATTTCACGACGTAATTTTCAGTGTGAACCAGATTGCACGACCTGGAGGATCGTGCAAGAATTTTGAACCCCCAGGAGCCCTGGAAGAAGAGTTCTATTATAGCATGTCCCTCCCATACGCGATACCTACAATTAATCTCTTGTGAACGAGGAAAGTTGTTCGTTAGAGGAGGGACTTTAGTAAACGACTTGGCGGTTCGCCTAACCGCGTTTAGAGTGCCCCGCGAATTCGGGTCGCGGTCGATGCTTGCGATAATGAAGCAATCTTCCGAATTACCCCGCTCACACGGCTCCTATCGCGCCGCTGTATCTTTTACAACATAGTCGCCGCACGGAACACACGGCTTTACGACTTATCGCTGGTTTACGCTCGCAAATAGTGCTTTGTCCCCGACATTATTCTTCCATTCCGGCGTTGAACGCATCGGTGCACACAGCCAGTCCCCGAAGGCGCACCGCGGTGCATTACGTTGAGTCACGCCGCTCGTTTAGACGTAACAGGATATTCGAAGAAACGGACGCACGCGGTTTTAGAGACCGTCGATATCGTAGATCCTCGATCGTGGATCGCTCGTTCCGACCCGCAAGGCTCGCGCCTCGATCGTCATTCTATCATTATTATCGTTCTGTTCAATTTATTACACTGCGCGCGTTGCATCTTTCGTGTGGTCCCAATAATTTCTGAGTTGCAGCTTCGAGGATCCAATTTAATGCACTTGAAGCTTCCACCATTGCACTTGAATTACTCGAGAATCTTTGTTTTTATTTGGCTCTAATATTTCGTCTCAAAGATCTGCAGCCTGGTAATTAAAAGTCGGTAGAAGTAACTCGGAAGAGGTCAATTCGAGTGTCAGCGATTTCATTGCAAGTGATCGAGAAATGATAAAATTTGAAGCAGCGTATTTCGCGAACAACATCGAAACCATCACCAAGGTGACTTAAACACTGCCTGATTGATTGCACGCTACCACACGGCGCATCATCTTGCCTAGAATCCCTGTAGTCCAGTCAATGAATGCTCAAAAGGGGGGTATAGAGGGAAATGAAAGGAACACAATTTTTAACTTTGGGACTTTGTTTGGACTAGTTAGGAAGTAAACGTACTAAAAATCCCTACTCGTAGGAGGGAGCGGTGTACAAGGGGGCACGTAGAAGGTCCCCTTTTTCGGTTCACCGCTTATATCTCGGAAACTGTGTGTCCTAGCGATAAGACTATTCCATACAAAATGAGAGCTGACAAAACGTGCCACAAGATTGAATGGATTCAGTTTTTCGCTATCTCGCATAGTTTCCGAGATATACGCGCTCAAAGTTCACTTTGGTATTATTTGTTCGAGTTAGTGTTTTTGCTACAATTTCAATTTCAACACTTCAATTTCAACATCAATTTTTTAATTTCAACTTCCATTTTTCAGTTTCAACATCACTTTCTCAATTCCAACATCAATTTGTCAATTTCAACTTCATTTTTTCAGTTTCAACATCAATTTGTCAATTTCAACATCAATTTTTCAATTTCAACTTCAAATGCACGTAGAAGGTCGCTCTTTTCGGTTTTCTGCTTATATCTCGGAAATTATGCGTTCTAGCGATAAGACCATTCTATACAAAATTAAAGCTGACAAAATGTGCCACAAGATTGATTGGATTCAGTTTTTCGCTATCTGGCACAGTTTCCGAGATAACCTCATTCAAATTTGACTAATTGTGAAAAAGAAATTTTTGCCTTATTTGACTAGCTAAAAGTCTTCAGCACAATTAGTGAACTTTGAGCCCGGATATCTCGGAAACTATGGGAGATAGCGAAAAACTGGATCGAATCGATCTTGTGGCACATTTTGTCAGGTTTAATTTTGTATAGAATGGTCTTATCGCTAGGACACATAGTTTCCGAGATATAAGCGGAAAAGTGAAAAAAGGGACCTTCTACGTGCCTCCCTGCAGCCCGCTCACCTCCTAGGAGTGGGGACTTGTAATATGTTTACCTCCTAACTAGTCCAAACAAAGACCCAATATTAAAAATACATTGGAGCCTCTACAACTTTTCGTTGACTGGACTACTGCTACCAACATGAAAAACGATCTAGTCTGGCTGCACCGCTGCACCGATACTCGATTCCTATGTTCGGTGTCCGTGCACCGGCCACGCGAACCGTGTCCGAAACCGCCGATTTTCCTCTGCGGGCTTGTTCCGCTCGTCTCAATTTCCTTCAGTGTAGTTCTCCGTTTCTCGGAACGAGCGTAGAAACACGCGATCCTCGGGTCCGGGGAGTAACGCGATTAAAGGTATCGCGAGTTTCGTCGAGCATGCGGCGCGGCGTAGTGGATCGAGTAGACGTCTTCATCAAGGAAGACTACCAATCGGGATGCGTGCTGGTGGACAAAAACCGGGCCCGGTCTGTGAGAGGCGAGCAACAGCTCCCTTCGGAAACGGCGAAGGAGAAACGAGAGGACGCGAGAAGGCAGGAAGCAGTAGACACAGGGAGAGAACAGTCTTCTCGGCTGGAAAGCTCTTAATGGCACACCGGCGGACGATCGGGACGACAGTCCGGGGAACAATTACCGCAAAACGACGATCGTCCGGCTGGAAATCGGCGCGCACGATCGCCGGGGATCGCAAAAGATCGGTAAGAAAAGATCGTGTCATCGCCGATGGCGCGCGCCTCCCTCTTTAATTCATGAACCGAGCAACAGCTTCGCGATCCGATCGGCAACCCGATAATCTTACCGGTGACTTTCTTGCGCCTCCACGGAGACCACGGTTGGGGAATCCGCGCGCACCGTCGTCGCTGTCCTATAAGGTTCCGACACCGACGAAGAAACTTTAGCCGATTCCTCGAAGCCTGCCATGTTTAGGTCGAACACCTGTGCGGACTTTTATGGACGCCTTCCCACTCGGGGAACGGCCGCGGCTGGTACCCCGCTAACAGAAAGAAATCGGTGCCCCGAGTGTCGCCAGAAATGATGCATTAAGTGCTTCCATCGCTCAGGACCACCGCAAGAACCCTGTACCCCATGTTTTTTTGCGGGGACGTGCCCCCCGCGGGTCGCCCGGGGTCAATTTCGATCCGTGTTCTGCTTTTTAGAGAGCCATTCGGAGGTTCTTTCTTTCCTGACTGATTTAGCGATGAACGAGTACGTTTCTACGCTACAACGTCTGTTTTTGTGTCTGCATAGTGCATAGTCGGAGGCGATAATGGAACTGCTCTTTTAAACGAATAGACGATATGGATCTATTTTTATAAACTTCGTCTGCTCGTTGTGTCAATTTGACATATTGGATGTTTTTATGCATTTCTATTTCCGGTAATTACTTGTTGGACTGAATTGACATTTTTTTCTCTCAATCAGGCAGGTTCGATCTGTTACAAGAATTTTTTGTTCACGAATTTGTGACACAGTTCCCAAAATCAAAATAAATTTAGAGCACACCCACTTTTCTCAAAGAGATTGTAACGTAGATTGTAAAACTGGGAAGTCCGTATTTCACAAACATATTCGAACTCGGCGAAACGACGACTTAAACTGTACCTAATTTCATGTGCACTAACTACATAATATACTCCATTTTCAGAATCCCTACCGACGACTGCGAAAATTGATCTACTTGACAATTTCAAATCGAGTAACGATGATTCACAGTGAATTACGATGATCTCGAAAGAGCAAACCAGTGTTCCGATCGGCTCGGACGGAAAGTCAAAGTGTTAATCAATTAGGCGAGCAGCGGATCGGCTCCGGTTGATCGCGGAGAGCACGCGGAAGCGATAACCGAGCGCGCGCTTCGTCCATTTGAAATGGGAGCGGCGATATCGTGTCTCATTACGCGGCAATTAGCCGAGTTATTATCATTGGTAACATGAGCGCGTTGGTTATTTTTCGCACTCGGCCGTCCCCCGCGTAATTGCGAATTATGCGTGCGCGTCGGGTCGCCGGGCGTTCATCTCTCCGGCGCGGCGCTTCGTAAATTAATATGTTTATGATCGCGAGCGTGCGAGCGGATCGCGAGAAAGAGCGAACACACGAGCGAGAACACACAAGCGAAGAAACTGGCACGTGTGAATTGGCTCTCGGCCTCGCATACTATACCGGCAGCTTGTTTTTCATCTGTTCAACCAGCGATTTATGCATTTACATATTCCACCATTAGAAATGATAATGAGCGGTGCACATGCGTCGATCCAATGCCACTGTGAAATAATACACTGTTGCAGAGATAATGAAATTATCGTACGCGCTAGCCGGGAAAATTGCGAATTGCCACTGCCGCTCACTCGTAAACTCGTCATGCATTTTACGGAGACGTATCGACAATGAACATGTGTGTAAGGAATGATTTTACTCTCGTTATCGATGTTTTTATTCTATGCTACGGCTTGGAGATTCTTCCCAAACCAGCCACAGTTTTATTGTATTTTCCGTGAATATTATTCGATTTCATTTTACATGATTTCATTCGAATTACATGCAACATATATTTTATGTAGATTGTGTGAATTTTATGTGATTTTATTCGACACGGATTTTATTTGATTTTATCCACGAAGAGTATCGTTTGATTTTATTCTCTCAAGATTAGTTTTATTTAATATCTTTTTGTGGCATGAAATTCATTTTATTTGATTTTATTCGACGCGAATTTTATTCGAATTTGTTCCAGATGAATTTCATTTGATTTATTCAAGATGAATTTTATTTAATATTTTGTAGAATGAAATTCATTTTATTTGATTTTATTCAACGCGAATTTTATTCGAATTCGTTCCAGATCAATTTTATTCGAATTTGTTCCAGATGAATTCCATTTGATCTTATTCAAGATGAATTTTATTTAATTTTATTTGATTTTGTTCAACATGTGATTTTGAAATTCATTTTAGATGAATTTCATTTGATTTTATTCAAGATGAATTTTGGTTAATTCCATTTGATTTTGTTCAACATGATTTTCACTTGATTTATTTAATTCAGAGTTCGTGCAGGTCTGCAACGATCCTTTTTCGTCAGCTGTAAACGTAAGGTAGATCGAATAGCAGCGGATATTATTAATTTCATCGAGTAGCCGGACAACCGGCGGTTTTCTACGGACAGGCGTTCCCGGGTAGCATTAACTCGTCGAAACACCTGTACGAGGCTCGAGGAAGGTTCTCTCTCGCATGTTTAAACTCAATTAGCCACGAAAATTCCATTTCCTCCGCTCGTCATCGTCCTACGCATAGCCGCCGTCGCTTTCTTATGCATGGTTGCATTCCTCTCGATAGGAACACAGAAAACAAAGAGAGAGAGAGAGAGAGAGAGAGAGAGAGAGAGAGAGAGAGAGAGAGAAACAGAGAGAAGAGAAAAAGAGAGTCGAACGCGTTGGTACACGAGCGTTTGTTAATGGGCGAAGCGCAGCTGTCCGTGAAGGAAACTGTGCGATGAACCCTGACCTTCTTCCGACCACTCTGACTCATAATTGCTGGATACGGTGCCTCGAGCCAGCAGAAACGAATCCACCTTTCCCGAAAAACGCAAAAAACGTTCGCGAAGATGTAAACCCCGTGTTTAACCCCGAAATCGATCGATTGAGCTGTCCGGTGATATGCGTTTGCTGCAGTCGACCTTCAGGGTTCATTTCAATGCAACGCCGAGGACCCATTTTTTACTAAATCAATTTCGAGGAAGAAAAATTGTACACGATTCGATTTCTTTGATATATTCCAGATGGAATGGAATTGTATTCTATTTTAAAAACTCTGTGTAAATGCATGAGGATTCATTTTATTGCTGCACTGAGGACACGTTTTACTAAATCAGTTTTGAGAAAGAAAAATCGCGCATAATTCATCCTAAAGATTCTCAGTCGATTTATTGCAAGACTTTTATGCAATTATAACAAAAATGAGTGAGTCAGTTGCAAGATAGTAAATACATTTGAAGAATTTAAAAATACTAGCGTACCATTTTCAACTCGGAACAATGATCGCAAAAAGAAATAAATGTCCAAGTTGCTCCTGTGTTCTGCAATTAAAGCAAACAATTTTTATTTCGCATAAAGGTTCTTAGTCTTCATTAGGGACCTGTATCATATTTAACGCGAAATAACGGATATATGCGGTGAAAACGGGCTCTGTGCCGCCTCACAGCGGTCCGGATCGAAGAAGTCGGTGTTATTTAGCTAAAAAGTCAGCTTTCTCATATTGATTTCTAACAAATTTGTATTGCTTCCTAAATGTGAATCAACCTCGAAAATGAAAAAATTAATGCAGTTCACCAAGAATTGTACTTAGGACGAATACTTAAAGGTAGACATTTAGAGATAGTATTGTACTTTTCACCAAGGAAATTGCTTCTCTTCTTCGAGGTGCCCTGATCACACCACTTAATATTTCTTATTTTTATTTTTGTTTACGATGAAGTGCACTCTTTTGTGTTACAAAATTAGCATCGACACTCAAAGTTATTGTTCACAATATGTTAAAAATTAATGTTCAATGAAATTAAAAAATTGGCCAAATTTTTTACATTTAACAAGGAATATCTAGAGAACCATGAAAAGTCGTGTTTCATAACAAATTGGATCATTTTCAGCATTCTTTCCCGTATATAATTATGCAAGAATATTGTCCTACCTCGTCCTACTTTGCAAGTTATCATTGTTCAAAGCTGTCAATGTTACTTCGCGACGAGTTTCGCTTGCGTAAAACAGGCTCATATGACTGATCAAATGTCTTCCAAATACAAACGTTTTTGCAAGAACATTATAAAAGATAAATAGAGTAAAGATATATATGTAAATTAACTTCGATAGTCACTTTTATTTTTAAAAAATATAACGAAACGAATGATGAGAGTTTCTTAGCGTTCTCGCTGCATTTATTTCTATCTTTGGAACCTTGTGCAGCGTTCGAAAACTATTTGAGATTATTGTTAACATCTGACTCGTATGTGACACAATTACAGTCAGCGGCAATATTAAGTGGACACCCTTAAAAATCGCATAACTTTTTAAAAATTGGTTCAAAGGACTTGAATTTTTTAAAGATGTTAGACCGACTAGTTCGTTAGAGTTAGAGAATAAGTAAACAAAAATTTATTAAGATTGCAATTGGTAGACATCATACAAAATTTAAAAAATGATGTTTTGTCAACTTTTTTATCTGTGCCTGCAACGATAATTTAAAAAATGCGATTTATAGATTTCAGTAACTTATATACATACTGAAAATTTCATCGAAATCGGTCAACATTGCAATGAGGTACAAACGTTTAAAGATGATCACGTAAGGACGAAATGTCCTGGCAAGGCTGAAAATCTGCGACTTTCATCTTTAAACGTATGTAGCTCATTGCAATGTTGACCATATTAGTTACCGAAATCTATGAAACGCATTTTTTAAATTATCGTTACAGGCACGGATAAAAAAGTTGACAAAACATCATTTTTTAAATTTTGTATGATGTCTACCAATTGCAATGTTAATAAATTTTTGTTTACTTATTCTCTAGCGAACTAGTCGGTCTAACATCTTTAACAAATTCAAGTCCTTTCGACCAATTTTTAAAAAGTTATGCGATTTTTAAGAGTGTTCACTTAATATTGACGCTCTGACTGTATAAGATTAACATGTAAAAGAAATCCTAAAATACTGAATCCTGAGGCAGTAGAGTTATTAATTAACTAATGCAATCGATCATCATAGATCATCACGAAAGACAAATTATGCTATGTTTATTTTACTAGCCTACTTTTTATTTGTGGTAATATCTACTGAATATAATTTTAGTACTATTTTAGTCGCAATATGTATTTAAAATATTTCTCTTTTTTTATACAGGAAAGCATTCTTCTATGTGTGAAAGATTAAGACCAACACTAAAAATTATTGTTCACAACAAATGAAAGAAGGTTGAAAAACTATATTTGAACAATTCATTTTTCAATAAAAAATATCAATGAAAAGTTAGTAATAATTATTGTTTAACAAATGAACATTTTTTAATATTTTTGGTGAAAATTTCATTGCGATATCTCTAATAGTTCAAAAGTTATAACTAGACTGCGGATCTTCATGCAAAATAAAAATTGCCTGCGTCGATTGCAAGAAATAGGAACTGAATTGAATGTTATTTCTTCCCTTAATGATTTTAATACAGGAGAAATCATATATTGACATGTTCAATTTTTAAAATTGTTCAACAATTTTGAATTTCAGCTATTCAATTTTCCCATAAATGCATAAAGATCCGTAGTCTGGTTATAACAAAATGACACCAACTTCTTCGATCCGGACCACTGTGCGCCTTGGGGCACAGTCTGCAAGGCCCAAGAAAGATTGTCTTTTCCTCGACCGTTTACCGGAAGACGGAGGAATCCTCGCGCGCAATCCACTGTGTCCGAGCGGCGGCCGAGTCGACGGATTGCGCGAGGATTCGCTCGATAATAAGAGTTCCTGTTAACTCCTGGCGAATCGATGTTTTCGGTGTGTCGGTGTACAAACGTGGCAACAATAACAGCCTCTGCGGTCGCGACGCGAGAAAAACGGCGGTGCTCGTTCGAGCACGGAGAACAGCTTTATAGCGGCGTGAATTATTTACTCTCGCCGTGTTTTTCGTCCGAATTGTTATCCGCCGTTGGCGCAACGCGTAAAATCGTCGGCCAGCTTTTACTGGCACCACGCCACGCCACAACCACGGTATAGCAGGGCAAGACAAGGCGCACAGCGCCGCGTTAATTAGAGCATAAACTTATTAAACGTACAGAGTCGGCCGCGCGCGAAATACGTGCTTATAATTGTTCGGCGAAAGGAAAACGCTATGTCGGTCATTGAAACTTCTTCCCGTCGGCGCGGCGCGCGGCGGTCGCGGAAAAAAGCGTTGTCTTGACCGATTACGAGCGCGCCTAATCGAAAAATCATTCCGAGAAATTGCAATTTTTTCGACATTTTCTTCATGTCGCATAGTGAACTAATTGTTCACTGATAATAAGAATCACTTGAATGTAGCACAAAATCGAATTGCACGCTGTTGTACGAGCGAATAAATTCTCTGAACAATTTCGGTCTGCCTTCCACATTGTTCTACAGTTTGTACATGGACTTCTAGGGACGGATTATGCTGTAGCAAGGCAGGTTCGTTTGGTTAACAGTCATCCAGCTGCGAAAAAAACTTGTGTAGGGCATGCGGGCGCTATCGTGGCTCCCCGAGCAGATACAAAACGTTTCGACGTAGTGCTGCGTGTTCGCGTCGGTAAACCTTTCGCCAGCCTGATAGAATAATCAATTAGATGGTCCCGCGTCTGTACCCCTATTCGAGATAATTAATAGCGCGCGCTGCTCGATGGAAAATGCCCGCCTCGCTTTCAGCTGGCGACGACCGTCGGAAGACGCGAGAGAGGCGTCTCGTCGATTGTCCGTCATTAAATAAATTATCGTCGACTACAGACAGTGTCAATGCTGCAATCACACCGCGCCGCGCCGCGCGTTCGAACGGTACCCGTCCGCGTCCGCTAGAAAACGCAAACGAGAAAAACGCGCGCGGCGCGGCGGGAAGCGATAAAAGGCCGGCAATATCCTTAAACAATAACCATAATCCGCGGCGGTTGGTTACGACACGTTTGTCTTTTATCGATTACTTTGCATAAGTTTTCAACTATCGACGCACACTCGCAAGAGAGAGAGAGACACGTTGTTTTTAGTGCCCACGATCGTTCCAACCGACCGAAAGGGGGAAAAGAGAGAAAGGGAGGCGCAGAAGAGAAAATGGAAAAAAGCCGGCTCGCGACAAATTGCTTTATGGCATCGGCCGCGTCGCGTCGGCTCCGCCACGCTATGCATCTCCGCGTCGTAAACCCGCGTTATTTAGGGCTTCAATTAAAATTTTAGCTGGTCGAACGGGTTCGAGAAACGACGAGCTTTCGACGACGACCCGTGGAATCTCGTCGGATCATCGATTCCGTCGACGGGTACTTTAATCGACGTCCAGACAACAAAACGCTTTTATAGGTCGTACAAAACGGGGCGGAGGATATGTACAGAGAGAAGACTAACGAGCCCACACGAACCACTTCAAAAGAATCGTTTCTGTGTGCATTCAGCAATAACCGAAAGAGCATCGAACGAAATTGTGGAATCGCACGAACGTTTGTCGATCAGCGCGGGGTCTATCGGCGGCTATTAATAAGTGAAATAAATTTAGATAAGCATGGGAATGCTCGATAGGGTCGGCGGTAATCGAAGATCGGGAGAGGGAACGAGGGGGGTACGATGGTGGTTCGATGACGCGAGGTTCGCTAAACGAAATCACGAAACTCGGTCGTTGCCGAAGATGCGAAATGGTAGAGACAGCTGATATACATGGGATAGGCAGGGCCGGAGTAGGGCAGGAGAGGGCACCGGCTTTGGGCCAGGGGTTGTCATTAACTGGGAGCTCACTCGAGAGATAACCACTACCTGCCACCATACCGGGGCTCATTTTCCTCGCTATCCCCCCACCCCGGTGCTCGGCGGATCCGCAACTTGCTACGGCTCATTACAAAAAGCACGTGAGCCCGCTGCTGGCTATTTATTTCCGAATGGTGCATATCACTTTTCGTAATGGGCCCCGCGAAATTAAAAGTATGCCCTCCGGCACCGAATCGTGCATGCATACCGTTGCATATCGTACCGGCAAGCCGCGTCAGGGACCGATACGCGCCCTCCTCCTCCTCTTTTGTCTCTCTCTCTCTCTCTATCTCTCTCTCTCTCTCTCTTTCCATCCGTCTCCGTCTTCTGCGAGGGCTGTCTCTCTCTCTCTCTCTTTTTTCAGCAACGCTTTTTCTTCTTTCTGTATTCCATCTGCCCCTCAACCGTTTCGTGCATCCTCTCGAATAGCGCGCTCCACGCATGCTCATTTTCAGTGATTCAATTTCCATCGGACCACGTGCACCCGAAAACTGAAAATAAATCGCCGGACATTCCTCCGTCCCAATCGCTTTAATTAGGGGGTCATTAATGCCCGCCGCGGCGGACGTATCTCTGACGATTTTTAACCGGACCGTGGAACAGAGAATGCTCGTTCCGAGGCCGACAGAAACAGTAGAACGTTTCGGTTGGTCGCGTAAAATCGTCCAGTTCGCTCCTGGTGATACCGAAACTGTCCAGTTGTACAAAAATTTGGTTGGGATCACGAGATTCCCCAGGACACCCTCAGTAAGCAATCCTGATTTGGTATGCATGTGCCACCAAACTTTGTAGCTAACTACCGAATTTGGCGACAGATTTCGGTCTGCAGATTCAAAGCAAATAAAGACCAAATCCTGTTCCAACCATGTCTTGGCACCAAAATTGCCGTCTTTTGCTCGCAAAGTATGATTGAGGAGGAGGGAATCGTCTCCAGCAGACGACACTCGCGCGTGAACATTCACACATGTTGGAAATATTGTATATAACTGTAAGCGATCATACATGTTGATCATATATACGTCGATAACAAAGTAATCAGATATGTCGATAATATAGAAATCAATTATTGTAATGTAACTAATCGACATCTGCACAATTACCTTATTAGTGACGTGCGTCTATGTAGATTGTATCTCAGACGTAAAACCACATTCAATGAGAGAACACGTTCACACGTTTTGTTATAAATATAATTATCACTCGTATTCCACGAAAGTGAAACCGCTGCGCAGTCAAAGTGACTCGTCTATTCCTTACCTAATCAATAACACACCGCTAGACCACGTATACGTACGCTAGGATTGCAAGGGTCCGGGTTTCCACTTCTGATTTCTCGATAATGCAAAGACGGGGTTTTTTAGTAGTCAAAACCGCTAGATGAAAGATCAACTTAGGGCGCTGTTTGCCTCAAAAGGCAATATTCAATATTCGGCTGCATGTTGCCCGTCAGAGGACGCTGCAGCATCGTCATCCATATTGTGACGTCACGCCGGCGTACTAGCATCTCCGACGGTCAACACGCGCAGCCGAACATTGCAAAACCATTGCTCGGAAACGTAGAAGAAGGACTTTTGGGGCAAACAGCGCCCTAGATTGATCTTTCATCTGGCGGTTTTGACTACTAGTCCAGTCAATGAATGCTCGTAAGCGGGGTGTAGAGGGAAATGGAAGGAACACAATTTTTAACTTTGGGACTTTGTTTGGACTAGTTAGGAAGTAAACATATTAGAAGTCCCTACACCTAGGAGGTGAGTGGTCTACAGAGGGGCACGTAGAAGTCACCTTTTTTCGGTTTTCCGCTTATATCTCGGAAACTATGTGTCCTAGCAATAAGACCATTCCATACAAAATAGCGGCTGACAAAACGTGCCATGAGATTGATTCTATTCAGTTTTTCGCTATCTCGCATAATTTCCGAGATATCCGCGCTCAAATTTCACTAATTGTGAAAAAGAAATTTTTGCCTTATTTGACAAGCTAACTCTTCAGTACAATTAGTGAACTTTGAGCGCGGATATCTCGGAAACTATGCGAAATAGCGAAAAACTGAATGCAGTCAATCTTATGACACATTTTGTCACCTTTAATTTTGTATAGAATGGTTTTATCGCTAGGACGCATAATTTCCGAGATATACGCGGAAAACCGAAAAGGGGGACCTTCTACGTGCATTTGAAGTTGACATTGAAAAATTGAAATTGAAATTGAAAAATTGATGTTGAAATTGAGAAATTGATGTTGAAACTCAAAAATTAAAGTTGAAAGTGAAGTTGAAATTGAAAAATTAAAGTTGAAATTGAAGTCGAAAATGAAGTTTTGAAATTGAAGATAAAATCGATAAATTGAAATTGAAATTGAAAAATTGATGTTGAAATTGAGAAATTGATGTTGAAACTCAAAAATTAAAGTTGAAAGTGAAGTTGAAATTGAGAAATTGATGTTGAAACTCAAAAATTGAAGTGGAAATTGAAGTCTTGAAATTGAAATTGAAGCAAAAACACTAACTCGAACAAATAATACCATTGTGAACTTTGAGCGCGGATATCTCGGAAAATATGCGAGATGGCGAAAAACTGAATCAAATCAATCTTGTGGCACATTTTGTCAGCTTTAATTTTGTACAGAACGGTCTTATGGCTAGGACGCATAATTTCCGAGATATACGCGGAAAACCGAAAAAGGGGACCTTCTACGTGCCTCCCTGTACACCGCTCACCTCCTAGGAGTAGGGATTTTTAGTATGCTTACTTCCTAACTAGTCCAAACAAAGTCCCAAAATTAAAAATTGTGATCCTTCCATTTCCCTCTATAACTTTTCGTTGACTGGACTATACTAAAAACTCCGTCTTTGCATTATCGGGAAATCAGAAGTGGAATCTCCGATTCTTGCAATCCTCGGTCTAGCGGTGTGTGAGTGTTCACGCGCGAGTCTCGTCTGCTGGAGACGACTAGGCCACTAATATATTGTAAGACAGGAATAACGATGTCGTTAAATAAGGAAAAGATAAAGAAATGGTTATTAATAAACTTAGTAGAAGATCACGATATAAACACGAAGAACACTGACATTGAATAACGAGACTTTTGGACAATCTTAGTACTCGATGTTCGCTAGGTCTGTTGAACAATGAACCTCTGCGATTTCTATTGTCAAGTGCACACGAAACACTGGTTCGTTCGACAAGGACAGAATCGTTTCGCGATTCTCTAAGAAATATCATCGACGATCGCACGGTTCGCTGCTCGCAATCACCTATCGGATCCAATTCCATGGACACGACTCAAACCATCACGCCACTGTCTGCCTCTTCCTTTTCCTTGTACCAAGCCTGATTCAATTTACCGATGTCCGGTCGCGCGTCGCATAATTCACTCGTCCGTCAGCTAATCGCGTGCAAATGTATTCCGACTCTGTATCGCGTATTTCTGTTGCCGATTAGCGGATGAATCGATTTCGAGAAGCTAGCGAAGCCAGATGGAATCGAGTCTCACTCTTTCATTCCTCGAGCTACTGTTAAAGTATCCATTTACCTTTGGATTGAATTCCTTTTGAATTTGAAATTTTTGTATTGTCAGATGGTCCAATTAGTATCAGTTTTCTGTTACACACGAGGACTGTCCGATGGTATAATACAAAATACTACTGGTTTCAGATACTGGTTTTATCATTTTTCAAGTTAGCGAGACAAGGTTGCAGGAAGTTGTATTTATTTGTTGATGAAGAACCTTGTAGAAGTTGAATAGCTTTTTAGCGCTGCATAGTTAAAATTTCTTAGATATTCAAATGGAAATAGTTTCACTTGCCCCCCTCATCTCTACCGTTCCCCTTCTACGACGCTATTCTCGTGACGCGTTCCCTGTCGTAATTTAGACAGAAGCAATACTGCCAATAAGCTGATTAGATCGATAACACGATGACAAACTGACGATTTTAAAGCGTACGTGATAAATACAAACATAATATGAGAAGCGACGAAAGTAAATAAAAACCGAGACCTCCTAATTATGGCGACAATGAAAAATCTAATACAAAGAGCGGAGTTCTGTATCATAGGAGATGGATCGTGGTTCGAACATCTGATCTAACTTGATTTATTTTGTGAGAAATAATTTCTGATTAAAGTTACGTTTGCACAAAATTTTCGAGTTCGAGGTCATTTCAAAGTCATAGTGTAATACACTGTTGAATTCGTCACGACGTCAGCGACAATCCTATGACGTCCGAAACATATGGTGCCATTTAAAAAAGTCAAGGTGACCTTCATTTTGTTACATAAAAAGCATTTTTCAGATTTCAGAATATGCGAACATGTAGCTCACCAAGTACTGAGAAACTTTTGTCTAAAACATTTTTTAATTGCACTACTGGAAATGCCTAAAAAACGGTGACATAACTTAACGGACACACCCTGTATAATAAAAATTTGTATATTCTACAATTAGAAAAGTATGGTGACTATATAATTGATTAATAAAGCTGTATTCTTTAAAACTTAACCATTAAATTTTATTTTCAAATCGGGCACGAACTTACGCAATCATCTAATATTTAAAAAAATAAAAATTTGGAAGTTAGAAACCGTTAGTCTACAGTCTACAGTGTAAACTCTACACGCGGAAGAACAACTCCATCCGTTTTGTTTGCTCTCACTGCAACTGTTTCACGTTTTTCAGTTCCATTTCAGTGAGAAGTATCTTGAACAGAAAAAGAGAGCTCGTATTTACATTAGAGTTCGATCAGCGGAACAATGGACGCGCGCCGGCTCGGAAACGCGTGTCGAATCGCCGGTGGGGATCCGGAGGCCGTCGATCATCGATCTTTCGATCGTCGAAAAAACGGTCTCTCTCTCTCTCTCTCTCTCTCTTCTGGAGCAATCAGTGCTCGAGAGGGAGAGATATAGAAAAGCAAGCTGAAGAGTGAAAAGAGGAAGAGAGCTGTGCGCGGCGCGAGAAAAAAGAAAGGATCGCGATTGCTCGACTGTGAACTCGTAAACGGTAGTGGTCGGTTTGGAAACCGGAAGTGACGCAGCCGGGTAAGTGGCAGTTATCGATAGTCTATAGTTATGTCGAAGGCGCGCGCGTTTTCGTCCCGACACCGGGCAAGAGAAGAAGAAACTGCCACGAAAAAGAGGAGGAAAATGAACGAAGCAGAGGAAGACGGAGATAGAGTGGTAATAGTCGGGGGGGGGGGGGGCGAGAGCGAGGAACGCGAGAAAGCTCTAAGCGAACAAAGACCCTTCCAACAAAGTGGAAACCGGAGGAATCATCCCCTTAAATAATAGAGCGGTCTCGGAGGTAGTAAACTTTTTACAACCCCCGTCAACGTTTCCCTTTTTTCGCTCCGTGTTCCGCTCGTTTCCACTGATTTCTGCTTCGACTCGCCTCTTTGTCCTTTTATCCCCCTCCCCGCTGCTCCCCGTCGCGTCGTCTGGTTTTTCTTTTAAATAATGGCGCGCGCGCCCGTATCGAGAAACGCGTTTTCGTTGGAAATCTAATATTCCCCCCGGCGATCGTAAATTCGCGAGCTAATAACTATCGTCCGCGTCGAATTCATTCGGCCGATTCGCGCAACATCCGCGTCGCAGGATATGATTACAAGAGCACCGCGATGCATTATCGTCGGGAGCCGGTAATTGCCGGTGGACCGGTGCATAATAATTATCGTCACCGACACACCGACGATTAATCCGCTCGATTTCTGGAGACGCTGATCCGAGACGGTCTCTATCCCCTTTTTTCACGTACTCTGTATACTGTATACATACACACACGTGTGCGCGCCGCTAGATTCGAAACAGTACGCCTTCTCGAATGACGGCCGCAGACCGCGGATAATCGATCAGCGAACAAAAAGTCGCAAAACGATTCGCTTTCTCTCGCGTTCTGCACCGAAACCAGATGCACACCGTGTGTGCGAGCGCAGTTTAGAGACACGTGTTTGATCGACGAATGCCATTGCGTCGATAGACGGTTAAATCAAAGTTAGGTTATCGGGCATCGTTGTTCAAACGACAACTCTTTTGAAGATTGTTTTTGAAGTAAAACTTCTTTGCTGAGGGGGCTACAATTTTCTAGCGTTACGGAAGTGACGAAATTTCGTGAATAACCTCGAATAGTTTGACAAGTAACGTTTTCATAATTAATTTACTAACTTTAACGACTTCATTGGTGAACTTTTAAGATTGTAGAATATAAAATGAAGCCTTGACTACATTCCCATTTCAGTTTTAGGCAGGTTTGATGCTTAAATTGTTAGTTATCAACAAATTTTGAAGGAGTGGTATGTTACGTATGTATGTCTGTCCTTGTCGCATAGTTCGACCCTTCTTGTCTTACCCATTATGGGAACTTCCGAAACAATCAGCCCGTGCAACAATTGTTAATAACTAATTAACCAGAGTTAATTTGTGAACATTTGCAATTGGATAACATAGAATCAACCTTCAGCTACTTTCACATGCAGTTTCTCATCGGATTTTGTTCCGACTGAAAGATTTATAAACAATTATCCAAACCCTTGTTTTAAACTAACCTGAAAAATTTTGACAGGTGTCAGGTAAGTAAACAAACATACGCGTGGAAAACCACGCGCTGCAGAAGTAAAACTTCTTACAGTCTAGTAATGTTTAGAAGTAAATTAAGATTGGAAATGGTAAACAATCCTACTGAAGCGACGACGAGATCAGGAACAAAAAATTGCGAATCAATCAAAATCTGCGACGCAAAGAAGGAGAGCGTATGGGAAATGCTATGAACCATGTCTCTTTCTTTCCCATATGCTCTCCTTCTTTGCATCGAAAATTTTGATCGTTCATTATTTTTTCTATGATTTTCTATGATTCTATCATTGAGACAATTGGCTTGTGATAGCTAAAATATGATATAAATATTCTTGATTCAATTTTGTCTAAATGTCTTGCAAATACTGCATCGAGAGTTGTTCCTGGTCTTGTTGTCGCTTCATTAAGATTATTTACCATTTCCAATCTTAACACTTTACCTACCGGAAGCCTATTAATAGGATTTTCAATAATCGTGCTGTACCAAAATAAAGCATAGAAATTTTCTTTTGCATTGCAATCTTAAATGAAACTATTAGATGATGTTATTGAGGGTGACTTGTTAGTTCACAATGAAAATTGCTGTTGCTATTGGAGATTTAATTAAAAAGTGTTTAGCCATGTACTATAGATTTTTCAAAATTATGCAACAATCACCGGTCGGTAATGTGTTAATTTACTTCTAATCATTATACTAGACTGCAAGAAGTTTCACTTCCGCCGCGCGTGGTTTCTAAAGGAAACTAGAATGCTAAAGAATAAAGTCTGAAGTCATCGAAATACAATGTGAATGAACTAAAGGATTCTGTGCCGTATAAATGAACTGTATCTTTCAGCCTGGGTTAAGAATGGCCAGCATCCTATTTAAAACACTTGATTCAATAATTAAACGAACGTCATTTAATGTCAGATGCGGAATTTCTCCCTAATCT
The DNA here is from genome assembly GCF_051020765.1 of Lasioglossum baleicum. NCBI lineage: Eukaryota > Metazoa > Arthropoda > Insecta > Hymenoptera > Halictidae > Lasioglossum > Lasioglossum baleicum. The sequence goes on from NC_134933.1 coordinate 1,709,130, forward strand.
GAAAATTCCTTCGCGAAAGCAATTTGATCCGCCTAATAGCATCGATACAGTTTCTCGGATGATTAATAGCCGATGTGAAAACGGTTTCGCTTGACGCTCGTTATCGACGAGTCACCGTTACACACCGTTCCATACTAATCGAACACATATAATATCCGCGATTTCGAAATATCCCGCTTGGCGAGTCGAACGCGTGTACACGCGCGGCTCGACGGTTCTCGAGTACACGGTATAGCAGAACCCAATCCTAAACTCTCTCACGGCGAGAGAGAACACGGATGTTTGCGGTTTACAAAAACGTCCGTTGCCAATCTCTTTAATTATGTTCGCAGGACGCCGCGTATCCGCGAGTCGCGCGAAACGTCGACGCGGCAATTAACGAAATTTAACGGTCGCCAGGTTCTACGTTCCGCTCACAATCGGCCGAGGAATGAAATCGTGCGACCAGCAACGTGAAAAGATCGCAAAGATTGAATTCCTCAGCCATAGCGAACGTCCGCGAAGTTAACTATAATACGGCGTTGGGGCAGTACCAAAAGCTCATCGAGAAGGAAAAGCAACCGATACACGTTGTCTTCATATTGTAGAAAAACAAGATTGAATTTATTTAGATTCTGTACTCTCTCGGAAAATTCCTACTATACATGCTTGGCCAAAGTGGTTCAACCATTTCCTGTGAAAACACCTTTATAAAATCCGCTGTCTACTTATAACCGGCGTCACGGATTGGTTTGAAACACAATTTGGCCAAACAGTTAGAAAATCGTGTTAACGAGAATCCTGAAGGGTAGCGAAAGGGTTGAAGATGCGGAGGAGTATAGTCAGACTCGATGGAAAATGATAGCGCGGTAAACGTTGGAGGACAAGTATCGATAAGCGGGGCCGGTCGAATCGCCGGTAGGGGTGGCCACCAACAGGATCGGTGGGATGCTTTTAGCCAGGCGCAGGAACAAGTTATTTATTGTTGCTATCTGGTCGTCCCGCGACAGGGGAAGAGCCCACCGGTTCGTGGTAGTGCAGGTACGAGGAGCTCTCAATCCTTCTCTTATTAAAACCTGCCCCCGCTATCGGAACTTGTACTTTAGTACCGGCAACGGGTGTACAGTCGCTCATAGAAGTTGCGAGCACCCGAAACGAATTCACCAATTGGCACAGACAGCCTCGACATCTGCCTTGTACACGAATTGCTCCGTGGGACACTGCTCTGGTCTCTTTAAGAGCCTCTAAACCACGCCTTCTTAGGGAATTTTAGGTAGGAAGAACGAAAGAGATCATTTTCCAGCTTTGTGGCTTCGTCTTTATTCGTTTGACGGTGTTTGTAGCAGATATTGGTTTAAAAAAGTTCGAAACACTGTGGGGTGTTATGCTGGCTCCGCCCAGAATCTCTAAACCACGCCTTCTTAGGGAATTTTAGGTAGAAAGAACGAAAGAGATAATTTTCTAGCTTTGTGGCTTCGTTTTTATTCGTTTGATGGTGTTTGTAGCAGATATTGGTTTAAAGAAGTTCAAAACACTGTGGGGTGTTATGCTGGCTCCGCCCAGAATCTTTAAACCACGCCTACTTGGAGCATATTAAACAGGTAACCTAACACATGTAGTCTTCTAGATGTTTTTTAAGTCTCTTTTCCAATGTTGATGGTGTTTTGTATATTCTGCTTTAAGGGGACTTCCGAGTACTGTGGGGTATCGTCTTGACTCCGCCCAGAGTAATTGAACCATGCCAGCTTAGGACATTTGGTACAGAACGTTCGAGACAGATAGTCTCATAGCTTCTTTTTATTGTTTGATGATGTTTACACTGAATATTGCTTTCGGAGGAATTCACAGATGTGTGGAGGCATTGACTTGGCTCCGCCCAGAGGCGTTAAACCATGCCCAGTCGTGGCTTTTAACGTATGAAGTATTTGATACAATTTATTCAGTAGACATATACAGACACTTGGTACAAAACCTTCAAGACAGATTGTCTTACAGCTTCCTACACTTCTTTTTATTGTTTGATGATGTTTACACTAAATATTGTTTTCGGAGGAATTCACAGACGTGTGGTGGCACTGTCTTAGCTCCGCCCAGAGTCATTACACAATTCATCCAGTAGACACATGCAGAGAAGCTTACTATAACCAGCTACTATACCATCGTAGCGGAATAACTGACCTATTGAACGTTACCATCGAAAAGCCGAGTTCCTCACACGTTTATTCACATTGCTCAGAGGTGTCCTTCGCAGGCCACCCTCTTTCAATGCAAGAGAGAGAGAGAGAGAGAACTGGAGACAGAGGAGGAAAGAGAAATCGCTAAAATTTTACGGAACATTTAAGGAGCGAAGCGGGAAAGAAATTATGCCCGGAGTAAAGATGAACGAGAATTCGGTGGGTTAAATGCGAAGACTATATGTATAGCGAGAGCCATTACGCTAATGGGACGACCGAGCCAAGAAAGCTGGTCTCTATCAGCTTCCCAAAAGGACAAGGGTGTCGAGAGGAGGAAGAGGACGACGAGAGCAGTCCTCGCGAGAGAGGGAGACAGAACGAAAACGAGAACCACTGGCCGGGAGAGAACGTGCCAAAGAACGCATTACTCATAATCTCGCCGAGGCGAAGGGCTCTCTCTCTCTCTCACTCTCTCTCTCTTCGCGGAGAGCTGATCTCGCCCCAAAAAACCGCAGCTCAATTATTTCCTTGTCCCTGTATACCTACCCGCGGCCGCATCCCCATTTCGACGTGTCGGACGCTTATTTGCAATGTTAATTTCCCGTCTAACGCCGCGCGCATCGCATCGCATCGCATCGCATCGTTGCATCGCTGCATCCTCTTAACCGGTTGTTGCTGCAACGCGAGACTAACCGCCACGCACTTTCCGATTCAATCTCCCGAGACTGTCTAATGCTCGCGGAGCTACAAGATGCGTGCAGATCCCAGAGACTGCAAAAATTTTTGGAAAACGTCCTTGATTGTGCGCGTTACTCGACGAGCTTCAGGAAGAGCGTAATCGTTTTGTAGAAATTTTGTGGAATTTTGTAGAAATTGCGCTTGCAATTTTGGACAGTGGAAAGATAAAAATAATGTGGGAGAATACAGTAGGGGCCGTTTAGGTTCTTTCTTTAAACATCTTAGTAGTTTGAAGAAAGAAGGGATCTATGTACGTGGCTCCTACTTCTCAGAACAGGAGCAGACATTTTTTATTTTGCACATGGATCACAGTTTAATTATTGCATGATGTTTTTATCTAGTTCCCACTCCTCGCAATCGACGCAGACAATTTTTATTGTGACGTCAGAGCCGTAATCTCACAGTCGTCAATATTATCGTGGTTAATTTGCGTAGATCTGTGTACCAAGTGAAGGTCGTTTTCTTTAACAATTACATCAGCATTTTTTTAAATATCATTATCAGCTCCACTTTGTATAGTAGTACAATTCTCCAAGAATTTTGTTCCGGAGAGAAAGAATTCTAACGTGCAACGATTGCGAACGGCGAGTATGTTAATATTTAATAGCAACGGTATCGATTTGAATTCATAACGATTACAGATTCATTAAAATTCAACAGTCTCCGACACCTCGAATCTAAAACTGATCTAACAAGATCAGCAACACTGTCAATCGGTACCACTGACGACACCGCTGACGTCCGATCATTAAAATATTTAAATAGTCTCCTCTAATTAATTTCATCGTCTCGTTCGAGGGAGAATCAAATTGCTTCGAGACACTTCCGACGGTAAAGCTTAAAAGAAACGAAACTGGTTGTCGGATGTCCGAGCGAGCGATGGACATTGCGATTTCCTACCGATCCGATCGATTTAATTTCCTTTCAGAATTTTTCGATCGAGCGAGTACAGCCTCGCGCATCGAATACCAAGAAAATTACGCAGTCGGATAGATAGTCGGCTCTCTAAGTTATCGCGCCGTAAATGCAAAAGGCATTTTAACAACGAGCGCGAGACAGTAAAGCCGAGCGTAAAACTCCATTATCGCGTTTCCCGCGGTTTACGTCCGACAAGACATTGTGCGAAGCGATAAATATTCAGTAATACTTGAATCGACGGAGCGAACCATCGTATAAAAGAGTAGAAGAATAAAGCGAGCGAAGGGGGCTTCTCGAAACAGAGATACAGAGTGTGCTAATGATGCGCGGTGGCTAGATAGTGGGTTGGGACCGTGTTTGGTCAAGTATCGAGGCAATATAGGTTTTACGAAGTTGGAGCATGTTGCTTTTAAAGATACGGGTGACGGACAGAAATTGTCAACCAATCAGATGGTACAAAATTAGTGGGGATGATGCGGGACAACTAACGGAGCACTACCTTAAATCTACGCTGAGTACGTATAAACATTTGTCCCTACGAAACGATCGAATATTTATGCTTCATATTTCACACACACCACCAACAATGTCCCTTTTCTCTAAAAAGATTTAGTTACCATCCGACAATCGGAGTAGCCTATATTACATACAGAACTAATGGGGTTAACGATGGATACTTAACGCAGCACTGTTATAAATCTATGCTAGACACATGTGTACTTTTATACGTTTGAATAGAACGATCGAATATCTGTGCTTCATATTTGGACACAGACTAGCAGCAATCTAGTTACTATTTTTCAAAACAGTCTTTATTCACCCCTCCGCGTTCACTCTAAAGATAGGAGTACAAATTATTCCTCTTTTGGACCGATATATAAAGAGACATCTGCCATCTTCACTCTTTCATAGAAAAAGGTGAACGTCATAAATAGCTTCGTCGTGATACAACTCAAAGGTGTTAAACAAGTGACGACAGCAATGAACAACTAACGCAGCATTGCTACGCCTCACCGCAATCCACCTCGAAAATGATCAAGTTCCAACTTCTAACACCTTCCACACGTGACCAAGACCCTACCCACAAGATCCTCCGAGACCTCCTCGTCGGTATCGAACAACCACCTGTCCACCGTACCAGTCCTCGAGCTAGTCCCACCCTAACGGAAAACCTTAATCAACACGTCACTGTATACACGTCTACGCATGTCTTTAAACATGAGCACTGACCTTGATGCGTCGACAGGATTGTTCCCGATGATTCCGAGCAGCCAAATCAGATTCCCTGAGCGGGAGCGGGTCTCGGTGGGGTAGAGGCACGGGTACACTGTATCTACACGGGTCCGTCACGTCGTCGTCGGATGAATGCGGTGAATCGCCACGGGTACCGAGAGAAGAGTAACGTCTCGCCGATGGTCGGTGACTACGGATACGCCGGAGGAGCGGGTAACCGGCGCGAAGGAACCGCTCCGGACTGGACTCGCGGTACGGGTCCGATAAACGAACGAAAGGGGGGAAAGAAAGAGAAAAATAAAAAGAGAGAAGAAAGGAGGATGGGATCACGACACTGCTGGGACACACAGCTTTCGCGTTCGCAAACGGAGCGAGAGGAGAGGCGTACGCTGCGGCTGCGCGGACCGGTGTGTGGGGCCGTTTCCTCGCTCGGAGCAACGGCAAGGTGACTTCCCCCACCGGCAACCAGGAACTTTCAAATGGTTCGCAAGCGAGGTAGCCTCCACCACCTCACCCGACCGTACTCGCCGGACCGGTCGTTCCGAAACGACCGCCCTCCGAAGAGCGACCCGCCTCGAGCCGCGCGGATCAGCCAATCACAGAGCGTTACGTCGCTGCCAATCCTCGATGTCCCACGGCTACGCCTCCCCAGTCGCTCCCCACAGCCCTTCGCGAGCTGATATCGGACGGGTTTCCCTTCGACGGGTATTTACGAATCCTCGCAAAGGGAAAGGGACGCAGGAAAATGGCAACCTGCTTGGATACCTCAGTCGGTGGGAACACTGAGAGGGTCGAACGCACCGGTTTCCAACCTTTATACTACCACAACTCCCCGAAAAAAAATGTTTTCCGTATCTCCCTACTTTTTATATTTTTAATAGATATTAAGTGCGCAACTAAGTTTCCGGGTTTCACATATGAGTGGCGCTTACGACGCATGTAGTCGACATACATGTGTGAAGTTGTATTGTTTTTATAGTGTAAACATCTGTGAACAATAACCAGTCTTAATATTAAAAAATATCGCTGTGCAAAAGTATTTTTTCTCACAACAAAGATGTCGAGTTTTGTGCCAAATAAACAGCATTTGCGGGAAGTTTTGCTTTTCTATTTTAACCTAAAACGCAATGCAGCTGAAGCACGTCATTTGCTCGAGGAAGCCTACGGCGAACATGCATCATCGAAAACTACCTGTGAAGATTGGTTTAAACGCTTCAGAAGTGGCGATTTCGACATTAAAGACAAGGAGCGCTCCGGAAGACAAAAAAAAATTGAGGACGGCGATCTGCAAGCGTTATTGGATGAAGATGATACGCAAACACAAGATCAACTTGCAGAAGCATTAAACGCGACTCGTCAAGGTATCTCCAAACGTTTACGTGCCATGGGAAAAATCCGAAACGAAGGAAAATGGACAGATGGAACGAACGAGTGATACATATTGCAGCACGACAACGCTCCGTGCCATCGCACTTCCATCGTCAAGGACATCATCACAACGCTGAAATAGGATCTGCTACCGCACCCGCTGTATTCGCCAGACCTGGCACCTTCCGATTATCACTTGTTCCGGTCGATGGCGCATGGCTTGGCTGGGCTACGCTTGGCAAATTTCGAAGAAGTGCAAAATTGGTTGGATGAATGGTTTCGGTCCAAAGATGCGTCGTTTTATCGGCGCGGTATTCTTGTATTGCCAGAGATATGATAAAACTGTGTAGCTAGCGAGGGACGATATTTTGAATAATTAATTTTTTGTATTTCTTTGAAATTTTTTGTTTTTAATTGATCGAAAAAACCCGGAAACTTAGTTGCGCACCTAGTATAATAATATAGACACGTTTTAAAAACTGTTAACCTTTAACCACCCGCGCCCTGAATTGTCACGTAACTATCCGTGCGGTGTATTTAGCACACCACATGTCTCACTGTGTGACCGAGTACTGTGCGGAGCACGAGAGAAAACTAGCGGGCAGGGAAAGGGGAAAGAAGATTGGCTTTGCGTTCCTCTTGCCCCGTTCCCCTCCCGCTAGTTTTCTCTCGTGCTCTGGACAGTACATATATTATTGTATTGGTGTACTTTTTACACCAGCGCGGGTAGTTAAAGGTTAAGTTTTATGTTAGGACAGTGGTCCGCAACGACAGTTGCTGTTCAGCCAGTTCTCGACTCCTTTCGTCTCGCTCCCCGTGACGGCCCTAGTTCTCGAAGCAGCTCAGGCGTGTACCTAACTCACTCAGCCTAACCCAGATCGTATGAGCTGCGCGTGGCGCATCAGAGCGACTCCCGTATCAATAGCTTGCCAGTTAAATACGCGCCTGAGCTGCCTCAAGGACTTAGGGCCGTCACGGGAAGCGTGACGAAAGGAAGTGTAGCGAGTCGAAAACTGGCTGAAAAGCGACTGTCGCTGCTGACCACTGTGTTAGGGTATGAAAATTAATATTTTATTAAAAAATTTTGGCGCCTCCCCTAGCAATAGTCCACGCTTCCCCCGAGAGGCGCGCCTTCCAGGTTGGAAACCGCTGCGCTGGTCTAACAGAAAGAGGAGTTTCGTGAAGATCGAGTCCAATCGGGTTGGAGAACGTTTCAAAGGGGGCAGTTGGGAAAAATTTGATGGAGTTTGACGGCTTTAGGATAGTCTATGACAGGCCTGGCCAACACGCGGCCCGCCTGGCGATTTTCTGTTTCTATTGAAACTTTTGTTTCTCGTTGTATGTATACAAAAATATTAAGTAAATGAAAATTTGCATGTGTCATTGTTATAATGCGACGTGTAACAATAAAGTTTTATTTTCATTTTGTACTTGTATCACATTTTTTAAAGGCATGTTTACCTAAAGTGCGGTCCGTTGTAACGTTACGCGTCATCAAAGTGGCCCGTGAAACCATTTGGGTTGGCCAGGCCTGGTCTATGATATGTAGAATTTTTTAAGTTGACCGTCTGTGCATATGTCGTTTCATAAAGGCATTAAATCCGCAGAAGAGTTTTATATGATTGCGATAGGAAAAATATGAAAATTACCTACGTGCCACAGGTTCATATTGTTACAATGGTTTAAACTGAAGCTTGAAGATTTCAGCCAGTTTAATTTTTATACCCGTTATAATAGTTTCTACAAAAATCTGCTGCCTCGTAAAATCTTCATTTATGAGGAATTAGTCAAACAAAAGGACTTAATTACGTTAAGTAATGACGAAAAAACGAAATAAGACTTGGAAAATACAGATAACGAGTCTGAATATTTGCATTAGTCGCGCAAGTCAAAAGGGGTTAAATGAGATGTATCGTTCTCATAAAATATTAACCAAACGTGACGGAAGCTCATTGAGTTGTTCAGTTTTACGTTATATGTTTAAATAACGATGCACATAAATTGAATTTTATAAATTACGGTTGCTGTGTTTCCGCGACCTTCGCGGAAGATAACGTGTACAAAATATGTATACAGGGTGTCCCACGCAACTGGAACAGGCAGTACCTTCTAAACGGTCGGGAATAGAGGAAAATGTCATAAAGAAAAAGTTGAATGGCATCAGACGGTGCATACTACGCAACTAATTTTATGCACTTTTGTGCATCGGTGCATCAGAAAAATGCAACTGCACTTTTCTTTAAAATGGAAACCTACATTTTTGACTGCACCAATCGAAGCAGTTTGTTGTGCTCTACATAAAAGTACTAACATACTTGTGCTCTAAACTTATTCGTTAGGAAGTTATCGAAGCCAAAAGTTCCATTATAAATCAGACAACTTTTCCTTATATCTTTCCTTATATTCACAATCATTTAATAGTTTTTAAAATTATTATAACATATTTACTTTACAGACGCGATCCAAATAAATCTTGAAAAGGATCCAAACTAGGATCGAAACGTTGATTTTGTTTCACAATTAGCAAAATTGCTTCATAATTAGTGTAAACGATCGAACCGTTGTGCGCCGAAAGCATTTAACATTTATTAACTTTTTACACTCACTGTATGTACTTAGTAGGGATGAGATCAAGTACCTCGCAAACAGGTTCGAACCTTGATTGATGGAATTTGAACTCTCTAATAAGTACAGCGAACATTTACGATCGATAACTGAAATTATTTTTTCTCTATAAGTACTTCGAAAAAAAAAAATAGTACTCCCAAGTATACTCGAACCTTTGCCAGACAGTTTCGAACCCTTTACAAGTACTGTGGTAAACGTAAATAATACTTGCAAGTATACTCGAATCTTGGTCGAACAGTTTCGAAACTTTCGAAATTTCTAAACAAAGTTCTAAACGAACTTTCGAAACATTGCAAAATCCTGAGGTCGCAGACAAATTTTGAGACCAGATTTGAAATCAGCGTGAAAAAATCTACGGGAAATGATATATAGCATGCTAAAAAAAATTTTTTCCGCGGGTGGTACTGAAGAAACCACATTTTCTTGAAATTCTACATGTTTAACGAATTTGTCAACGTTCAAAAACGTTCGTACCATAATCTCCCTATTTTTCCCATATTCTGCAAAGTTTCAACTTTAATTTTTAAAAAATGTCATCGTTCTACCTCATTTTTGTCGGAAGTTCTTTGATTTTGGATCGAGTTTGGTCCTTTTCCACTGTATGTCAGGCAGCCGCTGTACGTGACGCGTTAATTTCTGTGAAGCACTAACTTCAAACACAGCTGCTATAGGTACAACATTGTCGCAGGGAGTTCATGGGGTACTCAATCGAATCGGCAGAATCTCTGCCTCAATCTGACGTTCGGATCATGGTATTACGGTCATTTCTCGCCAAGATATAGCGAGTTAAAGGAAAAATGGAAATTGTGCATTTTTTAAGCATATTTCCAGAAACACCTGGTATATCGAAATGTTAATGAAATTGAAAAAACAAAAGAAGTGCCTTGAAGAGAAAGAAACGCTCTTTCTATTGCTTTTTTGCACAAGATTCTACGATCATTTCTTCGCTTTCTGGAGTCAGTTAAAGTTAAAAAGCCCATATTTACTTCAATGTTGAATAACTCGAATAAAAAATATCGCACAATATTCAACAACCACACAATTTACATACGAAAGATAGCCCTTCCAAATGATATTAACGCGATTTATCAAAAAAATTTGTTGCTCCCCGTGTGATGTTCCAAATTTGCACAAAATTTTTGTTAACCGTCAATGTTGTCTTCATCTCGCTATAATTTTGCAAAAAACCAACATAGCAACAATTTGAAACAGAGTCTCTGAAACTAGAGGTTTCAGGCTTTCAAACCATTGTTTAACGATATCGATACGGCAATTTTTGACGGAGTATGATCACGTGAAGTGGGAGCAATTTTTCGGGTTCGCAGAAGTCATTCCTTAATTCTTTTGAGGAGTGTATTATTCTTAAATAGTTACGAATTTAATAAAGAAAGTGCTTAAAACCGACTATGCATTTCTGATTTCCAAGATTCGAGTACTACTTGTGAAGGTTTCGATTACTTTCAACATCGAAGTACTTATAAGTATCTTTTCGAAACTTGTAAGTACTCATTCCGAGGTTCGATAACTACTTGCACACAATGGATACTTTTCAAGTATAATCATTGAAACTTTTATTGCTTTTAAGTAGTAATCGAAACCCATGAAATGAAACTTGGTTATTGAACTTGACTCGGATTCGTGAGTACATACTGAACTTGATCCCATCCCTAGTGCTTAGGTAAGCAATGCGATTGTTTGGTGTGTTGAGCAAAGGTGACTAGAGAAAAGTAGATGCACGATCGCCAAGAAAGGACGTGTTAAAAATATGTATGTGTACATATTATTCATATTTAGTTCCTTATTTCAATAAATATTGTAATTAATGGGTTCTTTTTGGTGCATTTAGCGAAGGTGGCTCAAGAGAAGCTGATACACGACCGCCAAGAAAGGACGTGCTTCAAGGATTAATAGCCCCGCCCTTATTTCCCAAAACAGTCACATAGGAGATCGTAGAAGATCACTGGCGGATCCCGACGCGGAAGATCAAGGACCGCGGCGGAATCGTAGAGAGACTCTCGCGATATCGATGACGCGACGGAACGGGTAGCTTCGAAAAGATCATTGACCGTTCTTGTCTCGATAATTACGAGTACCCCATGCGGCGAGCTTATCTTCAGTTTCTCGGTGCTGCTGCTCCTCCTCCGACGGCGGCGCAGTGGATCTGCTATCCGGCCCCGGACTCTCTTCTATCTGATCTCCGATGATCGATTGCTGCTACCGACTCTCGAAATTACATACGGTTAACCGCGGCTACAAATAATTATCTCCGGACCTACTTTCGTTCCTTCTGGCGATTCACGTGATCGCCGACGTACCACTACGGCCAATGAACGTTATTGAACCGCGTTATCTCTTAATCTATCGGCGAGCGCGATAAATTATCGGCCCTCGGGATTAAGACTTGCTGATCCTCGATCCACCCTCTACAACCCTCCTCACTCGTAGATCCATTCTAATCGAGGAACATAATGCGAGCGATGGAGACGCAAGAGATGTTAGAGGATACTCTTCCTTAATTTTGTTAAATTTTCTTGGCGACATTCTGGCGATTTGATCAGTTTGATTAATCACAATTGTACATTTGACAATGCTTAGGCCGATTCAGAACAGGTGTGGGAGAGAGCCAAAGCTATGCGAGCAGTGGAGTAATGCGAGTAGCGGGTCGCAGTGCTCACCATTCTTTGGCCCAGTAGGAGGTGAATCGGGTCTCAATTTTGAGTCCTGATACTGTTAGGTTTTTTTGCATGTTGAAGTACACTTTGCGGCGCCCGTACGCCAAAACTATTGATTTTTACAAAAAAACTTGTTATCACATAAATTGTAGAAAATTTTCTCTAGTTTACTTTTGTATATGTATAAATGTTTTCATCGTAAAATGAGTCGGAAATGAGATATTGTCAAAAAACTGCTATTAGGCGCCATTTTTCCAATATGGCGGCGCGAGCGGCAAAGATACGAGGTGGCAAAGTTGAAATTCGGAAAGAGCACATCGAAATCTATAAAATTACCCATTTTCAAAACTCCCGGAAAACTTTCAAGGCAACCTCTTTTTTCGAACCAAATGACTGTACTATTAAACTTTAAAAAAAGGCCAATTGGTAACCTGTCTTATCAGTTTTTAAAAATATTTGTTCAAAAATATCTGAACACAAATGACGTTGATGGTACCATGGGTCAAGATAGACCCTAGCATTGACGTCAGAGGGTTCAGTTGTATTCTTTAAAATCTAAAACGACTCTAAATTAAATGGAGAAATATTGCTTTGGCCATGTTCTCCGGGATCTCGTCAAAATTCATATGTGCAAGAAGATCGGCAGTTTTATCAATGTCATAACTTAGAAAATACTGACAATTTTTGCTATCCATTCGACAAAAATATTCTACAGACGCGAACGATTAGAACAGAACAGACACATAAATCTTCCCTATTGGACAAGCACCATAAGATTGGGTTAAATCGTTTCCGGAACGACGTCCGAAGGGTTTACCGTCCGCCGCAAAAAGTGTACAGAAAAAAATGAAAAATCGGAAAGTTCGAGTCCGATGTATGCAGCATGGCCGCTCTATGGAGGGATAAGAAATCGCTGGAACGCAGGGGTAGATCGTATCAGGCCGGAAGATGGAGGTTAAACAGTTGCTCGTTCAATTCCGGCAAAAGTATCCCGAGATTCCGGATGCGCACTTAGACGGTCGGGGAATAGTGGTCCCGACCGGTGTAATTTACGAGCCGACCGAGTATTCGGTAATTGTCGAAGGATGCACTTCCATTCGGGGGTAAAAGTAAATCTGGGGCCCCTGTCTGTTGGCCCTGGCGCGGCGCGGCGAGACGCAATAACACAACACACCGAGAGTCATTAGTCGTGCTCGAGGCACGCCGGCTATCCAAAGGCTTTTGTCCCGCGTCGATGGCCTTTTAAGAGCGACGGAGGTGTAGATTAACCAATCAAACGGGTGTTGCTACCTCACAATAGTCGGCTTAATGACTGTTAGCCGGGCCCTGTATCGATCGGCCCGATCGGATCAATGATTCTCTCGTTTTCTGCGTCATCCTCGGCTCCTCTCTTGCCTTCTTGTTTTCCTTTCTCATCCGTGAATCCTTGTATGGGACGTCTATATCTTTGATAACTCGCAATGTGTTTAAATTCGAAATTTAGCTTGGTTAGAACTTTAGAACCGACGGTATTTGATTTGGAAATTTGTAGACGGAGCTAGTTTGAAGAGAGTTTTTGGCGAGTGTTGAAGAGCCGAGTCACTTATTAGCCGGTCTACCCGGCCGCAAAAAGTCTTATTTAATTAACCAGTGATAATAGCGGGGCATCCATCGGGTACGTGCTCGGAGGTCCTCCAGGCTCGAATTAACTCCGGAGTTTCTTACACCTCGCAACGATTTCAACGGGCCGGATGAGTCGAGGAACGAGGATGACGAGGAAGAGATGATGCCTCCGCGGCTCGCAACCCGTGGTGGAACTAATCCGGCCGATGATTCGGCGTAATGGGGTAGCGCCGTAGGGGGCGTGGCCCCTGCTAATGACATCATCGTGACGCAATCGTTTCCTTTCAGTCACTGTGTACCCAGACACGGTAAGAACAACACCGTGAAAACAGGATCACAATGGCCGATGATCGCCAGCCGACGCCGCGCCGGCCCTCGATACCCGTGAGATACTACGATCGAGAACTAAATCCGAGCTGGCTCGATCCTACCCGTGATCGGGCTGGAAGGATACAGGCTCCGCAGATTGCTTTCGGGATACCGGTAGGAGGTGAACATTGTTGCTTTTGTACTGTCTTAATGCAGTTTCGTTCTTCAGGGTGCAGCTTTGTTTTTGAAGAAGGGGCTGCGATAAATAAAAATGATGTACAACTTTTCAATTCCGAAATCAATGGTAAACGTAGCATAAAGATCATTCAGGCTCGCGAACAATTTCAAGATTTTCAGCTTTCACCGTCGTGAAAAATGTTTACAATTTCAGGTAAACGCAACAACATAGTAAGAAATTTCGCCTCGGGCTCTCCGAGAAACACCTAAAAGCTGCCACAAGAAACCAGCAACAATGACAAAGGATCTGATCAAGGGAGCAGGACGTAAAAACGCGTCGTCGCGTCGGATCCTCGACGTCGTAAAACATCCGAACATTGCGGTCGCGTCGTGTATTTTTACTCGATCCTCGGAAACGTCGCGCGTCTGTCACGATTTTTTCGCGGTCACGCCACGAGCAATTTTCTCTTACGTCCCAGCATCCCTTTCTCTTTCTTTGTGTATTTTTGATCACGAGCCGTCTCTCGTTTTATCCTTGTTGCTCCTTGCCGCTTGATTTATTTCGAAGCTGCGGTCGCGTTTTGCCGAAAAAATCGACGATCGAACATCGTCGATCTCGTTACGGGTACACCGGAGGAAGTGTTCTGCGGTTTTCCGGCGAACGAGACTCGCGATTTGCCCTGTTTGTTTAACGAGAGGGGGCACCGGTATAAACACCTCGCCTCTTGCACCCAGGGAACATCCTTTTTTGGTTGTTGCTAATGGAAATTGCACGGGGGCGGAGGGAAAAGTGAAATCGCGAAGAGATTCACGGAAGCGCCATCTTGTACGCTAACACCGGTCATTTTGATCGGTGTTGGTACATTTAGTGTTAAAATCCCAAAAAATGCAGCCTCTAGAAAGATTTTCTTAGAGAGAACGTTTCCCTAGTAGCATTTATGATTGACCAATGTTTGGGAGTTGGCTGGGCAAACCCCCTCTCTTTGTTTCGGTTCCTTGCAATCGGCGCACAGTGGTCTAGAAGTCAGTTCTAGTGCGAATTAATTATTGTGCGAGGAAAAATTGACATTTTGTGTAAAAATTACTTTTAAATATTTGGGTAAAGTAAATAAAACATAATTTACAGTACTGACTACTTGTTTATTATAATAATATAATTATTATTAATCTAATACTACATTCATTAAAATTTTTTAATGGCCTTCCAACTCTTGCGTGTTCAAGTCCGTGAATGTCAATCTCATTAAAGGGAAATACTATGGTCGATTCTAACCAAGTTTTATTTTTTGACAGAAATCTATCTTTGCCTATTTTCCAACGTTTCTCAATATTTTTGATAAAGTTCTCTAAAATTCCTTCAATACTGTGTCCGCTCACATTAACGCAATCCTTTCGTTTGAAATTCTTCAATTTGAACCATTCTTCGAACAACTCTAAGCGGGTGATCGTACATACGTTTACTAAAATATAAAAATAAAATGATAATGGGATTGCAGGGGATCGCGTTTTCTCTTTGCCGTTTATGGAGATGAAGTAAGCTTTCAAATTAAATACTACGCAACGCGTGCAAATGCGTGCAAATTTTGTAAAACTTACGACATTCTAATGATTTTTCTCAAAAAGTATCAGTTCATAAAATATATCATAAAGTGTGTGAAGGAAACGCAAACCTACCATTTCCAGTTACAGCCATACTGATATCATACATATATAACAAGATACTAACTCAATTTAGGCACACTTCAAGAAAGGACTCGATATTTTGAGGTTATAATTTGTAGCAATTGACTAACGCAGAAAAACAAAATGTGGTTACTGGAATGTTGACAGTCTTGCCAACAATAATACGGTCATGTGATTTACTAATTTTGTTTTTGTTATTGTAGTGTACATATCAAAGTATCATACAAGTATAAATTTTAACAGATTTACGTTAGTTGGTATTTTTAATTTATTCGCGCTAGAACTGACTTTTAGACCACTGTGCATCGGTTGTAATAATATTTCGACTTGTAGTAAACACCGTTTACTAAACGCTGATTTGACCGCAGATTTGCCCCAACTTTAACTTCGGGTACCCGAATATTGCAAAGTTTCAGGACCCCGACCCGAACATTGTCCGACCGAAATTTCGGGTACCCGCACATCCCTAATTTCAGCTTAATCAGATAATTAAAAGACGAAAGAAGGTTTTATTTCACTCCTGTGTCTTGCAATCAATTCACACATTTTTTATTTTGCATAAAGATCCGCAGTCTACTTATCATTCTAAGTGTGCCTGTTAGGCACCACTGACGTCTTTCTACATAATCTATATTATGTTGCTTTTTAAATGAATAAATATTGTGTTGAATATCTCGAACATTATTATCCGAACTTGAAGTACGATACTTAAAAGTTCGTAAAGAATATATGTCAGGAATAAGTTGGGGTTGTCAGCCGATAGTCGAGATAAATAGTTGGAGTGATAAAGGTTGAAAGAAGTGAAGGCTATTAATATATTATTTCCAACACATTAATTTTATTATTGAAAGAAAAACATTTCCATTCAATTTCTGAAGAATGTGTGAAGGGGGAGGTGTATTTAGTGTTTCTACTGTTCTAAATTGCATCTGTGTACTTTCTACAGAAATGCATAAAACCCTAGTCTAGTAGTGACAAGATTTACTAAGATTTCGTACGATTTTGTTTATAAAGTGTTTGTTTGTGCTTGGATAAGTTGATTAGAAAATTTCACGTTAAAATATTTATACGACAAAGAGAACAATTTGTTGAGAAAATTTCAAAGTGATTGAGAAGTTGCGAATTTATCGTCGACGAGACCAACTGTGGCCATTTTGTGCCATTCACTGTTCACTCTTCCCTCTTCTGCCCTCTTAAATTAGATTAAATTCTTTCCGATTTGAAGATGAAATGTAGATTTTACTGCAAGATAGCAACAACCCAGTCTGCCAGGCCGGCCTCGAGCAGATATCGAGCACAGCCTGCAATCCTACGATGCCAGTTATGCTGTCAGAACGCTGCTCGAAGCGGAAGATGCTCGGAATCTGCTCGATTTTGGACAGCGGATCCTGCCGATACGTATTGTTGCGCAGATACATAGCATTCTGCTGGCAGGGTCTGCCCCGCAGAAGCTCCAGCAGCAGTAGCACGAGGGCAGCTCGATCCTGGATTCTGCCTGCGTTTACGAGAGCAGCTCAGTCGCACTAATGTTACGAATGACGTTATACAGGGCAGATCGCGTTAATATTAGTGCAGGTACTAGTATCAGCAATATTAGTACGCAGGCAGAATCCAGAATCGAGATGCCGGCTCTTTCTGCCAGCAGAAAGCGATACTTACGCGCGCACAGATGCCCGTCCAAAATCGAGCATTTTGCTTGCTGGGAAGAGAAGAATCATCGAAAGGAGGTCCATTCCCGGGATAGCAGATCGTTCGACGGGCAATTACATTCCTTACAATTTTTATTTGACATGGAAAGTCTAATCATCAAGAACTGGAGCTGTCGCTTCGTGATTCGGAAGTAAAATTGAGAGATCGAACAGTTTGCAGTGTATCCGGCATCCTAAACCGGGCGAATGGTGTTGCGATGGTTTACAGGGGTTGAAAAGCGTCGAGCATCGGTTTGGTCGGATGCGGTGCGGAGGGCCGGCGCGGTTAATAGCGGCCGATTGTCAAATTATCGATAATATCGCTAAACCAACAAGATCATGCGGCAGTTGTCCGCGGGTATCCGATGGCAATCGAATCGATCGAAACCGCAAGCGGAGATTACGTGGACCGACGGTGAATCCTTAGCAAGAAAACCCAACTGCCCCCGTCCTCCCTGGCTCGGATCGATCCACCACGGGCTCCTTTGAACTTTCATTGGGCTAACAGGCCTACCTGCATAACACGTTAGCGGAGCCGTGCATCGAACAGAGAGTGCACCGTGGTGCATCACGCGCTCTTCTCTCCGCGTGTTTAAGCGTTATGGTTGCCGAGTGTGCTTGTCCGAGAGCGGCGCGCGAGAGAGATAATATGTTCGCAGCCTCGCCAGGCCCGTACCTCGATAGAACTGTCTGCTTGTGGTCAAACCGTTTCTAGAGGCGCAAGATCGCGATTATCCTCGATTTCCGACGATCATGTCTCTCTCCCGTGGGCCCCGTCTTGTTCGATAGCGTACCGAGATCCATGCAATGGAAATGCAAATTGATGGGCGTGTCTCCGATCCTGCGGATAATAACGATACCTCGGGATATGCGAGCCAACTCACTCCCTCTACCTCTCCTTCTCTCTCTCTTTTTCTCTCTGTGTCCGCGGTGCAGTCTCGAGGCACGCATTACAAAGTGTCGGTAATTCGCCGCGTAATGCGGAGAAATGATACGGTGCATCATGCATTTGCAGTTTTTACTAACACCCGCGTTCTTCGCGGGCTTGAATACGTATCGAGTGAAAAGTTCATTTTGTTTCGGGAAAAGTCCGACCCTGATAAACAGTACGGAATAAATATTTCTTTAAATTTTGTCGAAAATATACAGGAGAATAGGTTTCGGGTGGTTTAACCCCTTGCTAATTTAACTGCTTTATCGCCCTGAATTTCCTAGAAAAGAAAGGAAATTAATATTTATTGTATATTCTCCTACAATGTCCGCAACAACAAAATAAAATTTAGTTGTTCGGTATAGAGAAAATTAATGACATTCAGTAAATCCTGTTCGAAATCGTTATCACCCGGCTGACTCGATGTTATAGTGCAAGAAGCTAACACCAACCGTTAAGGAAAATTGCACGAACCAAAGCTTTCGTGTGACTGAAGTATGCTAACTCTGGTACACTGTAGCGAATCACAAAACTTATTCGAGCCACGTTCGTCCGAGTAAACAAGTTTAATTTCACGGGGAGCGATTGCACGGCCCATTGGCCGATTCCGAGCGAGTTTGGTCATCTGGCTGTGCGAGAGCGATAGGCGGTGGTTATGGTTGGCGAGGGACCATGATGGCGTCGAGTATGGTCATGTATAGAGAATCCTCTAGCATCATTCTATCCAAGAACTAAATTTCAGAGAGAGAGGGAGAGAGAGAGACACGGTGGAGGAAGCGGCTGCCTATTAATAAGAAACGGCCGCGCATTGGTGTGGCGTTTTCCATGCGGATCGGATCGATTACCGATCTGGCTCCGGGTCGGGCATGAGGCCCTTCTCTCTCTCTCTCTCTCTCTCTCTCTCTCTCTCTCTCTCTCTCTCTCTCTCTCTCTCTCTCTCTTTCTTCCTGTCCACCTTTCACCCCTACTTTTCTCGTTCTGTTCGGTCCGCGGCACTATCATTTGTTAAGCTGGACAGCTTAGCCCCGTCATTACGAGCAATCACACTTGATTATTTTTGTCTACAGAGTTGTGCACCACTGATCGGTCCCCGGATCCCAGCCGAAGGGACCCAGGGCCCCGAAGATCAACCCTCTATTTCCGTTTGATTGCCCACGGTTCCGAACGCATGCGCGGCCAAACTTAAATTGGGGAATTAGACGAACTGGGACCCCGATCTGACCAAATCGACCGATCCTTGATCGTGATCCTGTACCCATTCCGATCTTGCTCTGTGGCGATCGCGATCGATTATCGTTCGCAGATCGCCGGGGCAAAATAACCCTTTGCAGACGAGTGTCGCCCCTGTCCCAGCGAAATATCATTTCTTTCATGTGACGTTAGACGTCCTTTATCAAACGCGATTTTTCCCTAATTTAACACTTCGTTCATTTAACTCTTCGGTATGCAATCTTGTTTTATAGTATTTAACAGTAAAGGTAGTCCTATTCATAAATAAATTCAGTTTATCAAAGTAGGTCTGCTCATAATTTTTAGAAGGAAATTAAAAGAACAGTGATTTTTTATTGCATGTTTTCATAGCCGACATCGAATCGTTTTCAATGCACTACCTGCACTTGAACTTTGCATATAAACGATTATTATGATTATACGATGTTGTCCAATTATTTTGAACCAATTACAGAGAGCGACCACTTCCGAGCTGCCAACGATAGATGGTCGGAGCTACCTGCTATCTATTCACCGTGAACTTAACGTATGCAGTTTTACGAAACTGAACATAGACGACTCCAACTGTCATGTCATACCCTCCGATGACGACAAAACAAACGCAATTACCATGCGAAACGCGGCCCTGAATGTTGCCGAGTTTTCAGCGCACAGACTGTCTTTGCATAATTATCGCCTCGTAAACAATAATTAGCGTTATCGGCGAACGATGCGCGTTACATTTCGCATCCAGGAGATAACGTCCCGGCGAAACTGCGACGCGAAACGCTTGGCCGTTAAGCGATTTGCTATCCCGAGAATGGACCTTCTTTCGATGATGCTTCTCTTGTTGCTATCTTGCAATAAAATCTACATTTCATCTTCAAATCGGAAAGAATTTAATCTAATTTAAGAGGACAGATGAGGGAAAAGTGAACAGTGAATGGCACAAAATGGCCACCGTTGATCTCGTCGACGATAAATTCGCAACTTCTCAATTTCTTTGAAATTTTCTCAACAAATTGTTTTCTTTGTCGTATAAATATTTTAACGTGAAATTTTCTAATCAACTTATCCAAGCACAAACAAACACTTTATAAACAAAATCGTACAAAATCTGAGTAAATCTTGTCACTACTAGATTAGGGTTTTATGCATTTCTGTAGAAAATACACAGATGCAATTTAGAACAGTAGAAACACATACACCTCCCCCTTCACACATTCTTCAGAAATTGAATGGAAATGTTTTTCTTTCAATAATAAAATTAATGTGATTGAAATAATTATATCAATAGCCTTCAATTCTTTCTACCTTTATCACTCCAACTATTTATTTCGACTATCGGCTGACAACCCCAACTTATTCCTGACATATATTCTTTGCGAACTTTTAAGTATCGTACTTCGAGTTCGGATAATAAGTATGGCAGTATGGCTGTAACTGGAAATGGTAGGTTTGCGTTTCCTTCACACACTTTATGATATATTTTATGAACTGATACTTTTTAAGAAAAATCATTAGAATGTCGTAAGTTTTACAAAATTTGCACGCATTTGCACGCGTTGCGAAGTATTTAATTTGAAAGCTTACTTCATCTCCATAAACGTCAAAGAGAAAACGCGATCCCCCGCAGTCCCATTATCATTTTATTTTAATATTTTATAATAGTAAACGTATCTATGATCACCCGCTTAGAATTGTTCGAAGAATGGTTCAAATTGAAGAATTTGAAACTAAAGGATTGCGTTAGTGGATTACTAGAGGCTATTTTTACCGAAAGGAATGCGAGCGGACACAATATTGAAGGAATTTTAGAGAACTTTATCAAGAATATTGAGAAACGTTTGAAAATAGGCAATAATTATAAAAACAGATTTCTGTCAAAAAATAAGACTTGGTTAGAATCGACCATAGTATTTCCCTTTAATGAGATTGACATTCACGAACTTGAATCCTCCAACTACATAGGATTTAACTCCTTGTTTTCTTCTTCTCCTTTATTCTCCAACTCCTTATTCTCGATATATGTATTCTTCGCGAATTTTTAAGTATCATACTTTAAGTGCGGATAATAATATTCGAGTTATTTAACATAATATTTATTTATTTAAAAAGTAACATATTTTATAGATTAGGAAAACATCAGTGGTGCCTGACAGACACACTTAGAGCGATAAGGGTTACTCCACGCTCTGTTTAAAATTGTCTGGGACTGTCGTAAATCATTCTTCACCTACAAAATTTCATAGAATGAGAATGTATACCGTTGAAAAGCTATATTGGATAGTTACATTTTCGCTGCAGGGAATGTTTAAAATTGTATATATTGGTTTCTGTCACGAATGTATACAACTCGCAGTTTGGTGAGTCACAACAGAATCGTTGAAATTAGAATACATTCATATTTACAACCGACCGAAATACGTCACAACCCAATATTTATGCAGATCGTTTGGTATTCTTTAGAAGAGACTGTTCATAACATGCTAGCCATAACATCATAAAAATTCCGCCCATTTTTAGCATCTTATATATTTTCGAGGAGTTGATTAGACAAATACTGGAAGGGAATGGCGAAGCTTTGCAAGTGGGCGGGGTACCGAGGAAATTCGCGCGGGATGGCCTTATTAAAAATCGGTACGAGCGTGGCGGTGAATCTCGATCGAGGGGGGGGGGGGGGAACGGATCGGCAATGATCGACGCGCCGCGCGCGCAATCTCCACGAGGTGGATGGAGCGTTCGTTGTCCCATCGCGGTGGCGGTTAACCTGCCGTGAAATTGGTAGGAGTCCTACTGACGCCGCGCGCTGATTCGCACCGTCATCATCGGCTCGTCTCTGGACAGGTACACGCACGCACGCACGCCGAAACACTAAAGGAATCCGACTTGTAGAGCTGTGCTGGTGTTTGTTTAAGAACCGTACTTTTCTACCTTTCCTCCCCCTTCGTCTCCCCCTTCCCTATAAAATTAGATCGCAATCAAGATTCTTTTCAACGAAATTATCCGCCGGGACGATCTAGCATTTTTCAGTAGTCATCGTGCTCCGGTGTTTGAGTTACAGACGACGACGACGACGTCGTCTAACGTAAGCTCCCGCTAAAGTGATTCGAGAAAAAAGCCGGACCGAGAAAAATCGTTCCGTAATCACTGTACTCTCTGATTCTCTCTTTGTCTTTCTCTTGCTTGCTTGTTCGGTGTCTTGCTTTTTCTTTTCCGAGTGCTTCGGGCTGTTCGATTAACGCTCCCCGATACACGCGCCTGATAACAAGCTTTAATGGGCTTATCGGGGCGGGTTGATACAATGTGCTGTGACAACGGTGAATCATTTAATCGACTTGTTGTTTCCGTAGTCGTCTCTCGCGGAACAGATCGCTTGGAAATGTGAAAACCGGCGTGAACGGCTCTAGTGTCGAGAAATTCACGACACGCCTTTCACTCGAAGAAAAATCTCCGTCATCTCGATCGTCATAGAAAATCGGCTACCCGGAAAAGTAGGAACTCGCATGACATCGAGAGAAGCAAGTGCAATCGTAAACCGCGAAAATTTCAAACTATGCGGACCGACAGCATCGAGGTGGGCAAATAAGACAGCCGATACGCCGACACCTCCGCCGTTCTCGAACGACTGGTATCCAGGTAATTGGTGTTTCCGTTCGCCATCGTCCGGGTAATTGGCGCATCGCAGTGCACTTTATCTCGAAATAGTGCACTGCTCGGAGTCCGGTGACCTGTGTAGAGAGGAGAGGAGATGGGAGAGAGAGAGAGGGGGGTATCGTGTGTGTACAGGTTGATCGAGCATCTAAACTGGTGGAATGAGACGAATTCCTCGCGAGGATCAGGGAATCCTGGCGCTAAGAGCGAGCGTATCGAAGCGAGTACGAGCGTAGCAGTAGATCCTCGGGTGAGACAAGGACGAGGCTGGAGGAGTAACAGGCGGCTACCGTCCTCGGCAGCCTTAATGAAGGAGAACAGAGGGCGTGCTCGGGTGCACCGGCCAGTAAGCAATGTATCCAAACCTGTAATTATGTAGCTTGCTATACATCTCATCCATAACGGTTATTAACAGGAACCTGACGTCTCTCGTTGGCTTCCTCTCTCGCTCGCTCTCCACCGTTTCGCCGGTCTCCGTTGCGCTCGCGAACGCCGACTTCCTCCCGTTCTACTTGGCCGATCGACGCATTGCCACCGGCTCCTAATAAAAATGATTTATCTATCGCCGCTCGCCGCGAATTAGAAAATTACCCGGCTAACCATGACGAAATAATTGTTCCCGGCCCGCGGATACCGTACGGGCCTCGCGACCCGCCTCACCAGATGGCCCCTGCTTAACGAACTGACAGATGCTACCGTCAAACTTCTACCTTTCCTTGGTTTCACAATTATTGGACTGTCAGCGGAAAGGCGAACGCTTGTGGGAAGATACTCCGAGAGCCATGTCGCGGTTACACAGAGTGTCCCGAAAATGTACTTCCTTGAAAGCGGTGATTCCCGAGGTCATTTAAAGCAACTTTTTCCATTGGGGAAATGTTCCCTGCGACCTCGTTAAGAAGTTATTCACGAAAAATACGGACCAATCAGAGCGCGGCTACAACGGACGGGTGCCAGCGCCACGCTCAACGGGACCTGTCGCGGGGCCGCGCCCTGATTGGTCCGTGTATACCGTTAATATTGGGTTGGCAAATAAATTCGTTCGGTTTTTTACATTGGAATAAATCACAAAAACCGAACGAACTTATTTGCCAACCCAATACTCCTTGAAGAAGCCGCGGAGAACATTTCAGCAAAGGAAAAGATTACTTGAAATGACGTCAACTAACCTCATCTAGCCCAAGTTGCGCATGAAAATGGCGGCCGAGCACCGCTGCAATAATTCTTGTCGTATTTAACAACCTCGTGAACGCCAGTCGCTTACAAGATTGACGGCGTGAGGCCGTCTCGCCGATTGGGCCCGTTATTTTGTATCAGAATTTCGGTCGCGGTGGAGTTATGGCAGTCGAGATGGGAGGACAGCGCGGCGTCGATAACGTCAAAGAGGCGGCCCGCAAAAATGCCGGTGATTTACGTGATCGATGAAAGGGCCCGAGCCGGTGCCCGGTCCCCGGCAACCTGGCACCGTGAAATACGAAGAAGCCGAGCCGAATAAATTTCACTCGAGAGTAATAACGCGCGCGCGTTACTCTTGCCACCTCCGAGACCTCGGGCTGACGAGCAGAAGGCGTAATTTCCTCTACGGTAATGATCGTTTATAGCCAATCAGGATCGCGTTAAGTTCAGTTACGAGCCCCGTTGTCAGCCGGTGACAGGGAGACTCGCGAGATTACAAGGTACACGGTGTACACGTTCCGCCGATCCATGAAATACGATCGAACGAGAAATAATTCGCGCCCTTCCACCGAAGATCCTCTCGCGTTTCGACGATCGACCTATGGCCTGAACAAGATTAAACGCGGCGCGGCGCGGCGGCTAGATCGAGCGCCGAGCCTTTCGAAACGGGATCTACTTTTTGCGTGATCGTAGACCTGTCGTTACGCGCTGGGAAACTTGCTAGACCGCGGTGAGGCAAATGCCTCGGTTATTGCTATCGATTAGGCGACGTTTAGATCGACGACCGTGGCAGAGAGCGGCTGGCTCTCTATTATCATAAACGGTCGAGAATGAATCGTTCTATTCAATCCAGCCGTGCATAGTTTAGAGAAGAGCCTAGCAGGATAAACATGGTCCAGCGGCCATCGCGACAATTTTTCTTACGACCCTAATTAATGATTCCTATCAGGAGATTAAGTCTCTTCTTGATCAATAATCTCTTTTTAAGAAACGCGTAAGAAACACAGTACTCTATGCGTATGTATATTATAATATTACTAGCTTCCCCCCGCCACGCGTTGCTATGGCTCAGTATTTTTTCAAATCGCGTTTTTATCTGTCACAGATATGACATTTTAATCACGTGATTGCCGATCACGGAGTCGTGTTTGACGCTGATCTGCTGTTTCTTATTGTCGTCTTCCAGCCTGTCGCGTTCATTCTGTCGAGTTTGATGCAGATCTGAAGCTGCAGAACCCGATCGCCTGCTCGCAACCGTGCATCCTCAAGTCTGGCACGTGTTTGAACCATTCTTTGCGATGCCTGTTCTTCCTCAATTTGATTTGATCTTAATCGTCGCACTGCTTCCGTTCCGCGAGTACGACGACCTAAGTTTGCTTTTCTGCGAGTCATTCTTTTTATGTGCCAAAGTAGAAAGATATATCGATAACATCTAAAATTGCTAAACATTAAATAAGGAAAAAACACGAACTAAAAAACAAAGAAAAAACTTAATAATTTAAAAATGCTAACCAAACATTTCGATTCAAACGCAGATCAATCTACTCAGCTGAATTCCAATGCAATGAGAAACTTACAGAACAAATCACTCCGAATAGATCAATCTTTCTATTTATATATGTATATTTCACAATATAATTTGAAGCAGAATACCACTGAAGATTCAGAAGATTCTCGTCGTGACGCATTGGTGATAATGCGAATCAACACGAAACCATATCGATTATTCTACATCAATGTTTTCGCAAACACGCCACATTCACATAATTTGAAGTACGCAGTTAGCGTTGTAGCCGGTGGAAAAAGTCGTCAAAACTCTTGAACGAATGAACTTTTTCGAATGCGGACTGTCCTAAAACCTTCCCGAAGAAACGCTGCGTCTAATGGCTCAAACCCCAGCTTTCTACGTTCAGCCGTTACGGAGATGTTCGATTACAAACAAACGGACAAACGGACATTTATATTTTTATTTATATAGAATGATAGAATAATGGTATAATTTCATTTGTTTTTCAATTATTTAACTATGTTCCATCAATCCAACCACCTATCCAATCTTGAAACTTTCAAATATATATAAATAACTAGAAAGGAACTGCAGTTAACTAGAAAGGAACTAGGATCTTACTAGATGTTGGGTCGAAACATGGGTTTGCGATTTTTCGCTTAATGTCCTTGTACGAGCAAATTTTGTGCTGGGTGAGGGCTCATTCGAAAGAGGAAGGTTGACCGCAGGGTGCTCCGGTCATCCCATCAGTCAAAAAAGGCTTTTGGAGACAGAAAAATACATTGAAATCTGCTGGATTTTTTCTCAATTTCTCCCCTACTTTTGACACTCATATTATTAGATATAAACATAATCTCGTTAACCCTGCGGGGTTGACCCTGCGGTCAACCTTCCTCTTTCGAATGAGCCTTCACCCAGCACAAAATTTTCTCGTATAAGGACATTAAGCGAAAAATCGCAAACCCATATTTTCGACCCAACATCTAGTAAGAGTCTATAGTTCCTTTCTAGTTACAATCTGAAGGTATCCAACCCCCTTAAATAGGTAACAGAACATTGTCACTTAAAAGGTTGCTTGCATGCCCTATCCTTAAAATAATTAATTTTTTTCTACCCTTCATAACACATCACTCAATAAGTCCCCGGTCTGACACATATGTGGCAACATTGTTGACAGACCCACGTGATTTCCGGGTGGTACTAACCTTCAAACAGTACGTGTCAAAATTTCATGGCATTCTGACCGTTAGTTTAGAGGTTACAGACGTTTTAGTGACCCCAGTTTTGTAATTTTCAAGACAATGGATAGAAAGGAATTTCGTGTGTTGATTAAACGCTGATTTTTGGTGGGGAAAAATACTGTTGAAGCCAAACAGTGGCTTGATGAGCATTATGGGGACTCGGCACCAGGGAAATCAACTATTATTGACTGGTATGCTGAATTTAAACGCGGTCGTACAAGCACCGATGATGCTGAACGCTCTGGTCACCCAAAATCGGCAGTTGTTCCGGAAAACATAAAAAATGTCCACAAAATAGTTTTAAAAGACCGTAAAATGAAGTTGTGTGAGATAGCTGACAGCTTGAAGATATCAGAAGGCAGTGTCTTTACAATTTTACATGAAAATTTGGGCATGCGAAAGTTGCTTTCGAAGTGGGTGCCGCGTTTGCTCACACCGGACCAGAAACAACAACGCGTCGACGATTCAAAGCGCAATGAAAACAATGGTTAAATTGGACGAATTACGCTTTGAATTGCTTCCCCACCCACCATACTCTCCAGATTTGGCCCCCAGCGACTACTGGCTTTTTGCAGACATGAAAAAGATGCTCCAGGGAAAGAAATTTGGCTCAAATGAAGAAGTGATTGCCGAAACTGAAGCTTATTTTGAGAGCAAAGACAAATCGTTTTACATAAAGGTCATCGAAAAGTTAGAGGAGCATTGGAGTGAATGCATCACTCTTGAAGGAGAGTATGTTGATGAATAAAGTGGAATTTCTAAAAAAAATTTGTTTTTCTTAGTTAGACCGCAGACTTTATAAGTGATGTGTTAATTTGCTCACAAATGTGAAGGAATATATGAGATGCAAGAGTATTTTCTTTTTTTTCATCTTAGTGTCTTTATTAACAACCGAGAAAAAAGATTAAGTTTAGGGTGTTTACTATTTAGTAAAGCGGTTAGCGACTTAAAATTGCGGGGATTGTCTTTCAATCTAAAAACATTGTTTAACGCACGATACCAGTAAAAATTGTCTTGGGAGCGGCAGGACCATGCTTATCTAGCTAGACTCTTTAGGACGTCATCACTTTGTCGTGTGCTGATCGACTTACAGGATGAGCCGGTGCAGAAATTTTGCGAGAGCTCAGCTATGTTTTGTTCCAAGTTCGCGAAACTCAGGTCCAGGGTTAACGACGCCGGAGAATGTGGGACGAAACTAACAGAGATCGGGGACCGGAAACCGCGACCAACTAATTCCACGATATAAAAAGAGGGCCGAGTCCGAGGACAGGCTGCGGAGGTAGACAAAGAACGGCCGACCTGTCATCTGCCGGTAATCTGAACCCATTTCGGCGTGGGTGGGTGCCCCCAGAGGACTCGCGAGATTGCTTTGGCTCGCGATGCGCCTCTTTGACATCTATCAGATCAGTCCAAAGATTCCTTCCAGTCGAAATAAGCTTCTCCACGTACCGGGTGACCCGAATAACTCGCTTGCTTTTGAAGATAGAAGAAAACGCGCCAAACCAAACTTACAGTGAATCACGAAAGTATTTGAATGCAGTTTAAAACAGTATAACTTTTTTATAATCGGACCAAACGACCTAACTTTTTTCAGCAATTAGAAGAATTGATTTACCAAATGACATGTAGAAAAGATTTTGAAAAAATTGCAATTGCTAAGAATTACATGAGGAAGTAAAAGAGGCATCATTTATAACTTTTTTATTAGAGCCCGTAATGAAAATTTAAAATATACGTTTCGTAAATGTATGTTAGTTACACTCCATGATGAAAATTTCATATAAATCGGTTAACGCAGAAAAAAACGACACGCATCGAAAGATGTAAGAATCTGTGAATTTCAAGCAGAAACTGAGAAAAAGTCGCGAAAAACTATGATTTTCACCACATTTAACTACTTGTAGCTCTTGGGTATGTTAATCGATTTTGTTTAAATTCAAATTTGGATTGAGTTTAAATTTTCATTAAGGGCCCAAATAAAAAAGTTTTAAAAAATGCCTCCTTTATTTTTGCATGCAACCTTTGAAATTGTAATTTTTGGAAAATCTTTTTTGCAAATCATTTAGTAAACCAATGCTTCTCATTGCTTGCAAGAGACATCAGGTCATTTGGTACAATTATAAAAAAGTTATACTGTTTTAGAGTGCGTTCAAATACTTTCGTGGTTCACCGTACATACTTGGTATCGAGGTGTTCATAATCTGATGTTACTAACTTTTTTATAGGTGAAGATGTCAAGGAGATATGAAGGTCAACTCTGTTTTTTTTTTAATGGAACGGTATGGATCTTTTATTTACAGTCTGGCACAGTGTTTCAAGACGAATACAATGACCTATTATGAAGATCATTCAAGTTCACGTAAGGTCAACTGCAAAAGAAAATAAATTGTCTCAAAGTATTCTTCGAACATCTTCGACGATTTACATGTAACATGTTATTTACTTGCTCACTGCTAGTAGTTCAAGTGTTCAAAATGACGATCTTAAACATGGATACATAGTCTAAAATGTGGAAATACTGATGGCACTGTCTGATGAATTTCATTTGCATCTGTTACAGAGCAAGCTCTTTTTCAAGCATGTTTTTACATGCCAACTTAGTTATTATTGGTCAGAATATTACAAAACCGTACTCTAATCGATAGTCAAACCACTAATAACATTTGTGGATACAGATAAGCTTACATCGTGATTCAATGTTTGTTTATGTTCTGTGATCCTTGTCAGTAATTTCAAGAGCGGTATGCCAACAACCAGAGATTACACAGCAGTATCTGAAGAGTGCTTTGAGACAATATGTTCTCTATTGCAGTTGGTCTTAAGTGACCTTGAATGATCTTGATATTAGATCATTGTATTCGTCCTGAAACACTGTACCAGAAAGTAAATAAAAAACCATACCTTTCTATTTAAAAAAAAACAGAGTTGACCTTCATATATTCTCGAAGTCTCCACCTATAAAAAAATTAGTACCATCAGATTATGAGCGCCTCGATACTAAATAAGTTTGGTCTGATGCATGTCCTTGTATTTTTAGTTATTCAGTTAGCTGAATTCAGTTAGCTGAGTTATTCAGGTAACTTATTTACAACGCGCTACCCTGTATTTTATAAATCAATTTTTTAACGAAGCGCCACCAAAGTGGCTCATTTGTTGTTAACACAGGATCAGTGTAGTACATTAGACGTCGTTGCTAAAGGCTTAACGATGTATATTAACGAAGAAAAATACCAATAGCGTCACTAGTGATGCCAACTAAAACCAGACTTAACAAATGAGGTCCAAATTCAGCCATGGCCAAATCAATTAATCATCTGATCTTGTGCAATCAATTTCAAAATATTCCTCAGAGTCAGTACAGGGCACAGACGTTGTCTCTGGCAGATTAACAATGTACATCGACGACGGAAAACACTGCCAGCGTTACTAGCGGTACAAGCTGACTATGTCTTCTAAATAAACTCGAACCTAGGCTTTGGTCCAAATCCATCTACCTCTGCAGCAGCAGTCAGTACAAGTGTCCCACCCCAGTGGAATCCTCCCTCGAAAAACAGTCGTTCCCATGATCACCAGGATCGTCCAGTACGAAATCGTTCAGCATCGAGCCGGAAGAGAAGTGTTCCCCGCGCTCGTGGCCTCGGCTCGCTTAGGCTGATCTCCGGCTGGTAAGCGTATGATTACCGGGACAGAGAGGGCAGCTCGATCTGCCTCGTCCTTCGGTAGAGGTCAGCGGGAAAGGGGCTAAACTCTTTTTTCTCGGCGGTTTATCGCTGGTGGCGTAGTCACAGTCGGCGCAAAAAACGGGCAGTTACCTAATGAGCGGCAATTGAGTGGCGACCAATTACAGGAGGGGCTGGTCCAGCGCATAAAATGCAACCGTCCAATGAGCACTGTTCAGCATCTCTCTGCCCCCTTTCCTTCTCTCTCTCTCTCTCTCTCTCTCTCTCGGTTCCAGCGTGTGTACGTATGTATGTGTGCGTCCGCTTCGCCTTTTCCTTCCCCTTTGCTCCTCGTACTCTCCTCATCGACCACCTCCTCCTCGTCGAGTTGAACCGAGTGAACCGAGTGAAAAGCTGAGCGAGCCGAACCGGAAATGGGAGGAGAAAGAGACGAAGGAGAGAAACGGAGCAAAGAGAGAATGCGAGAGAGAGAGAGAGAGAGAGAGAGAGAGAAGGGGGCAGGCCTCGTGTCGTTTTCGTTTCGTTCCTCGGCATCGGAGCAGACCGGTACCGGAAATTGGCGCGCGTCACGGAATCGAACGTTCCTGGCCGAATCAACGAGGTGGCGGCTTCGCCTCCTGTGGAAATAAACGCGAGTTACTCTCTCTCTTTCTCTTTCTCTCTTCTACCAGTTCGCTATTCTGAATTTTCCAGTAGCCGATCGCTGCGGAACGATAAAGCCCACCGTTGTTTTACGGCTCGTCGCGCCGAATCGTTTTTCTGCACGGCAAACCGCTATCAAACGCTCTGTTTCGTTATTGGATTACGATCCTGATCGCGATTACGCGACGCGACCAACCCCTCCCTGCTCCTGATACTTGCGATCATACATTTTTCTCGATCGAAAGTGTTTCGCGTATTTCGATTCTCCGATCTCCGTGGCGAGTGGAGGACGTCGAGCTAGAAGCGAATTACAACAGTGCTTGTTTTAACACTGAACCTAAAATCGATTGACATGTTTTACCTCACAAGAATGACAATGCTGTATTTACTTGGATCGTGTACAATTTTTATTATACATAGTACGTGCTGAAATACAGAAATTTATTGAAACATTTCCCATGCAAGTAGCTGTACAATTTCGATAGCTGTAAAATAAAAAATATGAAACCGCTCTCATTTGACCGACAGTGCTTGATTTAGCATTAATTTGCAGAATTTGGTGCATACAAATTCCAGCGTAACAGGGTAGCGTTTCGAATTCGAGAATTCAATATTGATGAAGTAGGAGACTAACAATCGGGGTATCGTATCGTACTGTTTCAGAAAATGACTCAGACAGAAGCTTGAATTTTCGGAGTAGGGGAGACCGGGGCTAGTTAACTAATGGAGTTAGTTGACTAATCCATTCTAAATAATTGTAATACTATAGAGTAGATGATGCTGCTTTCCGCGATATTGAAACATAGGATTGATATTGATATTGAAACATGCTCACCATGTAACGTGTTGTCGTGACCGAAACTTGCGTGTTATACCAATAAAGATAAAAATCTAAAACCATCGACGGTAAGTAAATATTTATGTTGCGGCTATTTATCAATTTTTGTCCATTAAGTACTGCTTGATATTTTTTCGTGATTAGTTTATGGAAATATGATAGATTGACTATAATTTGATGTATTTTATTTTATCCAGTGCATCGAGGTTATGTATCTACGTGTGGCCCTTACAATGATAAAAATGTCGAACGGGGCTACTCGACTACGTCATTCGAGGAAGATTCCTTGTCCGCGGAACCAGAAGATGATACAGAATGCTTGATCTGCAATGAATCTTACACTGATAGCGTGTGTGGTGAAAATTGAGTGCACACTTCACTTTTCAGGCTCACTTCAATCTAATATACAGGGTGTCCCGAATTTAAATGGCAAAACTTCAGGGGCGTGTAAGGGACCGAAAAACCAAGACAAAAAGTCTTTTAGAGATTTGCTCGTTTTTGCTTCGTTTTGGAGAAAATCGCAAAAAAAGGAACAAAACAAGTTTTCATTTTTGCACTTATTTATTTACATTTTATTTACGTTATCATCTATTTAATGTAGATATTGTTCAAAATGTTGCCCTCTTGCAGCAATGCAAGCATTACATCTAGCACTGACTTGATAAATTCCAGCTAAACATTGTTCTCTGGTGATATTTAGTACACTGCATCTATGATTCGGTCTCTTAATTGCTATCTTGAATTGACTGGCACCGAATAAGTTTTCATAGATGCAGTGCACCAAATATCACCAGAACAAAGCCATACGTAAATATTTCCCCTTTTTGCCATCGCTCTCAAAGGAAATCTCACATCTCTTTTTTTAATTTTTGTCGATATCTTCATGACAGACCGAAATAGTTCGTCGTGCGCGTCGTCATTCGCGAAATTTTCGGACGCATAGTCCCGCAAAATTTGCGGGATTCCGCATCACCTATTTAAGAAATGCGCGACCAAAAAATGACGCGGAATCCTGCGGGATTGCAATTCCTAACTGTGACTCGAATAATGATTTGTAAGCCTAATTTGGCTTAATTTTACCTACAAATCATCATCTGATTCAGTAGATATGTATGATCAAACAAAAATTTAAGTATTATTAATACTATCATTTGTTCTTAAACACTTAAAAGTAACTGTTAAGTCAACTAACCCCATCAGATATGTCAACTAACCCCACAACCGGGGTTTCTTGACTTATTGCTCTCACTAATACATAGATTCAATTAAAGCGATTTTCAAAATTATATCTGTATAGCTAAGTGAATGCGCAAACTCTGGGTGTATAACAAGTCCGCAAAATACTAATGGTTCATTGGTAAAAATTAAATATGTTAAAAGTTAGTCAACTAGCCCCGGTGTCCCCTACTGTGCCGGAGTCTCCGCGATAAATTGCTCGAGAAACGAGACCAAGGCATCGATGAACGGGGAGGGAGCCGCGATCCCGAAGATTAAGGTAAAAAGATGAGAGCCGAGGCCAGTGGGCGTTCTATACAAAGATATTTACGGAGGCAGACTACGTGAGCAGCTAGCGATAATCGCGTCCAGCGGAATCAACGTCACATGGCTGCGTTAACGTCTTCACTTTTGTTCGTGTTGCCCCCGACGATGATCGTCCGATCATTTCCGCGACGCGACGGTGTTCGCCAACGCGCGATCACTATCTCGGTTTACAACTCGCTCGAAAATTCACGCTATTACCGCTTCCTCTCTCGCTCTCTCGCTCTTTATTTCTCTCTTTTTTCGCGGGCCATCGGCACCTTTTTCGGGAAGATCGATTAAACATCCGAGATTTATCGCTCCGTCGCCGGGAGAGGCGCGCGGACGATTTAACGGGCCTTTTTTAATGAAAGTATCGTTGGGATGCGGGAAGGTGGCACAGTGTGTGATTATTTGGAAATATTAATCCCCTGCGAAGCAATTTATTTGCTGGCGACAATGTCTGCGCGTGGAATTTCAGTTTTCGTGGCTTTACAGAGCCGTGGTGTTGACACGGTAATTGCCAAATTGGAAGCCCCAAGAAAATCGAACGAAATTCATTTTTCGTGGCTTTATAGAGCGATCGTCTCCTCGTGTGCTCCTCGGAAACAGTTGCATGAAAGATCCTAATTTAATACTTCATCCATTTTCACTTTACTCTTCAATCGATCCTTGACTTTCGAAGCTATTTATTTTAACTACAGAATTCGGACATCCGATCTGGAATGTTTGTATTACATGATGAGCCATTATTAACACAGTTAATAGTCAACAGAAAAAAAAACAGAAACTGTTTGAAATTGTAGTACAGAGATTGTCAGTGGTGCCCAGAATCGCCAGATGAGTGGAGAGAGCACAAAAATTTAAGGGAAGAAGTTACCAACTCTCTGACAGTACCGAACTAGTCACGTGACACTGTGACACATGCACGACAAAGATAATAAGGAAAGGCCGTAATAAGGAAAGGTAGAGTGGTGACACATTAATCTGGCGACTCTGGCTCCGAGCAAAATCCAACAAACTCGAAGTAGAATCCAAGAAGACGACGCAATGCGTAACTAGCTGCAAATATTAATCCTCTGCGTAGAAATTTATTCGCTCTCTCTTGACGACAATGTCCTTATTCGCTAACGAAAATTTTCGTGCGATACGCAATGAACCTGTTCGAAAAGAATTTTTCTGAAACTTCAGCGAATCTTCCTAAAACTAGAATGCTCGTAAGAATCCTGAGACCTGTCGGAGGGGAATTACAGCAGAAAAGCTAGAATTCTATTCGACGTCTCGATCGAGTACCAGTGCAACGGGCAATTTCGAGGAATCATCATCGAAAGGACGAACATAAGTCGCATAGCGTTGGCACATCAACGGATTGTTAATAAGAATGCACACGCAAGTATACAACACAAATACATTCGGGAAAACATATGGCCTGCGTTCAGGGCCGCCGCGACCATTAGAGGAAAGGTAATAATATTTAATTGCATTTTACGACATCCCCGTTTTGCTGTTAATTGTAATTGCTGTCGAAGATGGCGGCGCGGTTAGTATACAGTGTTGCCGCGATTAGCAAGATCTCCGGCCGCACTGTCACGCGAGCTAGCCGATGCGTTATCCGTCTTCTGACCCGCGCGTGTACTTTTTCCTCTCTCTCTTTCTCTTCAGTGTACTCCCATTGTTTTTCCTTTTGCACAGTCGGTTCCTGGTGCTCGACCGAAACGATCCCGGCGATGCTACCGACCTCGTAAACGTCACCAGGGGACGTTCAACGTCGCGCACGCGAATCCACCGTGTCGCGCTAATCAACCGCTTAGCCATAAATTCATTTCGCTGCTGCATCTACTACTTTGTTAGCGTAATAAAAATCAGATTCTCATCGAGCCGCGGGAGAATTGATGCGCAAGATGGCCGAATAATTTTTATACTTTCCGCATGAGACAAAATTAACCATTTGCACTCCGTTGTCGAGTGTGACTCGACATCAGAGAAAGAAAAATGTAAATAAAACGGGTTCTTATATGTATTTGGTTCTTCCCGTATTTATATTTTTTACTTCAAAACAAATACATATACAGTGGGTGTAGAAAGTATTCGTACACTGATAAATTTCAAACAAAACTGTGAAATTGTTGTTTATTAACTATTTTTTCTGTAAACAATGAATACGTACATATTCTGAGATGTCTATAGAATAGATACAATGCAAAAAAAAATTAATTTCTTGATTAACTTGCGAATGTAATAAGGGAAAACAAAAAATCGACTGAAATACACCAGCAAATAGTATTCGTACAGTCTCTAACTGTTTACAATTTGAGAAAAAAAACGTAGTGTAAATTAATGTGACATTAAAAAATTGTTAACTAGTATTTGGTTGGATAGCCTTTGGCCTTTATAACCGCTGCAATTCTTCTCGGCATTGAATTTACTAAATTTGAGGTCACGTGTTGTGGAATCTTGTTCCACTCTTCCTTCAGTGCATTTTTTAAGCTCTCTTTTGAAGAAATTTCATGTTTTCTGATCTGTCGTTCTAAATAATCCCACAGGTGTTCTATAACATTGATATCAGGAGATTGTGGCGGAGTTTTCAGATACGCCGGTGTGTTATGTAGTATCCACATTCTGGTATTATACGCAGTATGCTTGGGATCATTATCGTGCATGAAAACGAAATCATCTTTAATATTCATTCTCTCTGCACTAAGATCAAGATTACGTTTCGAAATGTCAATATAGACCCTGTGGTTCATTATTCCATCAATAAATTCTAATGAGCCAACACCAGCTGCACTCATGCAGCCCCAAACAAGTACTGAACCTCCACCGTGTTTGACTGTAGGTTTTAAGTTTTGTGGTTTCAATTCTGTATTTTTTTTTCTCCAAACGGTACAGTGTCCATCAGACCCAAAAATGTTGAATTTACTTTCATCTGTGAAGATCACTTTATTCCAGTACTCCACTGGTGTAGTTACATCATTATTTGCGAATTCCAGTCTTTTCTTTCTATTCATTTCACTTACGAAAAATTTTTTACGGGCCACCCGTCCGTGATATCCTGAATTTCGTATAAAACTGCGCACAGTACTAGCAGATACGTCAATGTTTAAATTATTTTTAATGTGTTCAACTATTTTTATTGCACTTATTCTTGGATTTGTCTTTACCATTCTAATAATAACTCTACCAGTGTGTTCATTGATTTTTCGTGGACGTCCACTTCTTGATTTATTTTGTAGTCTTTTTCGTAGCCCATACCTATCAATTAAACTTTGTATAGTAGATCGAGGTCTACTTACAATACGCGAAATTTCTGCTAAACTTTTACACTGATTGTGCAAATTAATAATAATTTTTCTTCCTTCTATCGTTGTTTCCGCACGTTTCCGTCCCATTTTTCAACGATAACTTTGAATATTTCAGGATTTTGAACTGCTATTGATGCCAACAACGTTTCTAAATATACTGAGGAGATCAATCATACTTACACCGCAATTTGTTTATGTTTACATGGTATGTTTACGTTAAGAACTGTTCCCTACGCAGTTCGAATTAAGGAGTGTACGAATACTATTTGCTGGTGTATTTCAGTCGATTTTTTGTTTTTCCTTATTACATTCGCAAGTTAATCAAGAAATTAATTTTTTTTTGCATTGCATCTATTCTATAGACATCTCAGAATATGTACGTATTCATTGTTTACAGAAAAAATAGTTAATAAACAACAATTTCACAGTTTTGTTTGAAATTTATCAGTGTACGAATACTTTCTACACCCACTGTAAGTTCCACAAATATACATGACAACAAAGTTTGAGAACTATATTTAATATAATTGCTAAACAAAATTGCTTAAAATAAGTTTGATGGCAACAAATTTGAAAAATAATTCGGAGTGCTAAGAATTCAATGTTGTAATTGTTTTTGTTGAATAAAATTTGTTCAATAAAAGCCGCAATAATTATGCACCAACCCAATAACATCTAACACCTACAACACTTTTCTTCGATGTCACATGTAACAGCGAAAGTAAACACGCGAGAATTTTGTATTGGAAAGCAGCTCGAAATCGGCAATAAATAAATTTCATCCAGATTGATTGTCAACAGCTGCATGGAGGTTCGGCATCGATTGACAGTATTGCCTAACGGTAATTAAGACGGCTTCGGATCCGGGTTCGCGTCCGGGTCCGGCATACCGATCGGCAAGCCGTTTTCACCTGGCCAAGAATGAGAGACGTCGTCCGTAAAGTGTAAACGATACCCCGCGATACAGTGTTCGTCTCCCAGACACCCCGTAAAGCGTTCGGATCGCGAGGTACGCGCGGAATTCTCGATTTGCTCTGTAAATTGCGCTCGATAAGGAGAACGAGCGAGGAGATAGCATCGGCGAAGACGCGCGACCGTAGCACGATCGTATAAATAATTGTGCCAGAGACTCGAGACCGTGGATCGGGTGCGAGACGACTGGGTGCCGGTCCTCTTTCGTCCTTCGAAACGCAAAGTTACCGGAAACGGGACAATTCACTGCTGATCAACGCGTTGAATTACTGATATATGTATGTATCTCGATCGTTTCGGACGATAACACTGTCCAACACCAAATTTGTTCCACAACTAATGTTGGGTGGTTCTTATAGAGATTTTCGCGCTGATTCCGAAATTGTTTTTAATTTTTCTCCTATACGCACAGTTTTTGAGAAACATGACTTTGAAAAAAAACACATTTTTCAACTTCAAACAAATATTGTGATGTTATTATAAAAGATATTGAATTGTTCTTTATACCAAAAGATTCTGTAGACCAGACCTGGTCAACACGCGGCCCGCCACGTTAAATTGTGAGGCCCACCGGACGATTTTATATTTCTATTGAAACTTTTGTTTCTCGTTGTATGTATACAAAAAATATTAAATAAATGAAAATTTGCATGTGTCATTGTTATAATGCTCACATGCGACGTATAACAAGAAAGTTTTATTCATTTTGTATTTGTATTACATTTTTGAAAAGCATGTTTACCTAAAGTGCGGCCCGCTGTAACGTTACGTCATCGAAGTGGCCCGTGAAACCATTTGGGTTGGCCAGGCCTACTGTAGACTTTCCCGAATACATACAGCGATATCCAATATTAATTCATTATGATTGTTTAAACATGTTTAAACTATCACTAAAGGCGGAGAGACACCACTTTTGCACCAATTTTTGAGGATATTTTTCAATTTATCTCAAAAAATAAGGGTCCAGCGGAAAATCGAACTATACCACGCGATAGAGCAGACTTTTATCTTGAGAAACCACCATTTCAAGTTTGCATGGTCGACGTTTGACGTCTAGAAGAAGTTCAGGAGACGTTCGTAGAACATGCGGAAGGTCTTTAAGACATATACGTTCGAGAGGAAGGCAATGTAAACAAATACATCCGGCGTACAAAGCGGTGTTTATTATGCGTCTGATACGCAATGAACGAAACATAAACACTCTACGCACTTGTTCCATCGACGCAGTCTCGATAAAATAAATAGAAGTCAATAAGCGACCCCCGTTCCCGGCACAATTCATCAAATCGCTTATTGACGACGGCCGTATCTAACGAAAGTTTCGTACCGTCGCGCGTCGCACTGTGGTCTAAAAGTCAGTTCTAGCCCGAATAAATTAAAAATACCAACCTACGCAAATCTGTTAAAATTTATACTTGTATGATAGTTTGATGTGCATACTACAATAACAAAAGCAAAATTAGTAAATCACATCACCGTATTATTGTCGGCAAGACTGTCAATATTCCAGTAACCACATTTTGTTTTACTGCGTTAGTCAATTGCTACAAATTACAACCTGAAAATATCGAGTTCTTTCTTGAAGTGTGCATGAATTGTGTTAGTATCTTGTTATACATATATGATCCCAACAAAAACATCCTGTAAACAGGAGCCAAGTTCCTATGGCTGGTAAAAAGTTGTGAGATCAAACAAAATACGGTCAAGTCGTTAGCTTAGAAATACAACCTGTTGCAATACTGAAAAAAGCGTTTGTAAAAATTAGTTTAGAAGAACGCTATTAATTTCTTTTTATTAGAAAAGCAAGAGACATTTCTTTTTATATTTGTATTGTATTGAAGTAGAGATCTAAATAATAATAAAACTTCCCCCTATGTGTGGAATTTGAAGCAATTATCACGAATGTAGAATCATGTGAACAACAGTCCTTTGGTGATCAAGATAGAAGAAAAATGGTCTTATTTTTACCTTTTATGAAGAATCTTTTTGAAATCCTGAGATTATAAAAATATGAGTTTGTGCCTCGCCAACGAAAATACATTCTCATTGATTTGTACAAATTTATTCTGGGAGAAATATTTATTTTTACGTATTTCAATCTCATTGTGCAAAAATACCGCAGTAAAACGTACCTCCGTAGTAATAGGTACCTTTACCCTAGATGATAAGTCCCCTATGCTACAACAAAAACCAGGGATCACGTTGGATTTGTATTGCACTTGGAAAGCATTTCATTTAGTGTGAGTTGAAACAATGGTCACCGGAAACGGGACAATTTAATGGTAGCCGTACTCGTTGAATTTGCGGTCTGATATCTCGACCGTGCCGTTCAAACGATAATCATCTGGTGCAGCAAAGAATCATGTTGCATTGGAGAACGCTTTTGGTTTAGTACAGGTCGACGCGATGGTTTAAACGTGCTGGGTCATACGTCTTTCAAAACGCACGGACACCGGAAACAAGACAATTTATTGGCGCGCTGATATCTCGATCGTTTCGGACGATAACCAGGACTCGGGTTATATTAATTTCAACGACTATTTTTGTTTGTCCCTTAATTTCGTTTCTTCGCAGGTCTCTCGGATGCTCGTTCGCACGTGGTCACGCTCAGTGTCAAAGTCTTTCTCTCTGCATACTTCACGCACTCAGTCATACCAACTCTCACTCATTGTCATTTATAACCTAACACTCTTCATCATCGTTAGGTGCAGCGAAGACATCAGAAGAATCATGCTGCATTGGACTTGGAACGGTTTTTGTTCGATGTAAGCTACAAGGTGACCTGTCCAGAGGATGAACATGATTAGTAACGTCTTATGAGGTTGAAGAAGGTGACCCGCTGCAAAACAATCGACCGATCCCAAAAGCAAAGTTTGCGGATAATGCGGGCACGAAAGAAGCGTGGGGGCGACGCGACGCGACGGCTTAGATACTGTATAATTCAATTCGGGCTTGTGCGGGCCGTGTTCGGGCCGCGGCGAGCCATAAGGTACACGCTCGAACAAGTGGAGGCAAATGAGATCCAGTTAAATTTGAGTTTAGTAAGTTAGCGCAAAGTTGGCGGAACTCCGCGGCCCGTCACGAAACGAAATCCCCGAGCACGCCGAGCAGTCGGCGAT
Source organism: Lasioglossum baleicum (assembly GCF_051020765.1). Taxonomy (NCBI): domain Eukaryota; kingdom Metazoa; phylum Arthropoda; class Insecta; order Hymenoptera; family Halictidae; genus Lasioglossum; species Lasioglossum baleicum. The sequence continues at coordinate 1,750,085 of NC_134933.1, forward strand.
AGCGTACACGCGGTGTAATTGCAATTAGCATATATCACATTGGCGTAGACCGGGGGGAAGGGGCGTCGCAGCAAGCACGCGAGAGCCTCAATGGCGTACCCATCGACGGACGGTTTCCACGGGGTCCATGGGATTTAGCACGGGGATTGACGTACGTTTACGTGGACACAGGCTATAAGCGCGCCACGCCGCCGTGAGAGCTCTCCACAGAGTGGGCCGAGACGAGCCCCTGATCGTTAAAACGAGAAAAAAGATACGCGACCGTTAATTGCCACCACGCTTTAACGAGTTAATCCTTTTTGCTCGCCGCGCGCGCGCGCACGGAAAAAAGCGGCGGAATCGAATCGTTTATGGACGCGAGAACGACCGACTTATTCGATCGATCGGACAGGACTACGAGCAATCGAGATTTCAAGCTGGCTCGAGAGATATCTTTCTTGGCGCTTTCATTACCATGACAGCTGTATTAGCTTGTCACGTAGGGGACGCTCGATTTTTAATGCGAAAGCTAAGCGTTCCCGTCGAGCAGCGCCATTATCTTCGAGCACGTATAACCTGGAGACTGGAATCTGTCCTTCGAGGCTGTTTCGGTTATTCCGATAGACAATCTCGTACGTAAATTGTATTGAAAAACTCATTCGGTTATTCAACACCCTGTGTGTAGGCGACACGATTCTTTTACAAATATACACAAATATTTCTGCCAGTGTTTTAATCACATGGTGTCTGAGAAAGAAGTACCTGAAGACTGAGATTTTAATGTAGTTGGGAAGTCCTCGGCATGCACCTATACGCAACTAGTCCCATGGGGTTCGTAGAAGCTCGCAGAAGTTCGCAAAAATTGTAGAAATTGCAACAAATCGTAAAGATTGCGACAAGCTCGCAAAAAGGTAGAGAACACAGATATCGCAGCGATCACAGAAATGGTAGAAACCCTAGAAATGATAGAATTGGTAGAGATCGCAAGCGATACCGAATATATGTATAATCGGTTTCGCGATCGCAGTACGAAACAAAATCGGTCCCGCAGATGGTCGCTCGATTAATAGCGATGAAGATATTGAATCGAGCTCGCGACGCGCGACGTAGCTTGGGCGAAAGGTTGTCGGACGCGCGTTTGCTTGCTGCCATTGTAATAATATTCTTAATTACCGGTGCGGGGCGCGCGATGAAATTTATTCGCTCGGGCGGCAGTCATTACCGTGCTCTATCGTGCAAGAGGATCGGCGATTTTTTCCACGAGACCGTTTCGTGTCTGGAGTGCATTAGAAAAACACACAATGGGATCGTACCAACCGGCATTATATCGACGTTAAATGAAATGAAATAAAGCACGCGACTCGATCCGACGCGATACAGAAGCGGCGCGGTTTCTGTTTGCGTTCGCCGATAGCGCCCGGTACGAATCGGCGTTCGCGGAATCAAGCTTATCGCCGAGCGGACGGGGTGGAGGACGAAAAAATGTCCAAGATTCCGGGAAAATGACGCCTTAGGTCTTCTTTCGACGATACGTCGCGCCGCAGTACACTGGGATATGTGGACATCTACGAGAGTCAGTCGATAAGCTGACACTACATAGTATTGAACACTGAAAGATTGTACATATTGCTGTTTAAAAATGTCCAGACTGTATTTATTGAGACATTATAGGGTTTTTCTCATAAAACACGTCTGAATAAATAAATGCATTATGTCAGAGTTCGCAGAAATGTCTTCAAACAATATGGAACAAATAATTTAAAAATTTGCAAAATTGCTTGTTAGTTAAAATTGGATCGAACCTATGCGCCGAAAACATTAATGAAAAGTTTATTTAATATGGAACAAAAATATAGAAAACTGAATTAATAGTTTCGACGAGTTGAAAATATGGCAACAGTGTTCTTAAATTCCTTAACCTTCACTCTGTGTACATCTATTTTAATGGTATTAACTCTGTACTGGAGTGTAATCACATCCGTGCATGTTTCCAGTGCAAAATTTAAAAGATTACAAAATTTAGTATAACAGAAAAATTCTCTATAAAAAAAATAATAAATTTAATCATTTCAATTCTTTTTTGTGAAATATATGTCGCAGATAGCATTCCTAAGAGGACTTGGGAAATTTTTCGATCGGTACCCTTATAGGGTGAGGGTTAAGCAATTCCTCTTTTTGAATTTTTATCGGAAACACACAAAATCTACAGTCTACTTGTGGCTCGATCACTTTGCGCCATTTAATGACCATTAGGCAACTCAGCTGATTTTATTCATGCGTCTAGGGAGGTTTACGTAGATCAGAAGAAGAGCGGAGGATCTAAACAGGTCCAAGATCGACAGAGAAGATGAACGAAGACTGATCCGATCGGAAAAGCTAGCTTGCGCAATTATGCTCGCCCCGTTCGAGAGCCAGCTTCATTTAACGGACCAATAAGTTCGATGGCCTGCGCGACGTCGCGTCGGCTGCACCTACAGTCGTTACCGCAAACAATTAGGCGCAATTATCGGCGGATCCGCTTTTTGCACAGCTCTCGGGTTTAGCGTTTCGATCGCGAAACCGTTTGGCTAAATCACGACAGTGACAACGAGCCGGACGGCCGCCGTGCCGGTCGCCTAACGATCCACGATCACGCGAGGTTTAACCCCAACGTCGCGTCGCGCGAACGGTGGCGTGGACGTCGTTCGTCGATCGATCGATCGTTCTCCGAGGATGTTGATGTTACTGCGATGGGGATGTCGCGCGATACGTCCGATTAACCCTTTGCACTATCAATTTTTCCTCTATTTTCTTCCGAATTTTCTTTTTAATCCGTTGCACTCGGTGCTATTTTTACATGAAAATTAAACATTTCTTCGGACCTAGAATATTTCCATTCCCTATGATTTTTCAAATTTTATGGATACTAAATTGGTGTAATACCTCATATAATAATACAGGGTAGTCATTTTATCTGATGACATTGAAATATCTCGAGAAGTATGCATCGGATCAAAACAAGTGGATAATGAAAGTTGTTCGTCGCGAAGGGGGACATCCAATGATACCAAACTCGACCCCGCACCGCCACCCCCTGGGTTTCATTGTAGATTTGGATTCTCCAGAAAAAAATACACAAATTTGACCTACGAGTTTGTGCATTTTGGTTTGCAGATGGCGCTGTAATGGACAAAAATCAAAATGGGTAAACAATCATTGAAAATTGGGGATATCTCGAGAAAAGTAGTTTTAAAAGTAGTTTTTCATTTATTGATAAACAAACCAATGAATTTTTCCAACTGCTTTCGATTGCAGCGACATCTGTGAAAGAAATTACACCAATAATATCAAATCAATGGAGAACCAAGATTTGCTATAAAAAAGGGTTTCCCACTGAAGATTTTCAAATAATTCTCTCTCCCACCCTCAGGAGGTGGGGGGGGGGTCAATTATGGTGTTATTGAATAGCATTCTTAAAAATATCAAATATGTCTACTTTTATTTTTCTGATCTGATGTGTATTTCTCGAGATATCCCCAATTTTCAACGATTTTTTACCCATTTTGATTTTTGTCCATTACAGCGCCATCTTTGAACCAAAATGCAAAAACTCCTAAGTCAAATTTGTGTATTTTTTTCTGGAGCATCCAAATCTGCAATGAAAAATGAGGGTTCCCATTTAAGTTTTTTATCTTCCCCCACCCCCCACCCCCAGGGGATGGCTGTGGGGGGTCGAGTTTGGTATCATTGGATGTCCCCCTTCGCGACAAACAACTTTCATTACCCACTTGTTTTGATCCGACGCATAGTTCTCGAGGTATTTCAATGTGTTCAGATAAAATGACCACCCTGTACATACATATATGTATAATAATATTTCGTAATTGATTACATACTGACAGATTTAATAAGGTAAACAATATTTTGAATAACGGTGCAGTAATTTTAAGTGGCGTCTCAGAGTCACCCCATTCGAGTGTGCGAAGTCACCCCATACGGTTAATTCCATCCTTTTTAAGTATTTTATTTCAAATGTAGAGTGACAATTCCTTGATCCATGCTATATACAATTTTTAAAAATTTTTTACTAATTATTTGTATTAATTATATTGAAAATAGCTAAATTGATGTATAGCAAATCACTTATCTAACACGTAACAAAATTGATATTATTAAATATAATGTACGTTTGAAATGGCAATTTATAAACGTCATCCATCCATAAGAAAAGTGACAATTCGAAATATGTATATTTCTCTAAAACAAGTATAATAATAAAATGCCGAGAAAATTTCGGGATTCCCGGATATTTTCGGGATTCCGTCCCGATCTCGCGAGAAATAGCCGTCCCGACGGGATCTCGCACACCCCTAATAAATATAAATTGTGGTGTACTTTATAACTAATGTACGTGACAATTAATTCAGTCTCTAAATAACAACAAATTATGTTACATGTCTAAGTTAGTGATATACAGTAAGGAGCATAACTGATTCAACACACTTTAAATCAGAATAACTTTTTTATGAATGGACCAAACTACTTCAATTTTTCCGTAAGGCTAGAAGAATTAGTTTAGTAAATAACGTCTGAAAAATATTTTGATAACATGCATTTAGTCGGAATTGCGAAAAAAATAGTAAAAATTGATTTTTACTACTTTTTTAGCTGGGCCAATAACGAAAATTTAAAAGATGTGTTTGGTCAACTCGTATAAATGATATACCCTCCGAAAATTTCATTAAAATTAGCTAATTGGTTTACAAGTTATAATCGATCAAAAGTGGTAAAAAGGCCAAAAATCTTGAAAAATTGCAATTTTTACCACTTTTGATCGATTGTAACTTGTAGTCTCAACGCATAGAAATGGAAAGGGTTGTTTGTTTCTTGCAAGGTTTGCCATTGTCTTCTGTTGATCCACGTGTATTGGATCATTTTTGGCACCGTGCAGTTTCCCTGTACACTTGTCCCTCAATTTATCCAGATTATTCGTTCCACATAATTTCCTTGTGGAAGATAAACACGGAAAGCAGACACGTAAAAAGAGTCCATCAGTGCGGGGCACTTAAAGACAAAACACGATATAAGCCATAAAAAGTATTATACATATACATTAATGGCAGAGGAAAGGAGGAAGTGCGTAAAATGAGATCGCGTAAATTAGAGCCGTGTGTAAGAACTTCAGGTGAATTACAGGTGTGTATAAAAAGAACTTACACATTATTATATTACGTATTAGTTACCGCGTAGAAAGAAAACAGAAAATACTTAAACAACTGATTAACGCAGAACTTCTATTTTGCATAAAAATCCGCAGTCTACTTATTTCGCAACGAAATATTCCCAGGTAACTCAAGGTGTCAGAGTGGACTCACCCTGTGCTGATAGATTCTAACCGTGTCTACACATAGGGATGGGATCAAGTACCTCGCAAACAGGTTCGAATCTTGATTGATGGAATTCGAACTCTCTATAAGTGCTTCGTAAAAAGAAATAGTACTCCCAAGTATACTGGAACCTTTGCCAGACAGTTTAGAACCCTTTACAAGTACTGTGGTAAACGTAAATAGTACTTGCAAGTATACTCGAATCTTGGTCGAACAGTTTCGAAACGTTCGAAATTTTTATGAATATCGTTATGAATTTCCGTATTCTTGCACACTCCGTGGCAACGTAAGGCTGTTCCGGCGGGGCGTCTGTTTACTTTTTTTGTAAACACGCTGTGGAGATGAGAGAAAAAACGGGGTCTCATAATTTTACATGCTTCTACCGATGATTGTAGTTTGGAATGTACTTTGCGAAAACTGAGATATTGTATCGAGCATTATCTAGGTGATGTCGAGAACAATCATTTGTATATGTTAACTGCATTATTGGATCCACGATTCAAAACATTAGCTTTTTCTAAAGATGAATAGTTCACAGACGCAGATGTCTGAAAATCGGTACAATAGCGAATTATCAATTTGGTCATCCTTTGACAATGAAATAGCAATTACAAATAATACGATACCTATCTCATCATCTGCTGTGTTAGAAGTGGAAAATTATCTAAAATCACATGTATAGAACGCAAAGAAGACCCGTTATTATTTTGGCGTGAAAATTCAATCAAGTACCCCATTTTATCAAAAATTGCACGTGACTGTCTTTGTATAATGGCCACTTCTGTACCTTAGGAAAGAGTATTTTCAAAAGCAGGAAATGTCATGGATAAAAAAAGAAATAGGATAAAACGAAGTATTGGAAATGAAATATTATTTTATGATAAAATAGTTACTAATTTAATAAAGAAAGTGCTTAAAACCTACTATGCAGTTCTGATTTCCAAGATTCGAGTACTACTTGTGAAAGTTTCGATTACTTTCAACATCGAAGTACTTATAAGTATCTTTTCGAAACTTGTTTGTACTCATTCCGAGGTTCGATAGCTACTTGTATACAATGAATACTTCTCGAGTATAATCATTGAAACTTTTATTGCTTTTAAGTAGTAATCGAAACCCATGAAATGAAACTTGGTTATTGAATTTGACTCGGATTCGCGAGTACATATTCAACTTGATCCCATCCCTACTCTCAACTCGGGTGTGTATGGGACAAGAGTTGTAGTTCTCGCAATGATACCTATTGAAGAAATAGGAAAAGAGAGAAAGAAGAGAGAGAAAGAGAGAGCGAGGCAAGTCGTAGAGTCTGGAAGGAGGAGACGCAGGCATCTAATTGAGTACTGGAGGGGTTCGGGTACCGGTACGGTGTATACGATCGATCCATTTTTCATTGATTTTAGGCATCGCTGTCGGCCGTTTTAGAGGCTCGTATTCCACCGGGGTTTAATTAACTCGTTCTTTCGAGGGAAACAGATACGTTCGACTTATATTGCCCCGGAGTGAAGCGATCGCCGGCCGGCCGGCCGCGCGCAATAAACTTACTGAAAAACGAAAAATTAAAGAAAATCGAAAGCAAAGGACAGAACCCCTCTCTCTCTCTCTCTCTCTCTCTCGCGAAAGAGAAAGAGAGGGAGGTAGGTAGAAGCTAAGAGAGATCGGTTACGAGCAGAGGATCGTAAATACATTAGTATTTACGCGGCGATTCGAAAACGTACAGCTGCGACCGATAAAAATGCCGGAGAGGGAAGCGGAGGATTCGCGTACTCGCGTGCGTTTTGCCGCGAACCAACGGAGAAAGAGAGGGAGAGAGAGAGTGAGAGAAGATCTCGGGGTGATCGGGGCGGCTCATTCCACCGCGTGCAATATCTGAATTATATATGCACTCGTAAAACTTGTAATACTTACCTAATTGCGCGTCGTTCCTCCTCGGTCGCGCGTTTTGTAATTATTAGGCGGCGTATATATCGGCGTAATTATGCGACACTTTGATTTGCCCGGGCGTTCATCGATTTACACGCGCCCTCCGTGCGCTGGTGTGCGCAGCCCATGCACGCACGCAGCGCACGCACAAATGATCCACCGATGCACGCACGCACGCACGCAGAGCGAGCTGCTCCGCCCATTCACCGAGAGAGCCCTCACATTTTATCTACGCCTTTCGTTAATCGAAACGCCGAGTATTTTATGGGCTTTTACTTTATCTACAGCTTCGGGGAAACACGTGTAACCGTGGCTGCAGTTTGCTTTTACGATAGGACTGGCCGCTGCTAACGGCCGACTCGCAACGCGTCTTATTGATAACGATCCTCTCGTCGCGGAATCCGATAGAGTATACTATTCCACCGATTACGAACGCTTTTCGAAAGAACCAGCTCATCCTGCCACCTATTCTACCACAGGTGCGATCATAAAGAAATCAGAAACTCTGTCCGTCTTCTTGCCATGTTGCCAATGGACCAAAAATTAACTTTCATGCTGCTGTGGTCAAAACACGCATAGAAGTGTTCCCAGACAACTATTAACACTTTACCTACCGGAAGCCCATCAATAGGATTTTCCATAATTGTGCTGTGCCAAAAGGAAGCATAGAAATTTTCTTTTACATTGCAATCTTAAATGAAACTATTAGATGACGTTCTTGAGGGTGACTTGTTAGTTCACAATGAAAATTGCTGTTGCTATTGAAGGTGCCATTAAAAAGTGTTTAGCCATGTACCATAGATTTTTCAAAATTATGCAATAATCACCGGTCGGTAATGTGTTAAGGGACTGTCGTAAAGGTTGGGACACATTTTGTTTCTTAGCTATAAAGTTTCATAGGATGAGAATTACGCAAAGAAACGTGTGCCGTTAGAGAGATGTATAGTTGTCAGCTACATTTTCGCTGTAGAAAGTATAACCAACAAAAACATCCTGTAAACAGGAGCCAAGTTCCTATGGCCGTGAGATCAAACAAAATACGGCCAAGTTCGTTAGCTTAGAAATACCGCTACTTAACACTTTCTATGGCCATTGGTTTAAAAAGTAACGGCCAAGTTTGAATAATTTAGCCCTCCATGTAACACTTTAAAAATTAAATAGCGTTCTTTTAGACTAATTTTTACAAACGCTTTTTTCAGTATTGCAAGAGGTATTTCTAAGCTAACGAACTTGGCCGTATTTTCTTTGATCTCACAACTTTTTACGGCCGTAGGAACTTGGCTCTTGTTTACAAAATGTTTTTCTTGGGATTTCATCAATTTCTGTTGAAATTTCCTCAATTATCAAGTAGGTATCAAAGAAAAAAAATCCTTTTCTAATCTGCAAGACAAAATCCAAATTCAATGTATCGAAGATTAACACTCTACCGACGACGCGACGCGACGCTCAGATCCGTTTGCCTCCCGCCGCTGTAGACGATGCTCGGTGCAGTTTCTTTTGTTTACGTTAGAGCGATTGTTTTTTCATCAGTATTAGTTGCGACTTGGAAGCTAATAGAACGTATAGTCCAGTCAATGAAAAGTTGTACAGGGAAATGGAAGGAACACAATTTTTAACTTTGGGACTGTGTTTGGAAAATCGCCGAAAAAAGTGGTTTCTATTTTTCTCAACATTGTTGCACCACTCACAAAAATCTGAAAAAAATTGAGCATAATATTTTTGATAATATCTCATTACTAAATTAATTCTGAAGTGGTACGAGACCTACTTTTATATGAAATCTGCATTTTTTCGATTTTGTTCGTGTTTTTTATTTTTTACAACCATAGTTTGCAACGGAAAAATCTGGAAATGATATCTAATATGTGGCTTGGTATTCGAAATGTTTCAGATTTTTTTCAGAATTTTTAATTGTCAATAAATAGGGAAAACTACCCTTACTACTAGACTACCCTTACAGATGAGATATGGGGCTGAAACTTGTCAGAGAGAGGTCTTTTTGGGTAGGCTATCGAATGGTTCAAACTCGATTAAAATCCCGCCGGGGGCGAATTTCACCTGGCTATTTTCTTTTTCATAATTAGTGAACTTTGAACGCGGATATCTCGGCAACTATGCGAGATAGCGAAAAACTGAATCGAATCAATCTTGTGGCACATTTTGTCAGCTCTATTAATAGTTGCATCGCGTACTTATTACGAGATTTCTAACTGAAAGAAAGATTGTCTCACGGTGCAAGTAAGTACTGTCCAGAGCACGAGAGAAAACTAGCGGGAGGGGAACGGGGCAAGAGGAACGCAAAGGCAATCTGAATGGTCAATAATAGTGCTTGCGCATAGCTCTACTAAATTGTTTGTAGCACACGTTGACACATTCGCAGCTCGATGAGATTTGACAAACTGATGGGTACAGAACCAAGCCGATCAGCAAAATCATCAAACTTATACCTCGCATACCAGATTGACGTAAATGACGGCTCGGAATGCCGAGGCATGCTCGCTTAGCGATCCCGAGTGTATGCCAGTCTGCGCTTTTACGGACGAGTTCGCGGAAATTCGAATTAACCGAATGGAAACCTGGATCGTTAGACGATGCTTTCGAAATAGCAAGAGTCTAAGTAGCTGTGCGAGTTGCGCAGAGAGTAAAGCGCGTTGTGTGAAAAGGCTGTAATTACTTCATTAATACGCTGAACGCCGCGCGCCATGGCACACATATTTGCCCGAGGGAATTGTTCGGACTTAAAAATTCATGTTTCAGGTGATAGATTGAGTTCGGTCACGATCTGCGAAATGCAGGAGGGTGCAAAGAATAATTGATATCATAAATCTTAACTTCTTTTCTTTCGGTAAATTGCTTCGATTTTATCGCATTTTTGCGGCTGAGTTGGCACGGCGGTCTGTGAGTTACCCTCGTGCAGATAACCGGGGAGTATAAATAGCCGTAAAGGTTCTACTGTTTTGTGGTGAAGTGAATTTTGAAAACCAGAATCAATTTAGCACTAGGTTTACGAGATCCGTCGAAATGACGGGCTCTAACATTCTTCGTTCATGATTGTCGAGATTGTAAAAACCATGTGAATTGTTCAACGAATTTCTTTCTTTAAGCTTCTCGAATTCTAATGGGGAAAAATCTCGAAAACGATCCAGAAATTGTTACCGATCGAACGAGCCACTTGTGCATCCCTTTAAAGATTCCAACAGTATCTAAATGCAGTTGAATTGCGGCAGACCTGCTCGGAAAGTCGAGATCGAGGATCGTCGCTAGAATTGCCGATTGGTACCATTTTCGTACAGAGATTTTTCTCCGACGATCCTCGGCCTAAATTCGCTCGCTATCTTCAGCTGTCCGACTCATTTTCTTTTTTACGATAAGCATGGTTGGAGGACCAGATCCAGTTGTTCTCCGCTCTCCTCCCGAGGACCACTTAAACAGCCAAATGGACTCTCGATAATTTCATAATGATTTACCGTTCCTTTCCGCTGTAAAACGCTTTTTTCATTTTGCTTTACCCCACCACGCTCGATCCCCCTCCACCATTAAATAACCGGGTTTTTCGAATGGCGTTCCAGTTTTTCATCGCGCACGCCGCGACGACTCGAATTTGACCCGAATACGAGAGAATTCCTCTCCCGCGAGCGAGCGATCGATCGATCGAATCGCGATCGATTATCGTGCCGAGAAAAACCTGCGAGTCGGCGTCTACGGGTCGGAGTATGTCGGCTCGTCACGCTGGGTTTCTGTGAAACGTATCTATCCGATCCTCGCTTGTCCATGTAATTACCCGTAATTGATCGACCGGCCGAATTCTCGCTGTATTGGCATGCGATCGGTAAAAATCGGATCGATCCGACGGCGTCACGTAGCTCGTGGCGAGCATAAAAAGGATCGGCGCCGATCGCTTCTAACCGTTTAACATTAAAACCTACCATCACGGAGTTCTTGTTTCGACTCTTTGCGCACGGTGACTTTTACTCTGATCAGTGATCACCTATTAATAACTCGAGCGCATTTATTTCTTTGTTATTTAAGTCAATTTAAGAGATTGATTGCTCTATTCATATGACTGGACTGTTTTCTAAACGTAAGTGTTGGAAAGAGCTACAAACAAATCCGTCGATCTACATGGCGTTCCAAAATTCCTTCAACTGCCGGAAATGGGAGGTTCCTGAGGACATTCGAAGCGACATTTTCTTTAGCAAAAATGTTATCCGCGGCTTTGTTTAGGAGTTATTAAAGAAAAACACGGGTTGGCACAGTCGGTCAATAGGGATTACCATGGGTTCGTCGACAACTCATTTGACCGACACTGTTTTGATCGAAACGATTTGACCGACACTATGTTTTTGTCGACGTATTAAAAAAATACTAGAGAGCCGAGAAATGTACAGTGATATGGATCTTTTAAAGGCTTTAGCACAAAATATATCGCTTTGATTTCATTACTTGATATTTATGTAATTATTGTACAATTTTGTTATGTTTTGTAATTTGTATATGTATATATGCGTGGCATTCGTTCTGTTCATTAAAATTATGTATATGTATTTGCACAATTATGTTTGAAATTAAATGAAATATTATGATTTTTGTTCATTTGTGTGTACCTATTAATAAAGTTTGTTTATTTGTAGAAATGCTTTGTATTTCTCTTTATTTTTTATTATACAAGCAACTAAATGCGTCTAGAACATAACAGTAATAATAACGATTAGTCAACATTAGCAAATACGAATCAAACCTGTCGCTAAACACGGACTGTCGATGAACGCAGCAGACGTCGACAATTTGACCGTGTCTATGAAAACATAGTGTCGGTCAAATTATTTGTCGACCATTTCACAATGTCGAGGAAAACACAGTGTCGACGAAAGTTATTGTCGGTCAAATCGTGTCGATCAAAACAGTGTTGGTCAAATGAGTTGTCGACGAACCCATGGTAACCCGACCAATAGACAGTTGGCGCGTCGCGTCGCACAGTGGGGTATTTGCACGAAAAAGCTGGCCAAAAGTCGATTTCAAAAATTTTGCGCAAGCTGTACAAATTGGGTCCCATGGAAATCACCGACACAGATTTCTCCGACACGGTTTTCGCCGACAACATTTCACCGACTCCAGATTTGACCGACAACGTCTTCAACCGACAACGATTTTGACCGACAACGAATTTGATCCACAACAACTTAAGACGACCACAGTGTATGTATTATTATACAGTATTATCATATGTATTATTATACAGTATTATCATATAACATTATCATACTGTGCCTCAAGTCGTTGTGCATCAAAAGTCGTTATCGGTAAAAATCGTTGTCGGTTAAAGGCGTTGTCGGTCAAATCTGGAGTCGGTGAAATGTTGTTGGTGAAAACCGTGTCGGAGAAATCTGTGTCGGTGATTTTCATGGGACCCGTACAAATTTTGTTGTTCGAGATAGTTGAATGTCTAAGGAACAATGTATTAGCATTCTTTTTTAATTTTAAAATTCATAAAGCAGCATATCTCGTCGAGAGTTAAGAGATTTTATAGCACATTTGTCGCTCTTAACCATTCTCTGAAACATCGTTCGCTTATTACTGATTACACTGTCCAACAAATTTCAACTTTTTTTATGATTTCAATATACTGTTGGGTACTTCTTATAGAGTTTTTTGCGCTGATTCCGAATCTGTCCTTAATTTTTCTCCTATACGCACAGTTTTTGAAAAACATGGCTTTGAAAAAAACATATTTTTCAACTTTAAACAAATATTGTGATGTTATTATAAAAGATATTGAATTGTTCTTTAGAGCAAAAGATTCTGTAGACTTTCCCGAATACAGTGATATCCAATATTAATACATTATGATTGTTTAAACACGTTTAAACAATGATTATAGACGGAGAGACACCACTTTTACACCAATTTTTGAGGATATTTTTCAATTTATTTCAAAAAATTAGGGTCCAGCGGAAAATCGAACTATATCACGCGATAGAGCAGACTTTTATCTTGAAAAACCCCCGTTTGAAGTTTGCGACATCGACGTTTTTTTCGAATCAGAAAGCAAAATATCTTCGCCCGACATGAGTTTCCGCCAGTGGCGCTCGGACGGGATACGGCGCAGCGACGGGATACGGAGCGGCGAACGACCGTTCTGGTGGTGAGCGCCACTGGTGACAACTCATGTCGGGCGAAGATATTTTGCTTTCTGGTTCGAAAAAAACGTCGACGTTACAAACTTGAAAGGGTGGTTTCTCAAGATAAAAGTCTGCTCTATCGCGTGGTATAGTTCCATTTTCCGCTGGACCCTAATTTTTTGAGATAAATTGAAAAATATCCTCAAAAATTGGTGCAAAAGTGGTGTCTCTCCGTCTTTAATCGTTGTTTAAACATGTTTAAACAATCATAATGTATTAATATTGGATATCACTGTATTCGGGAAAGTCTACAGAATCTTTTGCTGTAAAGAACAATTCAATATCTTTTATAATAACATCACAATATTTGTTTAAAATTGAAAAATATGTTTTTTTCAAAGCCATGTTTTTCAAAAACTGTGCGTATAGGAGAAAAATTAAGGACAGATTCGGAATCAGCACAAAAAACTCTATAAGAAGGACCCAACAGTATATTGAAAACAAATTTGGTGTTGGACAGTGTTATCAGGTATTTTAGGGAAATCGTGTAAATGTTTTCGCTATAGAAATATTTCTGCTAGGTATGTACAGCATTTTCGAACAGGTTTCAGTTCTTCATTGTCCAATTGAAAATAACCAATAATTTGGAAACATTATTTTCGCCTATAATACTTCGTTAACGGTTTTGTTATACTTCCCGATGAGTCCCGATGTTCTTTCTTGTCTCGTTACATTTGGTAAAGGTTTGTGATCACAGTCCAGAAAGAATTTGTTCCGGATTCGTCCGGAATAATGAATACATAATTTTATTAATAACCTAATAGTTAACGAAATATTATCGAAACAATTTTCTTTCTTCTTTGGATAATATCTCGATAACTATTAGATTTAGGACATATGAAGATCAACACTATTATTCTCAGAATTTGATATTCTATCGATCTATGGTATAAAAAATAGGACATTCCATTTAAAAAACTTAATTTGACTTTGAAATCCCCTCTCCCCACCATTCTAGTTCTCATACAAATTAGACTATATGATTGTACCCTTCACGCCGAACAATTTTTTTAAACAAATTTTTTTTCGTCACTTCAGTGCGTCACAAGATATTTCCGTTATCAGATAAACGTAACACCCTGCATATGCCTTTTTACAAATTAAACCATGTGTTAATGCGACTACATGTTAAAATAAACTGTAAATAAATAAATAATTTATAGATGGTGTGGAAATGACAGTTTCTCTGGAATCAACTGACTTTTTAGAAATTGTCGGAATATGTGTAATTGCCACAGATCTACAAAATATGTATGTTTTAAATTTTCAATCTCATTTTCTTTTCTCAAAAGAATTCAAGTCGTATGATTCAATATTAAAAAAAGTGACCGTCCTTTTAAAATTGTCCGAATATTGCTGTGATTCGCTATGTATATGTAGATGACTGTAGACCACTGTAAATAATGTTGGAAGAATCGACCATGTTAACAGAACATTCCGGCAATCGATCGATTAGCATGGGACTGCACCACCGAACCGTATTGGTTGACCTAATCGAATATCACAACATCCCACAGGGGGCCAAACAGATGCGAATTCAGTGACAAAATCGCAGAATTTTCGATAGAGGGATGATTTCTTTTTTAAATTAAAGCTGAGATATTGCAGAATTTACAAAAATGGAGAGATTATATCGTTTTAACGAAAAAATTATGACTTCATTAGCTTTTTTCACACGAGTCATGACTTGAAGACGAGTCATTTTCGAGGTGGAAAATGGTGCTTATGAAATGTTCATATTTAAACGCTTTTTCTGACTACAGTTTTAAAAAAACTTAATTGATCTCATCTTTTTCAAAAATGCTGAACATTTACAAGGTGATGTAAAAAAAGTCGATATGCGAAAGTTGATTTGTTAGCAAATGATCAGCTAATTATTCGATTCTTCGCACAGTGGGACCTTTCGTCCAAATCGGAGACTAAATCAAAGAACTTTCGATAGAAATGAGGTAGAGCGATGAAATTTTTTTTAAATTGAAGCTGAAACTTGGCAGAATATGGGAAAATAGGAAGATTATGGTACGAACGTTTTATAACCTTGAGAAAATTCGTTAAACTTTCACAATTCCAAGAAAATTGCGGTTTTTTCAATACCATGGGCGGAAAATTTTTTTTTAACATACTACACATCATTCCCCGTAGATTTTTTCTCGCTGATTTCAGATCTGGTCTGAAAGTTTGTCTATGACCTATTTTCATGATTATATTTTCATTTACACAGGAAGTAAGGTGAGTATTTAATCTTTTTGACTTACTTCTCATCAACGAATTCTTTAACTTCTGATGATACCTTATTCTTATTTTTATCACCAGAAGTTAAAGAATTCGTTATAAAACGTTTGTACCAGAATCTCCCTATTTTTCCCATATTCTGCTCAATTTCAGGTTTAATTTTTAAAAAATTTCATCGCTCTACCTCATTTCTATCGAAAGTGCTTTGATTTTGTCTCCGATTTGGACGAAAGGTCCCACTGTGCGTCGCCGGGCGATACCAGAAGACGTCGTCACTGTGCCGGGATTTCATTAGCTGTTTAGCCGGTTCTCATGAAAATCTGCGATCGGGACAACGGTTTGCTCGCGATCGTCCGAAGGAAGCCGGACCCGGTGCAGTCAGCTTGTTAAGGCGACGCTTCTGATTGGCTTCGGGGCCGCGGCGCGCCGCGCCGCACACCGCTCCGACAACGCATATAAAACCGTGCGGCAAAAATTCATTCGACTTTTCTTTCGTTAAACGCATGAAATACACGCGAGTTACGTCCGCGAAACGTCCCCGCGGCCCGACGATAATTAAGCGTTATATCGGAGACGGTCGGCCACTCGAGCAATATAACCGAGCCTAATCAGCGCGATAAATCTCTGCGTTTTTCCGTCCGGGCGGCGGTCTGGCGTAATTTCAGCCAGTTATTGGTAATTAGTTTGCCTCTACCTCCCTTCTCCCCCTTTTCTTTACCTGCCCACGACACAAACGTCTAGCAAAATAGACTCGTAACCGTATCCGCACCGGATCTACCGGCTCGCAGATGCAGTCGCTTGCGCATTTGCCTGCACTCGACCCTGCCCGCAGCTGCACCTCGCGAAAACGCATTCGATTCTACCCTTACGCTAAATTCTCTCATATTCTGCAACGGTCTAGCCTTATTAACTGCTTGACGCATGCACGGTGCACATGTCGACGATCCTCGATCAATTCGTTCAATTAGAACGTTCGCAGTCACCCTCATGCGATAGTTTAATCAGACTCGCGATCAAGATTCCGAACAAAGTCTGATAAATATGTACAGTGAGCCACGAAAGTATTCGAACGGCCTTTAAAACAGAAGAACTTTTTCATAATTCTACCAAACGACCTGATTTTTTTATAATCAATTAGAAGCATTGGCTTATGAAATGATATGCAAAAAAAATTTTCCAAAAATTATAAATAGACTGCGGATTTTATGCATTTATGACAAAAATGCGTTGGGTTAAATAGAAAACAGTGAAGGATTAGAAAAATTTAAGAGCATTGTGTAACATTGTTTTTAATGTAACAAAGTCATTAAGGAATAAAATCAAGTTTGTTTTACTTCTGCTTCCCACGATCAATGCAGAACACTTTTATTTTGCATAAAGATCCGCAGTCTAATTATAAATTTACAAGGTTACGTGCAAAAATGAAAAAGGCAATTTTTAAAAGTTTTCATTTGGGCCCTTAATGAAAATTCAAATATATGTTTTGTAGATCTATGGTAGTCTTGACGCAGGAACAAACGACATGCATCGAAAGATGTAAGAATCGACCAAAAGTCGTGTAAAGGTCAGTTTATCTTATTGTAGCCAGTCCAGGCCAGTCGGACAGAACCTTATTATTCTGGTTTTGTATCCAGTGTTTTCCAAAAAGCTAAAATACCGGATACAAACCCAGGGTAGCAAGGTTCTGTCCGACTGGCCTGGAATGGCTAAGATAAACCGACCTTTTAACTACGATTTTCACCATTTTTAATCGCTTGTATCTCATGTGTATGTTAATCAAAAAACATATATTCGAAATTATCATTAAGGGCCCAAATAAAATGCGTGTAACCTTGCAAATTATAATATTTGGAAAATCTGTTTTGCATATCATTTCATAAATCAATGTTTCTAATTGACTATAAAAAATCGGGTCGTTTGGTACAATTATGAAAAAATGATTCTATTTTAGAGGCCGTTCGAATACTTTCGTAGCTCACTGTATGTTATTAATTCCCTTCAAACCGAAATAAAATTCTGTTTTGTCGTAGTCGATATACAGGGTGACCCAAAATTGTTGTACTTCCTTGAAAGGGATTACTGACGTCATTTGAAGTAACTCTAACTTTTTTAAAGAGTTATTAACACGTATGCGCCCCACGCTTCACTTTCCGATCAGGCCGATTGGAATTCTCATTGAAAAGCGAACCATATACAGGGTGTCCCAAAACCCCTTCGACTCCGGGAAATGGGAGGTTCCTTAGGTCATTTGAAGCAACATTTTCCTTTGCACCAATGTCAGCCGAGGCTTTGTTTAGGAGTTATTAACGAAAAACACGGACCAATCACAGCGCGACCTAGACGCGCGATGGCACGTTCAGCCCGGAGCGCCGGGAGACGAGCGTGGTGTAACGCCGCGATGCCGTAACGAACAAGAGTTTCTCGAGATTATGTGAATCCTCCCCGATTTGGATGAGCTTTGGATATGTTGTCAAGACCATGATTCTGAACGACATTTCCCTTTACAGTTTTTGTCGGCCGGCTTTAGTTTACGAGATACATAATTGTAAAAACTTGTCATTGTAAATCGATCGATGTACTATCTTCTACCCGATTTGGATGAGCTTTGGATATGTTGTCAAGACCATGATTCTGATCAACATTACCCTTTACAGTTTTTGTCGGTCGGAAGAACTTTACTTGTCAATTCATATGGGTGGATCTCTTTACCCGACTTACGGCAATTTTACCCGAACGAGGGAAGAAGCAGAAACTAATTGTATTAAAAACTCACTTATTCAGCCGTAAATCCATTTGCTGCGTCGAAAGGTGTGTCACTGGGTCACTCGGTGACGAACTGCACAGATGTCTTCAGGTATACGACAGTACCGAAAGCTAAGGGACGTACGGCCAGGTCGACGAACTGCACAGCCGCTGGTAGAAGGCCTAAGGGATGCGCGGTCAAGTCGACGATCCAGAATTTCACTTTCACTTTCGAATCGATAAATAATTCGTACGTTTATTTCACACAGATGCCTTGAAATTTTCCACACTCACAATCACTGTTCACATTTGTCAACACATAGTTATGCACTAATAATAATTGCCATATCCTTGTCCTGCTGCACAAATCACAACAATCAGGGAATGCAATCACTAGACTGCGGATTTCATGCATTTGTAGCAAACATGAGTAGGTGCATTTTAATACAGTAGAGAGATTAAAATAATTTCAAAACACCAATGTATTATTTTCAACTTCTTAAAATGATCACAGTAAGAATCAAATATCTGTCTGGCTCCTCTCCCTTGTAATAGCGGCAGCCAACTTTCATTTTACATAAAGATCCGCAGTCTAGTGATTGGATTAAATAATCGTTTAATTAGTTTAAGCAATTATTATTAGTGCATAACTATGTGTTGACAAATGTGAACAGTGATTGTGAGTGTGGAAAAATTTGAAGGCATCTGTGTGAAATAAACATACGAATTATTTATCGATTCGAAAGTGAAAGTGAAATTCTGGATCGTCGACTTGACCGCGCATCCCTTAGGCCTTCTACCAGCGGCTGTGCAGTTCGTCGACCTGGCCGTACGTCCCTTAGCTTTCGGTCCTGTCGTATACCTGAAGACATCTGTGCAGTTCGTCACCGAGTGACCCAGTGACACACCTTTCGAAGCAGCAAATGGATTTACGGCTGAATAAGTGAGTTTTTAATACAATTAGTTTCTGCTTCTTCCCTCGTTCGGGTAAAGTTGCCGTAAGTCGGGTAAAGAGATCCACCCATATGAATTGACAAGTAAAGTTCTTCCGACCGACAAAAACTGTAAAGGGTAATGTTGTTCAGAATCATGGTCTTGACAACATATCCAAAGCTCATCCAAATCGGGTAGAAGATAGTTCATCGATCGATTTACAATTACAAGTTTTTACAATTATGTATCTCGTAAACTAAAGCCGGCCGATAAAAACTGTAAAGGGAAATGTTGTTCAGAATCATGGTCTTGACAACATATCCAAAGCTCATCCAAATCGGGGGAGATTCACATAATCTCGAGAAACTCTTGTTCGTTGGGGCATCGCGGCGTTACACCACGCTCGTCTCCCGGCGCGCCTGGTTCAACGTGCCATCGCGCGTCTAGGTCGCGCTCTGATTGGTCCGTGTTTTTCGTTAATAACTCCTAAACAAAGCCCCGGCTGACATTGGTGCAAAGGAAAATGTTGCTTCAAATGACCTAAGGAACCTCCCATTTCCCGGAGTCGAAGGGGTTTTGGGACACCCTGTATGTGTTTGTTCAAATAATTCCTTAAAAATTTAATTTATTGCTTTGTTGTCTAATGTATATTAAACTCTACCCTCTTTTCTTGATAATTATGGTTTTGTACTATTGAAAAATTGTAAGGGATACATCAAAAGCAAGTTTATTTAATCGTAAAATCGTAAAAGTCTGGTGCGAATACACCCCACGCGGCCCGGACGGAAAGTCTCCAAAAATCGGTCCGGCACGGAACGCGTTAACAGAAAACGTGGACCAATCGGAGCGCGACTACGGCGACAGGTTCCGCAGAGCGTGGCGGTGCGGTGGTATTGGCTGAGCCGGAATCCGTCTGCTGTAGCTCTGCTTTGATTGGTCCGCGTTTCTCCTTACGAACTCCGGAGAACATTTCCGTAAAGGAAAAAGTTATTTCGAATGACCTTGGGGATCCCCATCTCAACGAAATGCATTTTTGGGACTGGCTGTATATTAATCGCGTTTAGATCGGTAGTTCCAGCATTAATTGCGGAAAGGGAAGCTATGCAACATGATGTAATTAGAAGAACGATGAAAATCGTCCGAAGGTTTAAAGCAACGATGCAACATTGAATTTATTGATAAGGATAGCGATTACTTCACCGACCGGGATATCGTTTAATTGCGTAGCAGGGACATTGTAGAGGCGGTAACGAAATTTTTCGCGGGGCGTAGCGCGTTCGCGATTCGCAACGGTGTGGTTTACGAGCGTCGAGCATCGATTGGAAGCGAAATTTGCTCGCTTCGAGCTGTCTTATCGTGGATTTAAGAGGCCGAGGAGTGTATTTCCATCGCTAGCCGCAGGAATCCGCAACAGTGAGTGGATTAGCCGTGCAAAAGGGTGGCCGGTCCCTTTGAGCTTCGCCCGGGACTGCGTAACTCACACTCGCTCGCTTGCGCACGCTCTTTGCTCTCCTCTCTCTCTCGCTCTCTCTCTCTCTCTCGCTCTCTCTCTCTCTCGCTCTCTCTCTCTCTCTATCTTTCTCTCTCTGCTCCGCACCGCGCTCTTTGCTTGTTCGACGCTTCAGACCGAGGACTCTGATAACGATAATTAATGTTGCCCGGCGTTGATTATCCCGCACGCGATACTCCTGCTTCGCTTTACCCTTCTGCCTTCGCTTGATTCTCTCGTTACGTCTCCTTTTCTGCGCCACTCCTCCTTTCGCTCGGACACGATCGAGCGTACCCTTCCTCTTTTCTCTCTGGTACCTCCACTTTTGATCTTCTCACTCTTCCTCTCGTGCAGTCTGCTTTCCTCACTCGTCCGTATTCAACGAACATCTCTTCGATACGGGTTGCATTCTTTTTAACCCTCATACGCTCCTCAAAAATAGTTGCATGAAACATCCTAATTTAATACATCATCCGTTTTCACTTTACTCTTCAATCCTTTGCGCTCGAAGTTATTTATTTTAATTACAGAATTCGGACATCCGATCTAGAATATTTGTATTGCATAATGAGTTATTGTTGAGGCAGTCAACAGTAAACAGTCAAATCAAGGCAGTTAGTAATGCAAAAACTGTTTGAAATTATAGTACAGAGATTGGCAGTGGTGCCCAGAGTCGCCAGATGAGGAGAGGGAGCACGAATTAAGGGGAAAAGGTTGCCCTCTCTCTGCCAGTACCGGGCAGCACGACAGAGACGAAACGCGTCACGTGACCAGGCCGTTAATTTGGCGACCCTGATGGTGCCTCAAAGGGGGCAGTCGAGTGCAAATGGTTCAATCGACGAGTTATGTTTTGTGTATAATATCCCATTTTTTATAGAGATACTTCTCACAACACAGACAGGAGAATATGAATCGCTTTACAGCAGAAAAAAACTAAATGGATAAATTTTCTCCAAATTTTTCGGAATTTTTCTCGGCTAAACTATTGAGCTTCTTGCAGCGGATTATGTCTCCTTAGCATTGCAGGAGGATTATAGATGGCGTCCAAGGAAAATGATGAATCAGTGCCTCGTGCCAAGAAGAAGACGTCACCTACGAACGATCGAGAAACCTTACGATAAGCGAGAGACACGCATAAGCGAAGGGTGTACGTGTATGTGTACGTCGTCGCGTCGTTCCTCGATTTCATCGCGTTCCGTCGATGCAAAATTAATCATGGGAGCTAAGTTCGGAGAATCCATTAAGCAGCCACAGCCCGGGCGACCGCGATATCGTCATTAGGAATCGGAATATACGAGCCAAACAAACCGGTGATCCATGATTCTCGTCAAGTGCGATTGTCCGCTAAAATGAATATAAATCAAACGTCCCGTGTCACGGCGAGAGAGTGCCATAATGGCGGATGACCGACCTTGGTTGACGTAAATGGATTCCGGAAGCAATCATTGTCGTGATGTTTTTATTCGATGATTATATTAGGTCAATCGGAAAGTTCTGTACGTTTTTTTACAAAAATTAGAGCTACATTAATCAAAATATTGTCCATCGTTAGCGATGACTTCTCCCCATCTTTCGGGCAGCAAGCGAATTCCGCGATGAAAGAATCAGTCATCTTTGGAGGTTATCCAGTCAGAGATCCATTGTTCGACATTTTCGTAAGAATTAAATCGTTCCTCAGCAAGTGCGTGTGCCATCGACCAAAACAAGTGATAGTCGGAAGGGGCACAGTCTGGCTAATAAGCCGCATGGGGTAGCACTTCCCAGCGAAGTGCTTCTAACGTTTCTTCGACAACTTTTGTGAAGTTTCACAAGCAGAATTTCGCAGATGGTTTTTCGCTTTCCAATGTCTCTTGGCTTGAGTTCATATGGAACCCACTTTCCTTCCTCGTAGACCTTCCCCAAGGTTTTTAAATGATCGGAAATGACAGATTGAGCAGAATTTACGCTTCTGCAATTTGTTTTTGCGTCTGACATGGATCTTCATCTACCAATGCCTGCAATTCTTCGTCTTCGAATACTCGTGGCTGTCCAGAACGCTCTTTGCCCTCCACAGTAAAATCACCATTTTTAAAGCGTCGAAACCATTCTGTACATGTTTTATCGGAAACAGCATATCGCCATAAACGTCTACAATCATTCGATGAGCTTCAGCTGCAGTTTTCTTCCAATTAAAGCAGAAGATTAACACTTCGCGCAAACGACGCTTATTCGGCTCAAATTCCGGCATTTTCAATGTAGAAAAAAACGATGTTATTGATGCAAGCGTATATTGTTATGTATTGAATTTTATTGAAAGATGTCCAAACTAAAAAGTTAACATTACTTTAGACGTTATAGTTAACGACAGTTTAAGCTACAGCTACTCGACGCTAAACGGACGGAACTTTCCGATTGACCTAATATTTAATTAGACGATGGCCAGTGGTTTGCCTGTAATCTCGAGTATCGCGATTGCAAACTGGCTTATCTTGTGTTCCAAGCCTAACGCGAAAAGTGAAAATCAAGTTACAACAGCAAAACTTAAAAGGGCTCGTGAAGATGCTCGAGTCATCAATGAATATACAGTCGGACCTCGATTAACCGGATTCCGATTATAACCGAATATGCGTTTAAATATGATTGTATTATGGAAGGAAATAAATTTTTAAAAATAAAAAGTTTATTTTGGAATATAATGTACATTTTAATTATGTCCCTCGGGTCTCGATTATCCATCGGGCCTTCATTTATCCGGGCTGTTTGTCACCCGATCAAGCCGATTAATCGAGGATCTACTGTATTTGATTATTGCTTTGAAAGTTTTTGGCGTGTAGTAAGTGTTACACTAAAATGTACATCATTATCCTCGAATAATAGAATGATTAATTAATGAACTCAGCTGGTTGTTCATGAAAGCTGCAGTAATAGGCGGAGTCGCCAGATTGAGACTCTTTTTCCTCACTCTATCTTCCCCTTCTACGAGGCAATTCCCCCACACTTCCGCCCGGTCACGTAACGCGTGTCACGTGACTAATCCGGTACTAGCAGAGAGAGGGTAACACTTTCCCTTCAATTTCAGCCACTTCCTCTGGTTAAACTTTCACTCGGGAGACCAGAAATTTTCAACTTTTCTGAATGTAATACTACACAACAATATTATTGTACAAAACTTTAAATTTATTAGATTATGTACTTTAATAAACGAAATTAACTGAACTGAACTTTATTAACATAAGCAAACGAATTACTGAGCACAAAGAAAACACGTCTTTTAGGTTTAAATGTCACACGTCAAGTGAGGATCACGGGCTAGAAAATGGAACGATGTGTCGAACAAATAAACAACTGTTTCATAAAAAAACTGAAACATAGCAATATTGAATCATATCGAACCGATTATAATCGAACATTAGATTAATTTTGAGATATTTCAATAAAATTCTAGAGCTAGGAATCCGAGACCTAACCCTATCCTAGCGAATCCCAGTGTGTAACTTTTAAACGAACGGACTCCGCACACTGAAACTTGGAATCCGCGCACTAGAATTTGAAGTTTTATCATTTTCTCGTCGGATCTCGTATAACATTATAATATCCTGATCTGGCCATTAACTCTGTTGCCGTACTTTAACGAGTCAGACTCGTCATGAAGATTTGAACAAAGTCTAACAAATATAAATGTTACGCGTTTCTTTCTAGCCGAAATAAAATTTGATTCGTTTGTAATTAATACTTAAGCATTAAAATAAATGTAGCCGTACAAAAAATATAAACTTCCTTTTCCCTTCTACGACATTTTCGGGGATAAAGACGTTTTAATCACTGTAGGGGTTAATCAAAGGGTGTTCACAAGGTGTAACATAAAATTGATGAAATCGTGAAAAGTAATATAAACAAATAGTTTCGCTTTCAGAGAACGCAGAAAGGATTGCAATTCATGAAAAGCATGGTACAGGTTGAGAAGCTATATGGGACTTACAATGGACCGGTTAGATGCACGTTGCAAGAAGAAATCTGAGTTAGCGATTGAGGAAACATGCTACCAAGAGGGTAAGTAGCAGAGTCGCAAAGGACATCGAGCAGCCATAACAGATTTCCGCAACCGCTCGGGCTCTTCTAGGCATAGCTTCGTGCGATAAGAACTTCCGTTATCTGGGAACTGTCGTTGAGCCGTCTAGACGGACTGACCACGGACATCGTCGAGGAAATGCTCGAGTTCGGTTCCGATTTACGAGGAACGGCAACTTTTAGTGGACCATCGCGTAAGTGGACCTTCGAAGAGGCCTAATCGTAAGTGCCTCTTCATTGCTGGTGCGTGCACCCGTCCACGAGATAGCGGAATACCTGGTCCCGGGAAAATGGGCGTGACAGAGACGAAAAAACGAGAGGACAAAGAATGGAAAGGGTGGCTCTCTCTGCTCTTAACCGATCAGGGTCCGCGCCACCTAATGGCTTCCACGTGACTCTCGAATAACACACGATGCGGGTCCGCAGGTGATCGCTCGAAAATTTTCGGTCTGACAATCATCCGTCTCGTTAGTAAAATTACTATGTACATACATACGTACGAACGTACATATGTGTCCGAGTACTTCCTTCAGGAACGACATTGGACGTATTATAGAACCTCTGGACAACCAGTGTGTTCTAACCGATTTTGTGCAGCGGTCTCTTCGCAGCTGCTACGGAAGGAATTGTACTCGTGTGTCATTCAAGAGGTGCCTTGAATAGTATTGTACGAGGGTAGTCCCAGAAGTACCCGACCTTGACATATGTATAGCTGGCGGTTGTTATTTGAAAACTCACTATAGCCAAAAGTACAATCTATAAAGCTTAAGTTTTTTAGGGATCAACTTCGATTTCGACACGAGTTTTAAGACTTATGTTGATGCTATAAGAAAAAAATGTTTTAAACTATTAAACATTATGAAATTTCTCTCTGGCGTTTCTTGGGGGGCATCACCGGAAACCCTAATGACGATCTTTGGTAGTCTTATCAAGCCGGTCATGGAGTATAACTGTTTCGTATATTTTCCGAGAAACAAAAACTTGCAATTCAAATTAGATCGTATTCAATTTGTCGTGATCAGAATCGCATTAGGTTATACAGGGTGTCCCAAAATTCCTTCAACAGCCGGAATGGGAGGTTCCCGAGATCATTTGGAGCAACATTTTCCTTTGGAAAAATGTTATCCGCGCCTTTGTTTAGGAGTTATTAACGAAAAACACGGACCAATTAGAGCACGACCTAGACGCGAGTTAGCACAGTTGGCCGGCGCGGCGCGGCGCGCCAACTGTCTATTGGCCGACTGTGCCAACTCGAGTTTAGGGTGATAGCGCCCTAGATCGATCTTTTATCTAGCGATTTTGCCTACTGAAAACCCCCATTTTTGTATTATCGAGAAATGAGAACGCGAATTCCGCACCCTTGCAAACTTGAAAAAAGGAGTCTACTTCCCTTAAAGACAAAATTAGAGCCCCGCGGCTTTCAAAAAATTGAAAGCTACCGAATGCTCAACATTCTCAAAGATATCCGCTGAATGAACTGCTAAAAATGACTCCGGTAACGAATCGCACAGGAATTTCGAGGCGTCGAGATCGCGGATTTCGCAGGCGGAATGATCGAAGTTGAAAATGGAGGGACGACGAGGATCCCTTAACGGTTCGCTCGCAATTCCGGATAAGGGAAAAGGGGATCGGTGACACTCGCGACACGCCTCGTAGGAGATCTCGGGCTGCTAGAAACGGCGAAGGAACGCTTTAGGAAGGCTCTCCTGTTATCGAGAAGGCCGAATAGCGGGACGACTTCGTGGTGGGCCGTCCTATCTTAACCGAATTTACGGAAAACACTTTGCTCGCTGGCCACCGTCGCCAGGAATGCTTGTCCTGCCACCGACGAGCGACCGGCATGGCATTCCCGGCATCCTCTCCTCGTGGCTGGGCTCGCTGTGCTTCCAGATCGACGATCGTGTTAAACTCGTGTTTCCTAATGGATTCTCGGAATGGAATCATTCGCTCCTTCGAATCGCTCGGACGGAAACGCGTTCTCGCTTAACGGGGCATTCTAGTCCAGAAGCTTCACCGTACCTCCTTTTTGCATCTTCTTAACCTCTCAAAGGCGATTCTCCAACTTAAACTCCTAAACGTTTCGTTGCGCTGTATTTGAGCGACCATCGTTACGTTATTAACCCACTACTAATTATCTACTTACAGTGATTAGTAGACTGCGGATCTTTATGCAATTATGGCTCTTGAAAATTTTCAGAAAATGCTACGATGTAAAATATGACAGAATTTAGTACGATTTTAATTTATTTCAGATCTAGAAAGGCTACTACCACGGAAATAAGCGTTTATTTGATTCGAGTTTCTTACAATTCGTCTACAAAAATTGCAAATTGCATAAACACATCCGCAGTCTAGTGATTAGAAATTCTTCATCGTTCAGCATTTCATAGAAATAGCAAATACAGTGCTGCTCACGCGAATAGCCTCGAATAATCCAAATTTGATTTTCTTACGAACTTTTGAGTAATGTGAAATAAACAAATTTCTCATTCTTTATTTTAATAATATTTATTATACAGGGGGGTGTGTCCGTTAAGTTATGTCACCATTTTTTAAGCATTTCCAGTAGTGCAATTAAGAAATGTTTTAGACAAGAGTTTCTCAGTACTTGGTGAGCTATATGTTCGCATATTCTTAAATCTGAAAAAATGCTTTTTACGTAAAAAAGTGAAGGTCACCTTGACTTTTTTAAATGGCACCATATGTTTTGGACATCATAGGATTGTTTCTGACGTCGAGACGAATTTAACAGTGTACTATACAGGTACTATGACCTCGAAATCACCTCAAACTTGAAAATTTTGTGCATACGTAATTATAATGAAAAATTATATCTTACGATATAAATCAAGTTACATCAAATGTTCGAACTGCGATCCACCTTCTATGATACAGAACTCAGATCTTTGTATTAGATTTTTCGTTGTTGCCATAATTAGGGCGTCTCAGTTTATGTTTACTCTCGTCGCTTCCCATATTATGTTTGTATTTATCACTTACGGTTCAGAATCATCAGCGTGTCATCGTGTCATCGATCTAATCAGATTATTTCTTCAGTATTCCTTCAGTCGTAGTTTAGTATATTACGATTTGATCTTTCAGAATGAGTAAGTTTTCAAATACAGGAAGATGTGATATCTTATCTGTTATCAATGAATGTGGAACATTAGGAACGATATGTACCTTCAACAAGACGGTGTCCTGCCCACAATGCTATTATAATTAGGGGATATCTTAATAACAAGTTTAGAAATCGTTGGATAGACGATTGCATAATCCGCTAATCCGATTGACGATTGCAATTGAAAGGAATGGAATCGTTAATCGCAATTAATGACTAAACTAGGAGATTAATTGTTCATAGCGATTAACGATTGAAGTAGAAATTTAGTCGTTAATCGTTGATTCAATTTTTGCCCAACTCTGCTCACAAACGATGCAAAACATTTTTATTTTGCATGAAGATCCGCAGTCTAATAATAAGTTTCGAGTAGATAAAGTGTTAAAATGTAGCAGTTCAAAATCAAAGTCTGGCCCGAGGGGCATGACGAACAAAAGGAGATCTAATGAAAAAAGTGAGAAAAAATTGAGAAAGACCGGGAAACTATTTTCTAAGCAAGTGGCCGAGTCGATTTGGGACGACTGTGTGTGTGTGGGGGGGGGGGGGGTTCGGAGCTGGGTTAATTGAGATTTCCATCGGATCCGTGGCGTCACAGTTTTTTCCCCCGAGTCCGATTCGATTTGTCCCCTAATCGGGGCCACAATGGAGGCGGCCACAGGTGTTCAGCCGGCGGTGGAGTCATCGTAGCAAGACGAAGAGACGTTTTATCGAGTATCTCCTGGGGTTCTGTTGATCGCGGTGCCGATCTCTCTCGTTGCCGCTGCCGGTCGACGCTAACTGTTCTTTGTCGCCGGTCGTCACCGTGCTCGTCATTAGTTCCGCGCCACGAACGAGGCGGAGGAACGTTCTCCGAAGCGCGAGAGAAAAGGCGAGCACAGAGAAAAGACTAGAACGGCCAACGAGAATGAAGGGTTCGGCTCGAACGAACCCGAGAGCACGGCTCTCTCTCGAGGCAATGAAATTATCTTGTGACAGCCGGCCACGCGTTTTCCGGTGCACGATTTTTCCGCGTCTCGCTCCAACGACTGTTTATCGAATTGAGATCTCACAGAAACTGGCCTCCACCTCGGAGCTCCAGGTAGCAGCTTTGACGCTCAGGATTTTTCTGAATTTTTCATACGGTTCCATTCATTAATTCCATTTCATGGATGTTAAAATTGAGAAATTGATGTTGAAACTGAAAAATGGAAGTGGAATTGAAAAAGTGAAGTTGAAATTGAAATTGAAGCAAAAACACTAACTCGAACAAATAATACCAAAGTGAACTTTGAGCGCGGAAACTATTGGAGATAGCGAAAAACTGATTCTAATCAATCCTGTGGCACATTTTGTCAGCTTTAATTTTGTATGGAATGGTCTTATCCTTATCGCTAGGACGCATAGTTTCCGAGATATACGCGGAAAACCGAAAAAGGGGATTTTTTACGTGCCCCCCTGCACCTTGCTCACCTTTTAGGAGTGGGGACTTTTAGTATGTTTACCACCTCACTAGTCGAAACAAAGACCCAAAGTTAAAAATTCCGTTCCTTCCATTTCCCTCTACAATTTTCGTTGACTGGACTACTAAGTCAATTGCATATTGTTTAACCTTTGCAGGGTGTCTCATTTTTCCACCCATGGTAACTTTGTTATTTATACAGATAGAAGAAAATTTATCGGGTGCAAGTTATCGTATTTGGAGTAGGACATAAGTCCGGGAGAAGGTCATTTCAAGGTCACACTTTCCGAGATCTTACGAATAGTAATTATACACTAGAATTACCTGCTTTTTGTATCGAATGCTAAATGAGACACTTGCCTGTTGTATTGCATTGGAACGATATCCTCCCAATGTTTGTTCGAGTGGTCCAAACAAATTATAATAAAAGATGAGCAATTTGATCAGTAAAGGGGATGTTAAGAGAAGGGGAAATTATAGTTTCTGAAAGTTCTCTTGCTCTTTGAGCGCAAGCGGACTGTGGTCAATCAGCTCCGTCTCGTCTTGATTGAACTTTGCAACCGCGTGTCCGAGAGTAACTTTTGAGCCTGGAAAAGTCGTATTGAGAATAGAGAAGAGCGGATTGGTAGAATCTAAAATGTTAGAGGCTCCCAGATGGCATCAGCGCCCGCGTTGCGAAACTAAGAGGATGGCAGGAGCATTTCATGCGCGATCAGATACCAGGATACGAATTAACCAAGCACTCGGACAACATGTGTCAGCAACGTTGTAGCGGAGTTATCGAGATCGCGGTAACGACCACTTACGTTTTCAGGACCATAAATTAGGGCATTTCTTTAGTTCAATTTATCTACGCGGTAAAGCGAGTCTAATGGGTAGACCGGTCGAAGAAGAAGTCATCCTCGAGAGAATACGCTCGGCCTGGCGCGCCCGGCGCGGCCCGGACCGCGAAGCACGACCATTAAAAACTTCTTTCACGGAGACGAGATAAAAATTTCAGCACCGGTGACCGTCCCGCAGAGAATGCGGACCGAATGAGGAGGATGATCGAAGAGACGAACGAGAGGGGAGGTCGCGATTTGCCTCTTAAACGCGCTCAAACTCGAATCGTAGACTACCAGGAGCATAAACAATCTGGAAAATGCACCGGGATGCAAAATTAAGGTAAAACAAAATATTCATTTCATTTATTTTATTTCAGAAAATTGAACTATCGACTGTAAAAGCAGAGGTTTTATGCTTTCAAAAGTCTCTGCACTATGTGGGGTGGTGAAAAAGCAAGTTTTCGAATTCAGTCGCGCGATTATAGCGACATTAAAAAGTTTTTTCAGAGTTAAAATTAATACGAATTTAAATATCGAAACCTCCCCTTGACAACAAGCTTTATAAACAGTATAAAGGGTGAGTCATCTAAGCCAAGCCACCTGAATAACTTCTACATTTTTTCAGATGGGAAGAAATGTTTCAGACAAAAGTTGTTTGGTTTCTAGGGACCCATTTCGTGGTCTACATAACTTTTTTCAAGTAGAGCTGCTTATGAGATTAGAAAGTCAACTTAGTTCTTTTAGGAACCACATATTTTTGAACTCCTACGATTGTAGTCCTTTTCGAGACAATTTATTCAAGGTCGTAAACTTAAAAATTGATAAAAACCAGAAATTTATCGTAAAAGCTTATGGAAATGAAATATTCTCAGCTTTATTAATGAAATCTCAAATTGTTTCAATGCAAAATACCAGTAAAATGACCAGCCACAGATAGACAGCGTCTGAAGCGTTCGCCCACTGATTGTGTTACGCAGTAATGTGTGTGGCGATTAATATCAGCACAGGCTCTTCGTGTCCGTTTCTGCATGTCTTGCGCATCCTCTGTATCCTCTTCGCAACTAGACACTACACATCTTGAAATTTTAATTGAAACAGAGTTCGCAATATTTAATGCCGCGCATCTACCATCTACCAACATCTTAAATTCCTGTTTACCATAAGGAACTTCTGTGTCAACAAAATCAATTTCATTTTCATAATAATGTACAGGTCCACGGAAATGACAACTCGGCTAAAGATCCATACGATAAAACAACATTAAAAATATGTAATTAACTCTACGAGATAAAAATGATTGATCTCCGGTTCTTATGGAAACTCTAAGGAAGCGTTAATGGGTGTTGTGCATGATCTCGTGCAGGAGAGAACAGCACGGATTAATTGTTATAACCGTAATAAAGTAGCAAGTTAATCCCGGTGATAATGAACAGCCTCGTAACACACCGTTCGAAGTAATGTTGCATTTCGGGGCGACACTTTTCGCGGTATCGCGTCGAAGGATCTTGCTCTTAGGTGCCGCATATTTTCAAGACGACCGTAATTACCGGTATAATTTTACCGGTCGTTATGCCACGCACCTGCCGATCATCTAAACAATCCCGGCCTACAACGCGATCTGATAACGATAATACTGGCCAGTGCCGTAACGAGGGTATGAAGCGCCTGTGGCAAGTGTCTAACTTCCCCCCCCCCGTAACCCAATAATGACAAAAAAATAAAAAATTTTAATGTAACAAGTTCAATTTTACTAAATGCAATATTTTAAATACTATTAACCTCATCAAAATGAGTTGCCTGTATATACAATAATGTATTTGTCAAGGTATTTGTATGAATAAATAATCTATAACCTGAATAAGAACAAATTTTTATTCATATCCAATGACGACAAAAAAAACGTAGGTGTATGTTAAAATAATATAATAAAAACATAAAACACTTCAGCATATTTTATAAAGTAATTGTTCTTGTTTTTTCATTTGCAAACGCATCTATTATATCATCAAAATTTAATGTTTTGGCAACATCTTTTTCAATTGATATTATAGACATGTTTGTTAATCGCTCTTGTCTAATAGAATAACGTAGAAGAATTTATGATTTCGGCGCCAGGTTCGATCAATTATACAGGGTGTCCCAAAATTCGTGAAAATCCCGGAAGGGGGTGGTTCCTGAGACCATTCTAAGAGACATTTTCCTTTGCACCAAAGTCAACTGCGGCTTTGTTTAGGAGTTATTAACGAAAAACACGGACCAATCAGAGCGCGCCCTGGGCCGCCGCGCCAAGCCGCGCCGGCAAGCGAGTGTCGCGGTACGCCGTGACATCGCATCGTGACGGCGCGGCGGCCCAGGGCGCGCTCTGATTGGTCCGTGTTTTTCGTTAATAACTCCTAAACAAAGCCGCAGTTGACTTTGGTGCAAAGGAAAATGTCTCTTAGAATGGTCTCAGGAACCACCCCCTTTCGGGATTTTCACGAATTTTGGGACACCCTGTATACATATAACTATATACGATAACGTAGGTACGATTTTACAATTTTTAATTTGCCAAACGAACGTTTGCAGGAAGCTGTTGTTACAGGCATTGTTATGAAAATCCTTAATTCTACGTCTAGATTTGGATACGTGTTTCGTAATGAGAGTTCGTAATTGTTTTGCAAGATTTTAAAAGCATCCAAGCGACCCTCAACCGGGTCAGTATTCTTTGGTTTGCGCCTCAAACCCAGTTGCGCCCGTGGCGGGCGCCTCTTTCGCCACGCCCTCGTTACGGCACTGATACTGGCGCAAACTGCAAACGTAGTACGAACTTACACAGTTACACAGAACTTGCACGGCTCACACGCTTCACTAATTGTAGGCAATAGACAGGAACATTTGAGGAGAACATAGTAAAAGCGTTCCCTCTGAGAGAATTTTTCTGGAGGCTGCAATTTTTGGGTTTTTTAGCGGTGAAGGACATAGGAAGATAACGATTAGACTGCGGATTTCATGCAAAATAAAAATTGTCCCACCGCACTGCGGTGTAAAAGTCAGTTCTAGCGCGAATAGATTAAAAATACCGACTAACGTAAATCTGTTAAAATTTATACTTGTATGATAGTTTGATATGTATACTACAATAACAAAAGCAAAAATAGTAAATCACATCACCGTATTATTGTTGGCAAGACTGTCAACATTCCAATAACCACATTTTGTTTTTCTGCGTTAGTGAATTGCTACAAATTATAACCTCAAAATATCGAGTTTTTTCTTGAAGTGTGCATAAATTGTGTTAGTATCCTGTTATATATGATATTATCAGTATGGCTGTAACTGGAAATGGTAGGTTTACGTTTCCTTCACACACTTTATGATATATTTTATAAACTGATATTTTTTAAGAAAAAATATTAGAATGTCGTAAGTTTTACAAAATTTGCACGCATTTGCACGCGTTGCGTAGTATTTAATTTGATAGCTTACTTCATCTCCATAAACGGCAAAGAGAAAACGCGATCCCCCGCAATCCCATTATCATTTTATTTTTATATTTTAGTAAACGTATGTACGATCACCCGCTTAGAGTTGTTCGAAGAATGGTTCAAATTGAAGAATTTCAAACGAAAGGATTGCGTTAATGTGAGCGGACACAGTATTGAAGGAATTTTAGAGAACTTTATCAAAAATATTGAGAAACGTTGGAAAATAGGCAAAGATAGATTTCTGTCAAAAAATAAAACTTGGTTAGAATCGACCATAGTATTTCCCTTTAATGAGATTGACATTCACGGACTTGAACACGCAAGAGTTGGAAAGCCATTAAAAAATTTTAATGAATGTAGTATTAGATTAATAATAATTATATTATTATAATAAACAAGTAGTCAGTACTGTAAATTATGTTTTATTTACTTTACCCAAATATTTAAAAGTAATTTTTACACAAAATGTCAATTTTTCCTCGCACAATAATTAATTCGCACTAGAACTGACTTCTAGACCACTGTGCGCCGATTGCAAGGAACCGAAACAAAGAGAGGGGGTTTGCCCAGCCAACTCCCAAACATTGGTCAACCATAAATGCTACTAGGGAAACGTTCCCTCTAAGAAAATCTTTCTGGAGGCTGCATTTTTTGAGATTTTAACACTAAATGTACCAACACCGATCAAAATGACCGGATACAGGTTCTTTATTTTACAATTAGAAAAATAATAAAACTGATTTCACAAGGAACGATTGTATGTGTAGATATCGTTAGTAGCGCACGTATTACGATAGGAGCCGCACAAAGTCTAAATAAAATCAATCTTGTCATTTTTATAAGGGAACATGTATCAGTTACTTCTCGGTAGGTCTAGTGTAAGGGATTGACTCGTTTCTAGGATTGCAAGGGTGCAAAAGATAAGAACAGGAGTGGCCGAAGATTCGTGGTAGTGACCTGCGCTGTAATGCGATGAGTAGGTCGCGCAACTCACGTTAGCCTTGGATGTCTATGAGAGGCGACAGGTCCTTCAAGGGCCTTGGGCGGTGGGGTTTTAGAGGGCATGGGTAGGGATATATGATATTGAGATCATATAGTGTCCCGTTTCCCCTGCTTAAGATCTTACGGGGTGCCGAGTCCCTTACTACTCCCCCTAGCCGTCATCTGTGGGGGGTGTGCGTAAGAGCACATTTACCCGCCCTTAAATTAAAAAAAAGGATTACAAGGATGCGGGATGCGCCTTCTTATTTCCCGATAATGCAAAGATGGGGTTGGTTTTCAGTAGTCAAAAGCGCTAGATAAAAGATCAATCTAGGCCGCAATCGGCCTCAAAAGTCCTATTTTACCACGTTTTTATTGGCTCGCTTTCTTGTCTGTCTGTCTGTCTGTCTGTTCGTCTGTTCGTCTGTTCGTCTGTTGGTCTGTTCGTCTGTTGGTCTGTTCGTCTGTTCGTCTGTTCGTCTGTTCGCCTGTCTGTTTGTTTGTTTGGTCTTTATGAAAATAGCTACAGGCGCAGCTTTTTGCTTCCGAATAATGCAATCTATGCCTCGTAAACTAGATTGATCGTTTATCTAGCGCTTTTGACTACTGAGAACCCCCATCTTTGCATTATCGAGAAATGAAAAGGCTATTTCCTTAAGATCATCAACATTTTTTTAAATACCCATCTCCATTTATCTTCTGGAGTTGAAGGACACAGGAAGTGAACGATTAAACTGCGGATCTCATGCAAAATAAAACTTGTCCATGTCCACATTGCAAGGAACTGAAAGAAAGCGAAGGGGTGTGTCCACGGTTGACACGATTTATACGTGGCAACACGGTTTTGCGCCCCCGAGGGACTGACAATCGAGCTGACGAGAGCAGCCGCAGCAACAGTGCGTTTCGATACCTCGAAGAAGAGAACAGAAACGCCGGCGCTGGTCCTTTCCCTCCTCTCTCGGTTCTTCGGGTTCCGAGATTTGATATATGACTCAATAAAACGGGACCCAGGGCGGACCAGAGTAAATATCATAAGTAGAATGTTCGGCTCGTTAACGTTTGCGTTCTGCTCGCTCTTTCCCTCTCTCTCTCTTTCTGTCTCTCGCAGAAACCATCGACATCTCCCGGATAGAGAAAGAAAAAGACAACAAAATAAAAAAAGAAACCAAGAAACTCGAACGCGGGACAGAGAGAGACACGCGTGTGTCGAGCAGAGCGCCAATTAGAAGTTAATTAATGTAGATGCCGTAAATCAATCCGCCGGAATAAGCATTTTATTTATGGAACGATAAATTAATATAGATGCGCTCGATTCCCTTCTCTCGGAATTTTATGCTTTTTGACGTGAGAAGCGTTTCTTCGGGAGAACGTGGCGCCTAGTCCTCCTAACGGCTCGGATTTTCCGGTTATGATAACTTATGGTCTGTCTGGGAAGATCGTAAACGGTGTGAGTTCCGAACCATTCGTTACACTCTCAGCAATATAACATGTATGCAAAACCTCGACGCAAAATAGTCGTCCGGTTAATTTACAAAAATTTCCGAACCTAGCCTAGAAAATAGCGACCATCACACTGTAATCTTGAGTCGGACTCGCGATGAAGATCTTGAGTAAAATCAATGAAATAAATATTAACCCTTTTCGCAATCAAGAAATTAAACATTTCTTCCGACCTCGAATAACTCCATGTATGTATGTAATTTTTTTCATTTTATGGATATGAAATTGATATAATACCTCGTACAATAATTAACTGTATAGTAATTGATTGAATACCAACAGATTTAATAATGTAAACAATATTGTGAATAATGGTAGAGCAATTTTTAGTGGTGACTCAGGGTCATTTGTCCCTGGTCGTTCGAAAAGTCATTTCGTTTTCTCAAGGGAAGATGAAACCCAATTTTCTACTATTTAGAAAAAGTTTTATAACATTTTCTTCTATGAACTTTTGCGGTTTTTCAGGCAACTTAAAGATCCCATACCCGTACAATTTATGTTTTTTATTAGCAAAAAGTTGAGTTATATGACTTTTTACGACTTTATTTTCCATTGAAATCAGCACCGCATAAAGAATGTTGCAAAAACCGTAAAATATGGTAATCCGATGGTATACATCCTCTCCACAAACAGCACGCAACTTTTTCTTTCGTGCACTGCATTTTTACGCTTGCGGTAATAAAAAAGCAAAAGGTGATAGAAATATGCGTATACTTTGATTTTGCATATTTCATGCGATGAGAAAAGAATGCTTGAAATGTTATAAAGCAACACTGCCAAGGCACGAAATGACGTCCGAAATATCAGCTGTCAAGACTGTGGTTGTAAGGAAAAACGCCGCATGTCACAATTTGAAAAAATTTGAGTTTATGCATTGATTGAGCTTTATAATATATGTAGAACTTATGTATTTACCAGAAAAAAATCATGAAAACAAATTCGAAAGGCTCGAAAAAAATAATGCAATTTAACGAAAGTGAAAGTATGTGACATGCGGCGTTCTTTCTGATAACCGCAGAAAATATACCACGATTTTGCGATTTAAAATAAGGTTAAGTAATAAGAAATAGAAGCAATGTGTGCTATCTGTACACAAAAAAGGAAATTATTTTCCGAACGGCCTAATATTTCACGGTTGCAGTGATTACACTCCGGGACAAAAAGATAGCACATCATCTGTATTTTTCCTCATTTGATACATTAAACTGAAAAAAATGGATATTTTAATATGTCAACATATCCTAACATGCTATCCACACAGTAAAACGTATCAGGGCCAATCATTATAATCTCGCTGCCTCTCTGTATCGAGTAAATATTGTTAGTGATCTTAGTTGAAAGTGTAGTTATAGCTCCGAGGACTTAGATCATGTTTTATGGCAGTGTTGTCTTTATGATTCCCAAAGAATTAAATTAGTTAATAAGCTGCGTAAAATTAAGTTTTTTCTACCATTAAAAGCGGACATTTTCTTTGCTAAACCTAATATTAAAGCCTGTGAATATATCTTTCAGTTTTTAAGCGACTGCAATCTACATCTCTAGCGATTATTAATTCTGTCATTGTAGACTAACTGTAAGACTACTGTAAAAAAGTGTCAAAGCTGAAATAAACCTATAATAGGGGTTACAGTGGCTCAATAAAAAAAAATATCCTAACATGCCTGTACGTACAATGTACTGAATATCATCCACCATATTTACTTCAATAGAATTTTCGAAATGAAAACGTAAATATTGGGGCACACAAGCGGGACAAAATGATAGCACAAATAGCAGTTTTAAGAATGGGTCGTGGAGAAAAACGAAGTGTATGTGAAGTACATACGATATTGAAGTTAAAGGAAGAACAAGATTGAACTACACAAATATCAAAAATTGTAAATAGATGTCGAAAAGTTATTATGAGCTTATTAAAAAATCCTGAAAATTACGGGAGAAAGCAGAGTTCTGGGCGTACACAAAGTTTAACTGCCCGTGAAAAACGTGCAGCATTCAGAACAGCATCAAATTCGAGGATTACTGCGAGACAAATCGCTGAAAATGTTGGCGTATATAAAAAATGGTAAAAAATGATTCGTGTGGCTAGCAAGATCTCCAACCTCAACATTAATGAAAAGTGTTGGGGACATCTTGCCAGAGCTGTGTACCAAAATGGTAGACAATTCCAAAATATGAACGATTTAAAGTAGAGCATTTTGGACGAATGGGAGAATATTAGCCAAAACAATATTAAAAAATTGTATAAATGTTTACCAAACCGAATGATTAAAGTCGTTAGCTGTAAATGAGGTCCTACAAAATATTGAGCATTGATTTTTATCGATTAATTCTGTTATATTCCAGGTTTTTGTTAAGTGTGCTATCATTTTGTACCTCTATATTTCGTTAATAATTCTACTTTATTCAATAAAAATAGATACGTTAATGAAGCCTCGTTTCATTTCATTCGTATATGTTAAGAAAGACACACTAAAAATATGTGTATAAAAAAACTTGAATTTATAATGTTTTATAAACAGAAATTATATTCATTTCAAAGTGTGCTATCTTTTCGTCCCGGAGTGTAGTAGACTGCGGATCTTTATGCAAAGGAAATGATGAACGTCAAAGTAATTTTTATCACTGCAACTATGAAATAAATCACGGCGCTGCGCTGGGGGTTAAATGACTGACTACTGGAACAATAACCCTTCGGGCTGAAAGCTTCTAATCATCTAGTGAGAGTCTTTCAGGTCCAATGTAAACCGTATTCATCAGAAAACAATAGAATGTGTTTCTCTCGGTTCGCTCTCATGGTCTCAGGTGTGTTCTCGCTGGAGCCTCGGTTATGGCTGATCCGATTCACGTCACCTGTTAACTCGACCGAGCCTAATCGTCGTTGGAAACACCGCCGTCATGTGTCGTGCGGTAAACGATGCTTCCCTCTTCCACCTCGTTCCCTCGTTATTCGGCCCCTTCACCCCCTCCCCCTCAGCTGGCCCTAATGAAATTTCTTCTCCGGAGCTGAACGCCTAACGCAAACAGCCCCGGTGCAAGAGCGTGAGAGAGAGAGAGAGAGAGAGAGAGAGAGAGGGAGGGAGGGAAGAGAGAGGAAAGAAAGGGACAGGTACCCCTTTCGATCAATTAGGGCTAATAAATGGCGTCCACGGTGGGGTCGTCTATGGCGATGGAGCGAGGCAACGGGGGGAGAGAACAGGGGAAATATTATTATTATTCGAGCCGGCCGTCAGGTCTGTGGGTTTATGCTATTAAAAATGTAAATATCTGCCGGCGGCTCGTTATCGGATGTAAATATGGCGGCGGCCGGCCGAAACCAGCCGGGGAGGGGTGGATTTCCAGTTCCTTTGTTTCGTTATTTATTGGAATGTGGGCCATGGCTACAGGAAACCCACGCTTCTACTCTGACCAGCGACCGGGAATCCTGTACCCTTCGAGATCCTGTCTCGATCCTGCCCGAGGATCGCGAGATGCGAGATCCTACCCTTTTCTCGCGAGTCCCTAATTACTGTCTAATATTCGCTCCACTTTGCTCTTTTACTCGATCGTTTTTATACCCTCGAAAAACGGACGCCTTACGATCGCACAGCCGCCGATGATCAGATCTCAACCCCAGACTGAACTTATTCACTCAGGGGACCAAAAATTTGCATCGTTTCTGAATGTAATACTGTGTATACAATTCGACGAACAAACGATGAAATTTTCAATTTCGGTACGACTGCCCTTGTACGCGACCCTGAAGATTATAGTATACTACCTGGTTAAACTCGTATTAATGCCAGCTTTCATTTGGTGTAAAAAAATATGTAGCATTTCATTAAAAAAAAATGAAGGTCGTCTTTGGTTCTAGATAAATATTAAAAATATTGCTAGTAAAATATGTATATTGTAACTTCCTTCCTTTCGGTTTTTTTTCTAGTGTTTATTGTTTACGAAAAAAAACGCTGGTACAAATTATCGCGAACACCCTATATAAATATAAGTTTAACTTCGAGTACCCGAATATTGCAAACTTTCGGTACCCGAACGTTGTAAACTTTCGGGATCCCGACCCAACCCGATTCGATCATTGTCCAACTCGAACCGAGGCTCGGGTACCCGCATACCCCTAGGTAGGGTTGCCAGATCTTCTATGTATTGGGTCTGGGGAAAAAGTTCGTGGCGTTTTTCCCGATAGATGACATCAATTGCAGATAACTCAGGAAACACAGATCGCAGCGATACCACTAAACGCTCGTTGGAAAGGTGACACTTCAAGCGTTACTTTGAGTGTATAAACATCGAAATTGGTGCAGTGGTTAGAAAGTTGTTTGCATTTGAAAATGGAGATGCTATATTTTGCGCTATATTTTGCAATATTATTACGACAAAGGGAAGAATGCTGCGCAGGCTTGTGAAAAAACTTGTGCTGTGTACGGTGAAGGTACTTCATCAAAATCTACTGCGCGGAAATGGTTCGCTCGCTTTCGTTCTGGTAATTTTGATGTGAAAGATAAGTCACGCTCTGGTCGTCCAATCACTGAAAATCTGAAGAAATTCTTGAAAAAGTCCAGCAAGATAAGCATATCAGCAGTGTCGATATTGGTATGGAGCTAGGCATTGACCACAAAACTGTTTTGAACCATTTACACAAAGCTGGCTACAAAAAGAAGCTCGATGTATGGGTGCCTCGTGAGTTAACATTGAATTTAATGGATCGACATCTTTTGCGACCCGTCAAAAATTACGAGAGCTTGGTTGGGAAG
Organism: Lasioglossum baleicum; assembly: GCF_051020765.1. Classification (NCBI taxonomy): domain Eukaryota; kingdom Metazoa; phylum Arthropoda; class Insecta; order Hymenoptera; family Halictidae; genus Lasioglossum; species Lasioglossum baleicum. Next base: position 1,791,048 of record NC_134933.1, read on the forward strand.
TTTTGTTGTATCCACCATATAGTCCAGACATAGCACCCTCTGACTATCACTTGTTTCGATCTCTGCAGAACTCTTTCAATGGAATTAAGCTGCTTTCAAAAGAAGCTTGTGAAAACCACTGGATTCAGTTTATCAACCGCAAACCACAGAAGTTCTTCACCGATGGCATCATGGCTCTACCCGAAAAATGGCGAAACATTGTCGATAATAATGGAGCATATTTGGTTTAAATAAATTCATTTTCACAGTATGAGAAAACCAGTTGAATTTTACTAAAAAAAGCGCCACGAACTTTTTCCCAGACCCAATATATTTGATATGAGTCTTCTATATTTGAACTTGATCTTTACGTACCTAAAGGAATTTTCAAAAAATCTTTGTTTGAATAGAAAAGTTTAAAATGTGCTGTGTACCTCTTTTACTTGAACTCCTATATTTTGAGCCTATCTCATATATACATAATTGCAGTTTTCACTACTTCTTCTATATTTGGATAAAACATTTCTGGCAACCCTACCCCTAGGATTAATATTAAACCTACCGTGCATTAAGAGTGTTGCCTCACACTAGCGAGAATTGTATAATATCAAAGCATACATGTGCTTTTACCAAGATAGTCAAACTTGTGTGTGACAAACGAAAATAAGTTTAAATTATTTAAATAAAAAAAAAATTTTCAATATACCACGTTTTTAAAACGGACTAAAAAGTATAAAATAATTTTTCCTAATTTGTGATTGTGAATTTTTTTTGAATAGCTATGAAAATACTTGTAAGATTTAAAATGAAACACGTAGGGCGCAAGATAATAGTAAGGAGTGTAGAGTATATGTAGAGAGAGAGTAGCTGCCGTTGAGAAAACTCACACAACAGTTCATATCATTGCAGTGCAATAAAATTGTTAGTAACTTACAATTAGGTGAACTATTTATGCATCAATAATTGATAGATAATTATTATCTACTGCATGCGCCCCACGTTTTTCGTTTTATATCTTACAAGTATTTTTATAGCTTTCAAAATACACAATCACAAATTTTCAGGACTATCTGTATGGGGTTATGAATCTGTACGCGCGGGGCTAGGAAAAATTATTTTATACTTTTTAGTCTGTTTTAAAAACGTGGTATACTAAACATTCTTTTTATTTAAATAATTATTTTCTGCTCTTTAGTGTTTTGTGTGTGAAATTTTTCAATCGATTTTAAACATTCTGATGAGATTATAACAGAGATTAGTAAATTTCAGGTTTATTTCAGTTTGGAATATCGAAAACAAACGCGATCGGTTGCGAGAACGAACACCGGGCGTTCAGACCGTTTACCTTACTGTACGAAAATTCAAACAAACTAATTAGATCTAGAACGTTCGATCGAGGAACCGATAAAATATTGCATTGTCGGGAATTGTAGCTCATCGGGAAGTTAGTTTAAAATCAATTGCAAAATTTGTACCGAACAGACAAAGAAACAAGGACACACACAAGAAAGCGAGTTAATAAAAACGTGGTAAAATAAGAATGGTAAATGCAGTAAAACATAATAGTGTGTCGATGAGTTAACGAAATTCTTCATGATAACTGTTCACTTTTGTTAACATAGACGTTTCCTTGAATTTTACGTATTAGCGCCTGTCGCGAGCTCGTAACGATCTACACTCTGATAACTGCGGTTTTTTATGCAGAATTGACATTTTCTGGGTCGATTATAACTAGACTGCGGATGTTTATGCAAGTACATATTTCGATATGCAAATATCATTGTGCATATTGCATATGTTTTCTACCATGGGCGTATGCACATAGTATGTACACAGGGTGGGGCATTTATCCTGCCCACCTGGAATATCTCGGAAACTAAATTCCAGAGAAAAAAATATTTCAAATAAAAAGTTTAAGTCAAGGAGGGACTGATGCAACAGTCATATCCATTTTAAATTTTCATCATGTTTCCAAGGTCATTCCAAGGTCAACTTCATTTTTTTAAATGGAATGAGGTATTTTCTAATACATGAATCGATGCAGCTGGACATTCGTTATAAAAAAAGTACAAACCTATGTATGTCGAAAAATTAGTAGTTCAGGAAATATTTCAATTTAAATAATTCTAAAACACCATTACTGTCGTGTGTGTACTAACAATAAGACGTTAGCGTTTACTTACTAGTGTAACGTCTTATTCTTAGTACGACAGTAATGGTGTTTTATTGGGTTGGCAAATAAGTTCGTTCGGTGTTTGTGATTTATTCCTATGTAAAAAACCGAACGAACTTATTTGCCAACCCAATAGAATTATTTAAATTGAAATATCTCCTGAACTACTAACTTTTCGACATACATGGGTTAGTACTTTTTTTATAACGAATGTCCAGCTGCATCGATTTATGTATTAGAAAATACCTCATTGCATTTAAAAAAATGAAGTTGACCTTGGAATGACCTTGGAAATACGATGAAAATTTAAAATGGATATGACTACTGCATCAGTCCCTCCTTGACTTAAACTTTTTATTTGAAATATTTTTTTCCCTGGAATTTAGTTTCCGAGATATTCCAGGTGGCCAGGATAAATGTCCCACCCGGTATATTACATATTTCTTTTATATAATTTCACTATATTTTGCTGCAATTTTTGTTTGACTCCAATATTTTATACTATAAATTTTAATAAAAATAAAGAGATTTGACTACTCTTTTTTCTTAACATCCGAAAACAATAAAACCATTAATTCACAATCTTTATTTTGTTTCTGTAAATAGGTAGATAACGATTTTAATGAAGATGATATAGTTGCAATCGCAACAGCTCAGAATGTGTTGCAACAGACACAAGTTGCACAAAATTTGGCGTTTATAAAAGTACATTTACAAACTCTTCCAACCATAATAAAGAGACCGGAAATGGAAACTGTCGCTTTACCCTTAACAAATTCAATGAAAACATTAATGGACTGTATTGAACATTTATAAGAACTGTTCCTGGTAAATGTGGTGATCAAATTCGTGTTAAAATACATGCAGTGGTCATGGAAGAATCCTGATTTATGCGCAATATGTAAATTCGTGAGGATATTAAGCGATGAAAATGTGTCAACTAGTGTACAGAGTATACAAAAAGTAATGGTCTGACGTCGTAGGGGTGAATCTACACCTCTGGATCGGTGGACATTTGTAAAAGAAACTTGCCGCAAAATCGTTTACAACAAAGAAAATTGTTGGCAAAGTTGTTTTTATAATACATCAACATCTTCCACACATCCGGAAGAGAAAAAGTTTGAAAGAAGCCACATTTACGTCGCCCCGGACAAAAAGACAAATTTCCGCCCCTTAAGAATATATGTATATATATTTTTTAAATAAAGGCACATTTTTTATCTTCAATAAAAATCAAATCATTTTATTTAAATTTTAATAAAAGCAAATTTTCTATTAATTGGGTATTTGACACATCAATAATTTTCTCACAGTTACAGCCAAAATGGCGCCCCTAAATTTTCGCGCCCCGGATAAATGTCCGAGTTGCCCCCCCCCTAGAGCGGAGCCTGCAAATAGTTACTGAGATATAAGCTGTTAAAGTTTTTGGAAAATTTGATTGTGTGGAGTTATACGCATACAAAAACCTACTACAAAAGTCCACCACACAACCGTGTCGATGAGACAGAGCATGATCAAAACACAACTGATAAATATCTCTTTGTATTAGTTCTGATCATTTGCATATTTCATGTGCATATTTGCATATGCTTTCTGCATATTTCACGTGCATCAAGATCCGCGGTCTAACAAACAGGAATTAAATAAAAAAGGAATTCCTTTTAATAATTTTAGTAAGACGGAATTCTCAAATCGCATCTAACCTTTCAACAATTAGGTACTTTGCATATTTATTTTTGTCATGAATGTATGAAATCCGCAGTCTACCGAAATAGGATAAATTATCCGTGTGCTATCTACGAACAATAATGAATTCATTAGTAATAATGCCATATCTAAGACTGAATAGTAGGTGTATGCAAAAATGACAGTCGTTTTCAATCGTTCGAGCATTATATGACTTATAATTACAATGATGATAACGCCTTTTAGTGCGGTTGTTTGTTTGCTATCGGTGTGTCTGAATCACCAACCTCATTATTATCCAGTGGCAGCATACATACCTACGTTATGTGTCAACATAATTCGTTGCTCATTGCACCAATGAAAAAGTCGAAATCTTTGCCAAAGTAATAATTCAGCTGCGGGGTCGTTATGCAAAATAAAAATTTTCTGCATCATTTTTAAGTAATAAGGGCCCAGGAAAAAGTTCTTTCCTTTTTTCTAATAATAATTGTAATCTGTTCAAAATAATACATTGTGGTGTTTCTAAATTCTCTTCACCCCTGTAAACTTTTTTAAATTGAACTTATTCATTTTTATTATAAATGCATACAATCCGCAGTCTACTCTTTGTCCCAAGAGAGTCCGGACTCTTTTCGCGCAGCTTGGAAGATGTTGGGGGTGCAGCGAGTTTATCATCTCTTACTCCACCACCCACTCCCCACTTTCTTCAACCAATTAAGGCGAAGATGCGCAGCGACGCACACTGGGCGAGAAACCGATCTTTTTGGACAAAAATCTGCCGACAAATCAGTTTTTCATCGATTCAATGGAAATTTCTTTTAAAATGTTCGTGAAGGACTCTACTTTGACGACGGGCTGCGCGAAAATCACAATCAAGAATCCTTGATTGAAGAAAGTGCAAAATTCTTTGAAAGAGCTATCAATCACAATTGATGTTGTCAAACAGGGAGCTGGTACATCAAATACTGGGAACGTGGCCCGAACTTTCTTCAGAAAAGCCGAATCAGTTGCTGCGGTGACTGGATTAAACGCGGTTATTATCACAAGATTGCATAACATTCTTCAGGTAATTACATGTGACAAGAAAGCTGATTCTGTGAAATTCAAAAGAATATTGTTCGGAGACGGCTAAATTGTGCATTAAAATTTATCCATGGTATAAACTACCTCCATCAGTTCATAAGGTACTGCAACATGGAAGTGAAGTACTTGCTATATTTGAACTGCCAATTGGTTTGTCCCATAAGATTGACTCCATTCAATTTTTCGCTATCTCGCATAGTTTCCGAGATATCCGCGCTCAAAGTTCACTAATTGTGCTGAAGAGTTCTTTTTCACAATTAGTGAACTTTGAGCGCGGATATCTCGGAAACTATGCGTCCTAGCGACAAGACCATTCAATACAAAATTAAAGCTGACAAAACGTGCCATACGATTGATTCTCTTCAGGTTTTCGCTATCTCGTATAGTTTCCGAGATATCCGCGCTCAAAGTTCACTAATTGTGAAAAAGACATTTTTGCCTCGGGTTTTTTTTTGGCTTATTTTACTAACTAACTCTTCAGCACAATTAGTGAACTTTGAGCGCGGATATCTCGAAAACTATGTGAAATAGCGAAAAACTGAATCGAATTAATCATGTAGCACATTTTGTCACCTATAATTTTGTATGCAATAGTTTTATCGCTAGGACGCATAATTTCCGAGATATGAGCGGAAAACCGAAAAGGGCGACCTGCTACGTGCATTTGAAGTTGAATTTGAGAAATAGATGTTGAAACTGAAAAATTGAAGTTGGAATTGAAAAATTGATGTTGAAATTGAGAAATTGAAGTGGAAATTGAAAACTTCAAGTTGAAATTGATATGAAAAATTGAAGTTGAAAGTGAAGTTGAAATCGAAAAATTAAATTGAGATAAGTATTCTTGATTGCGACAGTCAACGATTTTCGCGCAGCACGTCATCAAAGTATAGTCCTTCACGAACATTTTAAAAAGAATTCCAATTGAGGCGATGAAAAACTGAGTTGTCGGCAGATTTTTGTCCAAAAAGATCGGTTTCTGGCCCACTGTACGACGAACGAAAACTGGTCTTTACGCTAGTCCGGACTTACACATCGCATTGGCATTCATTTCATGGAAAAATTAATTTCAGAAAATTTTTGAACGCTCATTCGATCGTCCAAAAATGGCGCCTGAAAATCGAATACGAATTTTTGCAATAATTATGAAAAATAGCTGAAGCTCTTGATTCGTTCTCTGGAAACGCTCTAGATCGATAACAGAGGGTGAAGTCGTCGATTTACGATCAGCAGCAAAAAGAGTTCGGTATATGTAGTAAGTATGTACTCTCTGGAGGGGTTGCAAAGCGCGCGCGGCCGCGGACAGGGCTCATAGTCGTCGTTTCGTGAGAGGGTTAATTGGATGGAGTGTTTCAGCTCGCAATTAGCGATTAGCAATTACTCGGTATCGGATCGGCCGTTGGTAGAAGGGGAGGGGAGGGGAGGGCTGTCTCGGGTCGACGGAGCGATTAATGAGCCAATCGGCTAATAATGCGTCACGCAAGAATACGCGGTAACCGTTTTCGTTTCGTTCGGGACCATGTTTCGTCGGATTTGGTCGAATCGCCGTTCCGTTTACTATTATCGTTCGTACGACTGTTACCAAGCGAATAGAATATCGCCGCGTCTTTACTCCCACGGGAATCGTGACTCGTTAGCCACGATCGCACGGTGTTTCTATTACAGGATGTACAATGTTCTCGTATAGTACTCTTCGGCCATCGAAACGATCCGAAGATCGATGTTCCACGATAGATAACTTACCCCCCCCCCTCCACTCTGCCAGGCTCTTTCGACTGTTCCATGGCCTCCGGCTCGTTCTATTTTACAATCGAGCATTAGCCGAGTAATGCACTTTAGTAGCCGCGCATAGATCCACGGACCAGGTTCGGAACGACTCACAGTGGTCCCAATCGAGGAATTAGATGTTCATAACGATTTTAGCATTGTCGCAAGACTTCTATACTTCTACAAGCTCTATAGCAAAGTATATTAACCCTCGGACAACGGATGATTTTTATAGCTATAAACGTGGCAATGAGCTTAGGATCGTTCACACCTCTAATTAGTAATTTAAAAAAATTTATTTTTGATGATATCTCGTGTAGACACATTAGTTTTTGCGATATCGATTAGTTTAATTGCCACAAATTGAGTACTTAAATGACAATTTCGATGTCCCGGTCAAAAATGACTCCGACACAGCACTCGGATGGTTAATACTTAATTAATACTTATGTTAGATTAATTTTCGTTTATTGAAAAATTGCGATAACATGTGAATAATATTGTAAATGATATTGAATATATTATTTTAAAAAATGGTAATACTTGAAATCTGTCTTCGCAGGTGTATTCCTTATAAAAAGACACACAACTTTGTCGTTTACACCATTCTTCTATCTATGGTAGTGTCCAAGATATTCGTGGAAAATGTTTATTATTTCCCCAAGTTTCAGGTTCTGACCTTAGCTGTTCATGTTTTGAAATAAACAAATAATACTTAATACTCGAAATAATGGGGTTTGTCGCTAAATATTTGGCCGTCTTATCTTAAAAGAATAACACTGTCCAACAGCCAAAAAGGATTTCGATTCTCACCATGCAATTCTTATAGAGTATTTTGCGCTGATTCCGAATCTGTCCTTAATTTTTCTCCTAAACGCACAGTTTTTGAGAAATTTGAGTTTGAAAAAATGATATATTTTTCAACTTTAAACAAATATTGTGATGTTATTATAAAAGATACTGAATTGTTCCTTGCGGCAAAAGATTCTGTAGACTTTCCCGAATACAGTGACATCCAATATTAATACATTATGATTGTCTAAACTAGTTTAAACAATGATTAAAGACGGATAGACACCACATTTGCACCAATTTTTGAGGATATTTTTCAATTTATCTCAAAAATAAGGGTCCAGCGGAAAATCGAATTATACCACTCGATAGAGCAGACTACTATCTTGAGAAGCCACCCTGTCAAGTTTGGTTCGTCGACTTTTTTTTCGAACCAGAAACCAAAATATCTTCGCCCGACATGAATTGCCGCCAGTGGCGTTCGGGACGCGATACGGCGCATCTGTGTCAAAATCAACAAAGAACTTTCGATAGAAATGAGATAGACCGATGAAATTTTTTTTAAAAGAAAGCTGAAACTTTGCAGAATATGGGATAATTATGGAGATTGTGGTACGAATGTTTTTTAACCTTGAAAGAATTCGTTAAACTTGCACAATTTCAAGAAAATTGTGGTTTTCCATAATTATCCCATATTCTGCAAAGTTTCAGCTTTCATTTGTAAAAAATTTCATCGCTCTATCTCATTTCTATCGAAAGTTCTTTGATTTTGACACAGATTTCGTCGGTTTGGCCCATAGTGCGGAGTAGCGACGGGATACGGAGCGGCGAACGACCGTTGTAGTGGTGAGCGCCACTGGCGGCAACTCATGTCGGGCGAAGATATTTTGCTTTCTGGTTTGAAATAAAAAACGTCGACGTTTCAAACTTCAAAGGGGGGTTTCTCAAGATAAAAGTCTGCTCTATCGCGTGGTATAGCTCGATTTTCCGCTGAACCCTAATTTTTTGAGATAAATTGAAAAATATCCTCAAAAATTGGTGCAAAAGTGGCGTCTCTCCGTTTAAACATGTTTAAACAATCATAATGTATTAATATTGGATATCATTGTATTCGGGAAAGTCTACAGAATCTTTTGCTATAAAGAACAATTCAATATCTTTTATAATAACACCACAATATTTGTCTAAAGCTGAAAAATATGTTTTTTTTCAAAGTCATGTTTCACAAAAACTGTGCGTATAGGAGAAAAATTAAAAACAGATTCGGAATCAGCGCGAAAAGCTGTCTATGAGCACCACCGAACAGTAGTTGTGGAACAAATTTGGTGTTGGACAGTGTGACTTTTCTTAACACTTGGTTTACGGGACGCGCGAAAATGGCGAGTTCCGTTCTTTTAACAGAGGAATCATTGACGCGGGAGAGGATGTAGATTGTATAGATGAAGTAAAACCGAGGAGGGAAGGATTGGCGGTCGGTGCGTGCACGGTGTTCGCCGGCAGGTCTCTGAAAGAGCGTTAGATCGTCGGAGGCCGGCTCCTTAACAGCCCTTAACGAGGAGAAGGTAGCGAGTTAGGCCGGGCCGGACGGGCTGCAGAGCACCGGCCTCGTTGTACGCACGCGAGCAACTGTGTGGGTTCTTAGGTACAGTGTAAGGACCCTTAATAACAATGTCGTTTATAGTTAGTACATGGGCGGAGGTTAGTTAGCGAAGACTGCGCGTCCGTCCGTCCGGCCGGCCGAGGGGAAAGAGAACGCTAATAAAACACAATTAGCGGGCTCTACCGGGTCGACCAATCACCGGGTTCCGCGGGTCTATCGTGTACGCACGCGTAAAACTCTCCGACCACCGGTTATTTATGGGTTTCTCGGCGCGCGTTATTGAGAGAACGGTGCGCGTTCCTTCTTTTTCGCAATCAACATGCTCGTTGTTGCCGGCCGACACCGCCACCGATGCCGATGCCGATGCCGATGCCGCCGGGACCGAGCCAACCCTTTCTCACCCTACTGGCAACCCTTTCGACTCTCACAGAAGTCCCCAAAATTGTTTCACTCACCGCAATCTTCTTGGAAAAGTTTAATCGCTGGCAAACTAGATTTAGCTTCTTCTGTCATACGGAAGGGTGGATGACGAAATCGTCAGTAGGGGTTGTGACCCAGAAGGAGGTAAACCTTCGAAAATCAAGATGTATTGAAAATCTTTGCGTTTAGATGCTTCAGGTTCTTTATTCTTGACCCAATTGCCCAAAATTATACATACCTGTATTTTATATTTACAACGCATTTGTTTATGCCTCAAGCGTAAATCAATTTACAATTGCTTATGAGAGTTGAAATCGATATAGCAATTTTTCAACTTGCCAATAGAAACATTCGCATTCCGACTATTTATACAGAAAATACAGTAAGTATTATTCATGTTGAACGTTCGAAATTGCACCGGAAGTGGCTATCACCCCCTTAGATTGTTCCAAAGCCTTTCACAGAACAGTCTCGCCCAATTGGACAGGCACCGGACCATATTATTCGTTTGGACGAATCGGTAACGATCAAAGTGCTTCGACATGTTCTCGTTCATCGTCGTGGGTGGATGAAAGCCTGCCATCCACATCTAGACCCTCCCCTATCGAAGCCAATCGACCAAGAACCATCCCCTTCGATCGTCGAACCCCATTGGCTGAGTTTAACCCTACGACGACCACTGTTTCCGGCCGTTAGCGAAGCGATGGCTACCAATTTGTCAGGTTAGTTTCGAATCGTTCCGGCTGTAAACGTGTAAAAAAACGGTAAAGGTGATAATGCAACCATCTATTGGATGTTCTCTTTTCCAGCATGGCGGGTTGTTAAATAGACTCGTAAAGAAAAACAAGACCAAGGAGACTATAACATAACGCGCCGCGACACAACCCGATGGCCGTAATTGTTCGACCATTATGCGGTGTTTTGTTAGTAAAATTAGCCAACTGGGTAAGCTCACGTCGAGGCGACGGGTATCGGTATAAATTTGTCGTCGTCTACGGTTTCGTCTGCTCGACGCGGAAATTGCTGAGAAGTTTTAACATTCTTCAGAGTAATTATTATACATTTCCACGATTGGAGTTGACGTGAAACAGCGATTGAATCGATGTGATTGTTAAATCGTGTCGTAGTGATTGATACATCGACTTCTTTGGTTAGTATTTAGTATGGTTATTTACTAGAAGATATCAGAAGAATATTTGCCGGCGCGATAAATGTTAATCCCAGTCGGAAGAGACGCGACTTTCGGGTGATAGTCATCTAGGACAGTGGTCCCCAACCCCCGGTCCGTGGATCTAATGGTACCGGGCCGCCCAAGGAATATAAAATCCAATTAAATTAAAATTATTAAATCACAACAATCTAAAATATAAACAATCAACGTCCCCCCCTCCTCAGCGGGCCGCGGTAAAATTATCAAACGTTGACCGGTCCGCGGCGATAGAAAGGTTGAGGAGCACTGATCTAGGAGGCATCGAAGAGACGGAGTATTGGTTAAATCTAGAGAAAACATAGTTGTCTAGATCTGTGAGTCATACGACTCTTATGTAATTATAATAACTATTACTATTGCTAGGAATTACTCGCAGGAAATTAAATTATTCAAATCGTGACTTCTTTAGATTCGGCTTGATATTTTATCGACTGGAAATTAATAGACATTTTTAAAAAATAATAATCTCAAGGGAAATGACTAGATTATATTGCTCAACGTGATTCGTTAGTTTGCGACTGAAATTGCGACTGCCATTAAAAAGTTCATTATGAAATCCTTGGTGAATCATAGATTTTTTAAATATTCTGAAATAATCGCGTTATCATCACACCATTTGTACCTACGCGTTTTCTTCAAATAATATATAATTATATTTCTTTAATTCTGAAATGAAATGCCAGCTGCTTTTTCCTTATATCGATATAAGTGTACACAATTAGATAATGCTAAGGATATACAAATACTCTCTTACATAAACAGTAGCCATGCGATTATATAATATACAAGAGTGTGTTCGTGTCGCATTTACTTCGCACTGTTAATGGAGTTTGAAGTGAGTACATACCTCGGTGCAATTGTAATTAAGAAAACGAGGTTAGATCCCAACGATGCAGTAAAAATGCGATCGTTAAGAATGAAGACTTGCGCATGTGCATCAATTAAGAGATTCCATTGAAAGTCAAAGTGTAACCACACACGACTCTTCCATTGTATTATATCATTCATATAACCAGAAACCTTAATGCAGAAATGTTTAATGTCTGCAAATCGGTCTCTAGAAATGTATACATATTCACAGGTATGCAGACCACAACAATCAGATTTTCTGACGGTAATTCGACACTTGCGAGGCTAATTTTCTTCTGAGAACCCAATGCTTGGAAATAAAAATCTGAGAAAATCTACGTTTGCTTCCAAATGAATAGAACACAATACAATATTAACACGAGAAGCTATACAAATCTACATTTCGTCCATTCGTAAGAAAACTGAACTAACTCAAAATATACAATTTCTAAAAAAAGCATAATGATAAATATATAAATTGTTGGAGGACAATTAACCCAGTATCTGAATAACAACAAATTATTTTATATTTCTAAATTGCTGATATGTATACGATGAAAAAAATCGGCAATGCTAGGTACTTTTCTAATGGCTGACCTGTAAAATTTCCTTTCTTTGACTTATGTTACTTTTCTTATGAATGAACGATTTACTTCTAGATCAATAATACAACCCCCTAATAATAAGTAGAAGCAAATCTTATGATATTAGGTCAATCGGAAAGTTCCGTCCGTTTAGCGTCGAGTAGCTGTAGCTCGAACTGTCGTTAACTATAACGTCTAAAGTAATGTTAACTTTTTAGTTTGGACATCTTTCAATAAAATTCAATACATAACAATATACGCTTGCATCAATAACATCGTTTTTTTCTACATTGAAAATGCCGGAATTTGAGCCGAATAAGCGTCGTTTGCGCGAAGTGTTAATCTTCTGCTTTAATTGGAAGAAAACTGCAGCTGAAGCTCATCGAATGATTGTAGACGTTTATGGCGATATGCTGTTTCCGATAAAACATGTACAGAATGGTTTCGACGCTTTAAAAATGGTGATTTTACTGTGGAGGGCAAAGAGCGTTTTGGACAGCCACGAGTATTCGAAGACGAAGAATTGCAGGCATTGGTGGATGAAGATCCATGTCAGACGCAAAAACAAATTGCAGAAGCGTAAATTCTGCTCAATCTGTCATTTCCGATCGTTTAAAAATCTTGGGGAAGGTCTACGAGGAAGGAAAGTGGGTTCCATATGAACTCAAGCCAAGAGACATTGAAAAGCGAAAAACCATCTACGAAATTCTGCTTGCGAAACGTCACAAAAGTTGTCGAAGAAACGTTAGAAGCACTTCGCTGGGAAGTGCTACTCCATGCGGCTTATTAGCCAGACTGTGCCCCTTCTGACTATCACTTGTTTTGGTGGATGGCACACGCACTTGCTGAGGAACGATTTAATTCTTACGAAAATGTCGAACAATGGATCTCTGACTGGATAACCTCCAAAGATGACTCTTTCTTTCATCGCGGAATTCGCTTGCTGCCCGAAAGATGGGGAGAAGTCATCGCTAACGATGGACAATATTTTGATCAATGTACTTTTTCATTTTGTTTCTTAAATAAAACTCTACTTTTTGTAAAAAAAACGGACGGAACTTTCCGATTGACCTAATACAATTCAACTTTGTGATCCCTACAAATTTCGATTTCCATAAAAATTCTTGAACGTTCGTAAAACAACAATCTCAATGGACGAAGTATGAATCAACCCCCCCTCCAACGTTTCTCCAAATTAATTTCAATCAAAAAGCGTCCGTTTCCATACAGATCCTCGCTCCGATAAATGCCAACAATAACAATACGAATTGTCGATTAGATTGCAGCAAGCGTGAAATCGAAATTCTCGCAAATAAACATACAACGTTGATACTTTCTCCCTGTCAGTGCGATATCTTAAAAATCCCGTTTGTTTTCGATGCAGCGTACGGGGGAGGGGGGCACCGTCGATTAATATGCGTGGACAGTTCCGTGACGGTGAGCCCGCGCACCTAAATAATTTATTAATCGACGCGCTATCTTGTTAATTACCAGATAACGAGGCGATACGCAAGGCTCCGCGGAATGAGATTCCGCTATCGCGCGCGCGGGCTCGTTTCGCTTTATCGCCGGACGGTTAAATGGTAATTTGCTATCTATTTTCCGCGAGGAAAGTCGAGTAATGCGAGCTATCGCCGTGCCGGTTGGCTTTGCATATCGACCACCGGGCCTGGAAACTTGACCGACAACGAAAACCGGCGGCGTTTTCAATTTGTGGAACGACGCTCGATCTTGGAGCCCTGCAACCAGCGAAATCATTTTGCCCGCGAAGAAAATCGAATGGTGCGAGCTATCGTTTCATTTCGCGCCTAGACAAAATTTGCGGAATCGCTTTAGGATGTTCTGGAGGTACAATGTGGGAGACAAAAGTACGAGAAATTCGAAATCCATCAATATATTGGCAATGAAAGCCATTCATGAGTATATTTTGCATTACAAAAATAGATTAATTTAAAAAGCTTTCGTTTAATTAGTGAATTTCATGTTATATTTATCTTTTAATCAAATTGTCTTCATATTATAACAGTGGTCTACACAGTTGTTGCTTTTCCATGCTAGTGAGAAGGACAACACGATAAATTTGACTTTTTGTAACAGTTTATAATTTTTTGCTCTGTAACTGTTTAGTGAATCCTAATAAATTTTAAACATAATTAATTACATAATTTTTACTACATATAAAAAAAACTGAAATTTCTAGTTGCGTTTTTTCAAGGTTTAAATAGGGTTTGAAGTGGAATTTTATGAAATCTCCAGAAGAAGACGTGTTAAAATGTGCAAACTTTAAGTTGCTGTAATTCTTAAACGGTGCAGTGAATCGAACCCAAACTTTGGTAATTACATTAATTTAGTAAGAATTATATCTTGTCAAATTTTCAAAAATTTTGTTACGTTTTTATATATCTCAGAACATCCTTAAGAAGGCAGACTCGTTTTTAGGATTGCAAGGGTGCTGGTTGTGCCTTTTCAATTCAGTAGTCAAAAGCGCTAGATGAAAGATCAATCTGTTCGGCAGCATGTAGCTGTCGCAGCTTTATAAAAATAGCTAGATGCGCAGCTTCATGCTTCCGAATAATGCAAATTACGCCTCGTAAACGTAAAAATAGGAAGATTGGGGACAACTGCGGCCTAGATTGATTTTTTATCTAGCGCTTTTGACTACTGAAAACCCCATCTTTGCATTATCGAGAATTGAAAAGCGCAACCCCCACCCTTGCAATCCTGTATACGAAAGTCTACGCCCTTAAGGGGAGGCATACACCTAGGAGGTCGAAAAGTGATTCGAAAAGCAAAATACTTTCGTTAAAAAATATTTAAAGTGGAATGGCGACTAGGGCTGTAACTTTCCTTCGAAGGTCAAAGATTTCGAATTTCGAAGCTTTGTAGCTTCGCGGACTAAATAAACAGAAAGGCAAAACAGGGGCTTGGCGCTTGACAAAACTCGCGTATTCAGTAGGGCTGTATGTAAGCTTCGAAGCTTCGAAGTCTTCGAAGGTTCTTCGAAACGGTAACCGCCATATCTCAAACACTAATGGACCAATTTCTAGGAAATTTTGTACAGTCATACTTGCCACAATTGTCTAGTTTTAGTCGTAGGATTTTGTTCCTAAGCATCATAGTTTCTTTTTTAATAAATGAAAGACCCATGTTTTGTCGGCGCAGAAGACGATTTTTAGGTTGAAACTTCCGCCATTTTGTGAGAAATGGAGCAGAACTTGTTGGGTTGTCTTTCAAGGGCCGAATGAAGTGAAAGACGGAGCTCAAGTTTTCCCAGGCCGTGGCCCCGGACAGATAAACCGAGCCGGGATCCGCGGAACGAAAGAAACTCCGCGTCCCGATTTCGTGTAACTCGTTTAATTGGAGCGGTCCGGCGAACGGGTATTAATTTACCTTCGATACGTGTCGGCAATAACGACATTGATACACTTTTTGCGTCGAGCCGGTCGGGGCAACGCGGGTCCGAGGAGGGGGCCACCGAGCTAATTTCAACTTAATCGTCGTCTTATCGCAATTTACCGGAGCATAAGTGAGCCTTAATTGACTCGATCGCTCTACAAGGACTGGCTGGTTCCCGGTGAACCACGGGGCACAAAAGGCGTTCGCCGGCAAAAACGTTCTCGCTCGAACCGGCGTTTCTCGCTGGTGGAATGTCGGGACGCTTCGGTTCCTAGAAAGTATCGTCCGCGTGATCCACCTTTCTTCGATCGTCCCGGGGCTGGATGAATCCTCGATCGCGACCCGTCGATTCTGACGGCTCGACGATCAATGAGCGATCGAGAGGTGAATCGTTTCGGGGACGTGTTTACACCCGGAGCGAGACTGCGGTCCTCGCCAATCAAGCATCATGTTACTGTTTGAGGACTCTAACTTTGGGAGTCACAGAGTAAATGGAGAAGCTTGCCGTAGTAATTAATTGCCGCGTTGTGATTAAACTGCGGAATTTTATAGAAAATGAACATTGTCTCCGTCAATTGCAAGTAGTGATGTTGCGTGTAGTCTCGCAAGTTTTCGAACAAATCAATCACCACAGAGTTTCAAATTAATTCGATATTTATTCGAAATCAGAAATTCTTGGAACGCTTGAAACTCTTAACAGATTACCGACCGGCGATTATTGCATAATTTTGAAAAATCTATGGTATATGGATGAATACTTTTTAATGGAATCTTCAACAGCAACAGCAATTTTCATTGTGAACTAACAAATCACCCTCAATAACGTCATCTAATACTTTCATTTAAAATTGTAATGTAAAAGAAAATTTCTATGCTTTCTTTTCGTAAAGCACAATTATTGAAAATCCTATTAATAGGCTTTCGTGAAAATTTTAAAAGTCTCGATAATTTTAATACATGTTATACTTTTTATAATATTGATACGTTCAAAGTGTTATTCATCGCAATGCTGACACGACGTAATCATTGTTTCGCGATAGATGTAACATTTCAAGAATTTCAATTGTTACAAACCTTCCAAAGTTTTAAGGCTTTCAAGATTTTCAAGATAATGCAGACTTTCAGGACGTCCAAGAGTTTCAAGAGTTCAAAGCTTCGAATTATGTTGCAGGTGATTCGGTTTTTTGTCGTAAATATCGAATCGAAGTAGTTCGAAGTGATTCAGGTCCCATCGTTAATTGCAAGGTACAGAAGTTGTGTAGAAATTTCCTTGTTTCTTTGACCCTTCGCAGTCGGAGCTATTTTAACTTGAAAACTAAACATTTCTTCCGACGTAGAATAATTTCTCATCTGATTATTTTAGTGACTCTGAGTCATCGACGAAGTGGTTAATAATTTTTTGAAGGTTGAAAGTATACATATATCAATATATATCGACAGACTTCGGGTCTTACAATGTATTTAGTAACTTCAATTACAGCTACTTATTGTTGCGGATCTTGATGCAAAATAAAAATGTCCTTCGATTGATTGTAGGGGAAGCAGGAATAAAATAAAAATTGATTTCATCCCTTAATGACTCTGTTACATTAAAAACGACATTACAATATTGTTGAATTTTTCGAATCCTTTAATGTTTTATACATATTTCACTCGACCAATGTCTTCATAAATGCATAAAGATCCGCAGAAGGAAAACCAGGAGTTTCATACATTAAAATTGATTTCAACCCTCGAGGATTTAGAGAATGTTAATAATTATTTCGATAATCAAAAAAGGCACGAGTGCAATCTTTAGGTTGAATTACTATTCATTACGAACGACAGACAGGTCGTGTCTTCTTATCTCGAATACATATCAGTCATGAATATTCATATTTAGTTTATCGTCTACGTGGACACTGTTTACATGCGTACGCAATTATACATTAAAGGCGAACATTAAAGTATTTAATATTCATAAGTTTTCGAGCAACGAATAATGTAGAATAGTTTCATATACGACACGTTGGATAAAAAGAAACATGCTCACGTATCGCATGTACGAATATACAACGATATAATCGTAATCTAAATCGCTCGGCAGCTTCGATCGAGTGGCTAATAATATTACTGAAACACTCGTTCCGGCGTCACGTCGCTAATCTACCCTCCAATATTTAATACGTTTGCACGCGATAAGCTGATCTCATTTGATAGTTTAATAGTGCCGTGTCCCACAAATTTTTCTATGACAATTTCCCGGAAAAGAAACTCGCGAACTAATGCTCAATTAGCAATGGCTATCGGTAAGCGCTATAAGTGCAATTACTCGGGCAGCCATCTTGAGATCGATAAAATCACCGTGCAGTTTCAAGTTGAATTTTCTATTTCCCGTGTCGTTTTTCTCGAAAAATGCATAAATAAAACCCGTAGTCTAACAATTGAAAAGAATGAAAGAACAATCGACTCACTTTGCGTTCTCTCGATGTCGTCGGCCGCAGGTATGTCCGCCTCCTCCACATCGACCAGACTCCGGATGCTGAAGACGCTCTTGGCGACCCTGGTCTTCTGAAGGTCACCGACGCCCTCCGTGGCCCTCCTCGGCGTGGTGCTCAGATCCATTATCCTCTCGATCGTGTCTCACTGCCGGTCGAAGATAATCGAACGATCCTCGACGGAACGGGGGCGGTAAAATGGAGGAGCGGTCTCGTCCTCGGTCACTGTACACATCGGAACCACGGCGCGGCGCGGCGTACCGATCGCTGCACACGAAGATCGAGTGTCCCGGTCGTGCAACTCGTGGCGTGATCCTCGTCAAAAAAAGAAGCCCCGACAATCGAAAGATGTCCGGCTCGTCCAGCGCGAAACTTGACTGTCACAGTTCTCACGTTCCCTTCTTCGACATCGGCGCGCCCGCGAACTTTCCGGCGAGAACCGTTTCTGCACACGATCGATGCACCAGAGCTCGCCGATCGCGCATCTCGCGACAACACACCGAAAAAAGGATGCTAATCGCTCGGCCCGATCAGCACGAACGGTATCACGCGCATTCTTATCGGTCCCCCGACGGAATTCCAGCGCAATAACCAGCCGATCGGCGAGCTTCGAGTGCCGGCACCACCGGAAATTTGATATTTATCCGTAATACCCGGCCGATATCGCTATCGGGTCCAACGATAGACTTCCAATCGAGTTTTCTCAGGCCGGCAGACTGATCGGTCTTCCGGAACCGATCGAGACAGATCGCGCGGAGATCCAGCAGGAAAAACAGAGCCGAGTGTCGTTATCGTTGGTTACCGATCTTGTTGGACCGCGATCGTAAGCGGCGTCGAGTATCATTGCAGATTGAAGGCAAGCCTCGCGAATGCTCGCGAATGTCGCGCAGAAACCGCCGGTTGTATACCAACGCGTATTGACGGGCTCGTTACCTGGAAATATCAATGAACCGCCGCTCGGCACACCTGTGCTCGACCTCCGTTGTTATTGTGTTTACTCGACTCCTCATTTACGGGATTCCAATTCGATTCTGATAGTGGCTCGACGACTGAGACGATCGGTGTGCACAGATCCACGAATGGCTCGTGATCTGAGATTCAGGGCCTCGGCTTGTCCAGAATGGCCAGCACCAACGTCACGGGTTCTTCTTACATTTGCAAGAGTCCCCGTTCACGGGTTGTCAATTGGATTTTGATTGAAAAAATTCGGATCGATGTGCCACCCTGGGATTAAAAGGACCTGAGGGTCAGGCTCTCGGGTTTTTCATGATGGCGAGGACCAAAGTCACGCGTGAGCGGACATCTCAGACCTCCGTTGTTGTGTTTTCTCGAGTCCCCAGAGGTTCCTGAGATGACGAAGACGATCGATGTCACAAGAGTCGCACTGGGAGATCAGGAGGACCAGAGTCCTAGATTATCCATGATGGCGGGAACCTACGCCATTAAAAGATGATCGAGACCGGAGAGTGTCATACGCGTGGATCGCACTGACAGATCAGGAGTACCGAAGGTTGAGAGCCCTAGGTGGTCCAAGATGGCGGGGATCAACGTCACAGGTGGTCAGACACTTAACCCAGACTTTCGTTGCTGCGTTTACTCGTGTACCGATTGTGATAGTTGGCTAAACGATTGAGAGAAGATTCTGGCGATCGGTGTCTCCAAGGATGGATCGCACTGAGAGATCAGGAGGACCGGAGGTTCAAAGCTCCATGATGGCGAAGACCAACGTCACAGGTGGCTAGGCACCGGCGGCCTAGCTGCTTGACAGGTGACGGACCCGGGCAGGTGAGACAGAGCGGAGCGCGGTTAGGTTAACACGGTGCCACGCGACTACCTGACGAGAACCAGTGCCCGGCAGCGGCCAGCTAGCACACTCGTATCGCGAACTCCTGTTCGGCAATGTTCGCGCGAGCCTTCCCTCCACCTGGAGAAGGTCGAGCTGCGCCAAGGTGGTGCCCACCTGGTAGAGGGGAAGGTGGATCGATGGGAACGCCTTCCGACAACAAAATGGAGTTTCAGGGGCCTCGACCGACTCCGCCCACCGTGGTCCACCCACGGAGCATCGCTGGCGGGTTGCTTTTGGTTGCCGATGCCGGGGACCAGGCTATGGAGGTTCGTCTGTTCGGGTTCTTCGTGTTGAGAGTTGAGAGGCCTCCAACCTTCGGATTCTTAGGGATTTCAGATGATTATTTATTGGCACAGAAAGCATGTTGAAAGGAGCGCGGTGGAGTTTGAGTTGCAGCATCGCCATCTTGGAGAGAGGTTGTTCACCCTGATGTGGTCCTAAGGTGCTTTGAGAATTGTGTGGTTGGGTCTTTAACACTTTCAGTGTTAATCCGTCAGCCTAAAAAATTCCATAAAATCAATATAGTTTATTTGATGGAATAAGGATTCAAAAGTCGAGACGTGTTACACCAAGCACTTTTTCAACCATCTTGCATTCTACACGTCGCACACTGGGATGTTTGCCCGATTTCAGCGGCCACAGCTAGTTCAAAATTCGCTCAATATTGAAACTGCTGTAACTTTGCTAAAATTTATCCAAATTTGATGAAAAAACAACCATTTTAAAGCTCGAGAGAGATTTCTACTTTTTGTACTGTATGCCTTTTTTTACTGAAACGGATGTTTTGAGTGCAAAATTTGTCCATAAAGAGGAGCGTATCAGATTGTAAAGTTGGTAGCTATTTTTCACGCACAATCAAGTACTACGGATTATAATGAATATTTTAACGTTATTCGTCTATTTTATGTACACTATCGGAAAGTGTAATCATTTACATTTAAAATATCTTTTTGAAATAGTTATTACAAAGAATAATCTCCGTTATTTATAATAGTATGGAAAAATGTTATCAACAAAATTTGCACGGTTCAGAGGGGGACATGCTGTGGCACAAACATTTTCTGCGTGGGTGGAGGCATAGAGAAGATTTCAAGGTCATAGATCGATAGAGTATCAAATTCTGAGTATAAAAGTGTTGACCTTCGTATGTAATAAACCTAATACTTAACGAGATATTATCCATAGAAGAAAGAAAATTATTTCGATAATATGTATATCGTTAACTATTAGATTTAAGACATGTGGAGGTTAATACATTTTTACTCAGAATTCGATAGTCTATCGATTCATGTTTATGCCACAACATGTCCCCCTCTATACCGTGCAAATTTCGTTCATAGCATTTCTTCATATTATTACAAATAACGGCAATATTCAAAGTGGACATAGTTATTGCCCCACCCTGTATATTATTTAAATTTCATGTGTATTCTGTTTTCTTATTTTAGTGAATATTGTTTGTTTATTATTATTATTATTTAGTATTTACTTAAGTTAATACGAAAATATAGCGAATGCAAACATGCAGGATGTGAGAAATGCTGCGATTTTCGCGCGCGCGCGATGGCCATTTTTTAACCGACTTCGAAAAAGGAGGAGGTTACTCAATTCGATCTGTATGTGCCTTTTTTTCGCTTTTTAACTTCCCGATTTTATAGGGAAGTTATTGTAATGACCCCGAAAATCGAAAATCGATTTTTTAGAAGATCTTCACGTTTCATGGTCATTGGAGTCATTTTAGACTATTTTTATCAAAATGTTCGTGTGTGTGTGTGTGTGTGTGTGTGTGTGTGCGCGCGCGCGCGCGCGTGCGTGTGTCTGTTTCTATGGTATCAAATTTTTCGTTAACATTTTCCGAAAAAGTAACAACGCGATCAGAATGATGAATGATGCAATCGATGTGCCCCGCAGTAACTTAGGGCTGATTAGATTTTGGTCCATTTTGGTCAAGTAGTTTTTTAGTTTTTTTAGTTTTTTTCGAAAGAACAATGCAATTCAACTATGCACTTCATTCAACAATGCAATTTATACGAGAGAACGGAAAGTTTTCACCGAAGAAACAAACGTAATTACACAAAAAATTTTTTTTTCGATTTTTTTAAAATTAAAAAAAAAAATTTTTTTTAATTTTTTTTTGTACCTTACGATGATGTTTCCGCTTACAATAATCGAAAATTATCCCAATGCAAGAGTGAGTTAATCATCTCTACTCCCGAGAATACATTTTCAAAGAATATCGATGAAAGTACAAAAAAAAATTTATATTACAATCTTTAAAAAAACAATCAGTTCAAAACGAATTATTAACTGAGATTAAATTGAAAATTAATATAAAATATATGATAATTATTAATAACATTGATGTTGAAAACGGATTGGTTAATGGAGCACACACACATGCGGAATATTAAAATTTATTACTTTTCAAGAAAATACTAAAATTCCGTCTATATTGTGGTTAGATTTTCAATTGGCCAGAGTAGGAGTGAAAGTAAGAACTCGTTATCGTGATTATATGAAAAATGCAAATATTCATCAAAATTTAACACCAATAATAAAAATATCGAATCAAGTAAATATGTTGAGTGAGGAAAAATATCAAATCACACGTAGTCAATTTCCAGTGGTTCCTGCTGAAGCGATTACGATTCATAGAAGTCAGGGACAAACATACGAGAAAAGTATGTTTGAATTTTAAAACATCAGAAAAACGAACTTTACAAATGTTGTATGTAGCACTCAGCAGAGTTTCAAAATTGAGCGCGGTTTATATATTTTGGGACAATTTAAATGAACAGTATCCAAGAAAACCAAGATCAATACTGCAAACCCGGATAATGAGGAGTCGTATCGTTTGCGAAAAACTATAATAATTAAGACAATTTATTTTGCAACATCAGTACGCTATAACAAGGAACCAAGCGAGCAACGAGTCTACGATGTTCGTTTAAGGCGACGCCATATAGCAAACATCTTGATAAGTAGAAAACTATTGAATTTCCCTGAAAACGTATAATTTTCTTAAAACGTACTAAAAATAATGATAATAATATACTGCAACTAACGAATCGGGAAGTTCTTTGTGTGGCTCGTGGAGAGTCACACACCAAATCAAAAAAACATTAATAGCTATAGGTACTACTAGCCATGCGTACCACTAACCCTTTCGCAAGAGCAGTCCTATCCGCGAGCTCGCGAAGCGAGCGAGCAAAAACAACCCTACTCGCGAGCGAGCGAAGCGAGCGAGCAACAATAACCCTCTAGTTTTTCTATGTATGTTCACCGATTACGCCGAGATGGATGGACCAATCGGAACGAAACCTTTTGCATCTTGTAGATTATGTTCCCGGGATGGTCCCGTGCAAAAAAATTTTACATTTTTTTATTAATTGCGATTTTATTTGCGAAAATGTATGGTGGTGATGCCGTCGTGAACTCCACTGAATGTTAGATATTAGAAACAGTAAGGCCGCTATTAGACTAGGCCACTGGTGGGCAACTTGGTGGCGCAACTTGGTGGCGCCACCGAATTGAAGAGCTTTTATGAATCGGTAACTGGTGGTACCACCAAGCGTTCATTCCCGCTGTCGATGTAACGCTGTGTCGTGTTCTTATGTATTTTACGATAAATGTGGTGATAATTTGAACGTCAATTGTTCATGTTTTCGCGATGCTGGTGGCGCAACTTGGTGGCTTTGTCTAATAGGCTACATTCAAATCAATACCCCAGCTGGTGGCGGCGCCACCAAATGTTGCCCGGCCGGTTGCCGATGCCGTCTACCAGATCGGCAACTATTTTTGGTGGCTCCACCAGTTACCGTAGTCTAATAGGTTACATTTGTTTCAATGCCCCACGACGTGCTGAACCAGTGGCCTAGTCTAATAACGGCCTAACGGCCTAAGCACTGAGCGTAACCCTGGGGGGGGGGTGTCCCCAAAGACGGAAGGGGAATCAACTTGTCGGCCATCTTGGATGGCAGCATTGTGGTGCGCTCTATAGGCGACTTTAAATACTAGTGTAGCTTCTGTAACAGTCTGTAACACGTATTTATACATATAGTGTCAGTGTAGTAGTCTGTACACTTGACACTTGATGAATCGTTGTTGATCGTCGTGCTTTGTGTTTTCTGCGCGTTGATACACATTAATTTATAAAAATGCCAGCGTGTATTGTGAAAGGATGCACAAATAGATCATCGGTGAAGAATCGTCACCAAGAAGAATTGGAGAAAACAATGAAAATTACTTTACATGCGTAAGTAACAGTAAAATACAGTGAAACTTGAAACTTTTATTGCATGTCTCATTAATATAATATTAATATACGTAAAGAAGGAATTTCACGTACAATTTTAGTTTATGGAAAAGCAATGTTTTTGTATAATTCATTTTCAGACTTCCCAAATGTCGTATGAAACGCCAATTGTGGTTAAACAGTCTGGGACTCGAAAATTCAGTTGTACCAAAATGTCCGGCTGTGTGTTCGGTTCATTTTAAACCAGGGACTTAATACCGGTAAAATTTGTATACCGGTATTGCGACAGGGACTTAATATCGGTAAAAATTTTTATACCGGTATTACGAATACCGGTAAAATTTTCATACCGGTATTACGGCGTGTGACGTAATACCGGTATAATGTTGGTAACGGTATTGGGCCAACAGAATATACCGATAACCGATATGAAATACCGGTATTTTTCGGTTTGTTGGGGAAGGGGAAATGGGGCAAGTGGGATATTCCGCACGCTTCGCCCGATCCCCACTTTTCGACTCGCGCGAGGCTCCTGCCGTTCATAGGAGTAGGAACAGATGTCGCTACTACATACATACAATGTATTTCTACAGCGACTACGCCAATGGATTCCCGTTCACCGCATCGCTCGCTCTGTCTCGCTTGGTTTTATATAATAATAAAATATATTTATCAAATGTAAGTTTTTATATGAATTTTATAATATGAATTTGGTAAAATTTTAGATAATGTTAACGAGATTTCCCGCTTACAGTCACGAAACAATTAAGAATTATATAGCTGACACTGGAAAACTACACATAAACCAATAAACTAGTAATATATTAATTATACATTTACCGGTAATTTTTTCGGTTCCGTATTTCATTATTTACAACTTTTTATTATCTAATTTATATTTCCAATTGTAAGATATTCTTATTTGCATTATCCAGTGCCGTAACCAGGGCGTGGCGAAAGAGGCGCCCGCCACGGGCGCAACTGGGTTTGAGGCGCAAACCAAAGAATACTGACCCGGTTGAGGGTCGCTTGGATGCTTTTAAAATCTTGCAAAACAATTACGAACTCTCATTACGAAACACGTATCCAAATCTAGACGTAGAATTAAGGATTTTCATAACAATGCCTGTAACAACAGCTTGCTGCAAACGTTCGTTTGGCAAATTAAAAATTGTAAAATCGTACCTACGTTATCGTATATAGTTATATGTATACAGGGTGTCCCAAAATTCGTGAAAATCCCGGAAGGGGGTGGTTCCTGAGACCATTCTAAGAGACATTTTCCTTTGCACCAAAGTCAACTGCGGCTTTGTTTAGGAGTTATTAACGAAAAACACGGACCAATCAGAGCGCGCCCTGGGCCGCCGCGCCGGGCCAGGGCGCGCTCTGATTGGTCCGTGTTTTTCGTTAATAACTCCTAAACAAAGCCGCAGTTGACTTTGGTGCAAAGGAAAATGTCTCTTAGAATGGTCTCAGGAACCACCCCCTTCCGGGATTTTCACGAATTTTGGGACACCCTGTATAATTGATCGAACCTGGCGCCGAAATCATAAATTCTTCTACGTTATTCTATTAGACAAGAGCGATTAACAAACATGTCTATAATATCAATTGAAAAAGATGTTGCCAAAACATTAAATTTTGATGATATAATAGATGCGTTTGCAAATGAAAAAACAAGAACAATTACTTTATAAAATATGCTGAAGTGTTTTATGTTTTTATTATATTATTTTAACATACACCTACGTTTTTTTTGTCGTCATTGGATATGAATAAAAATTTGTTCTTATTCAGGTTATAGATTATTTATTCATACAAATACCTTGACAAATACATTATTGTATATACAGGCAACTCATTTTGATGAGGTTAATAGTATTTAAAATATTGCATTTAGTAAAATTGAACTTGTTACATTAAAATTTTTTATTTTTTTGTCATTATTGGGTTACGGGGGGGGGGGAAGTTAGACACTTGCCACAGGCGCTTCATACCCTCGTTACGGCACTGGATAATGCAAATAAGAATATCTTACATTAGATACTAAAAAGTTGTAAATAATGAAATACGGAACCGAAAAAATTACCGGTAAATGTATAATTAATATATTACTAGTTTATTGGTTTATGTGTAGTTTTCCAGTGTCAGCTATATAATTCTTAATTGTTTCGTGACTGTAAGCGGGAAATCTCGTTAACATTATCTAAAATTTTACCAAATTCATATTATAAAATTCATATAAAAACTTACATTTGATAAATATATTTTATTATTATATAAAACCAAGTGAGACAGAGCGAGCGACGCGGTGAACGGTAATCCATTGGCGTAGTCGCCGTAGAAATACATTGTATGTAGTAGCGACATCTGTTCCTACTCCTATGAACGGCAGGAGCTATGCGCGAGTCGAAAAGTGGGGATCGGGCGAAGCGTGCGGAATATCCCATTTGCCCCATTTCCCCTTCCCCAACAAACCGAAAAATACCGGTATTTCATATCGGTTATCGGTATTTTACGTACCGGTATTGTATGTACCGGTATGAATCCCTGAATGCAACCATACCGGTATACGTCATACCGGTATTTTCATATGATATTTCGGTTCTATAACGGTTAGGAAGATATAACCGAAATCTACCGGTATTATACCGGTATTTTACGTACCGGTATAAGTCCCTGTTTTAAACATGACGATTTGGATAGAACATCTTTAGCATGTGTAAGATTGAAGGAGAATGCTATACCATATGTATGTAATATTTTATGAGCTCTTTACATTATACCATGCATTTGTGGTGTGAAATTTCAGATTTTTCTCAAATATAAATATGTTGATTTTTGGCGTCAAATAACAGCATTGTTAGTAGATACTCTTATGTGTTCACTACAACTTCCCGAAAACTGATTTTCATCGGCTTGGTTGTTCATAGGTCACTAAAGTCAACAGCATATTTAAATGTGAACAAAATCCGAAATGTTACTCCAAAAAGTGTCTGTTTTCGCGTGGAATGGCCCATAAGTGATATTAATAAATGTATTTATATTTATAGATAAAATTACCAGAAATTATGGAAAAAAATATTAATGCGTGCAAAGAAATTTCAACTGAGGAACCTTTAACTTCTATATGTTCAGATAGCTATAACGTAAGACTTTTACTTTACATACTATTTCATTTGAATAAAAAATTCATTTTGTGATAATATTATTATTTTAGACGAGTTCTGCAGTAATAAAAGTAGAAACTGATGATGATTCAGTTGGATTTACCGAACCAATAAGCATTACAGGAGGAAAGAGAAGGCATTTAGTAAATACTGATTCACATGAAGTTAGTGAAAAAGTATTAAAAATTGAATCTGAATCCAAAAATGAACGTGTAAGTTTTTACTATCTAATATATGTATACAGTTTATTTAGTTGCTGTTATCCGATTCATACGTTATCGCGCTCACGGTTTAAAATGAAAAGTTATGTGGCATCATGTAATCATTGTAATATGGTAAAGAAATGATAGATTTATTTATAAAAAAGTAAAAATGACTTTCAATATCTAAATTTCATCAAAATCGGTAGGGTGTACCCTAATGTGATCATTTACTAACTAGTTTTATTATATTTCAGGTGGGTGCATTATTGCAATCAAATAAATCGACTGAAGCAACAGTGTCTTTGGTGGACAAATGTACGTGCATATCCCCGAGAAGATTGTTTCATTCCCCAAGAGAGCAAATGTTGCGGGAGCAGATCTCTAAAATGAAAAGAAGACGTCAATTGGCATTGAAAGCCTTAAGAAGGAGTAATAGAAGAAAAGACGGGAAAATTACGGATCTGCAAACAATTTTGCAGACTCTAAAAAAGAAAAATTTGTTAGAAGAGGAGCAAGTCCATTCATTGTCAGGTATTTCGGAGTCCGACAATCCGTACAATCCGACGTCAAGCTGTACACTTGCAAACAAGTGTGCAGAATCGCTGATTCATTGTCAGTGATTGAAATTGTTCAATAATTGCAGTTCCGCAAAAACATCGAAATTAATTCAAATATGTTTTTTAGAGTAGAGATTCTCATATGGTGACGATGACCGAAACGAGAATGGAGTGCAAGATTCCAAGGCAACAGTAGATCCAGCATCAGCTGACAATGTAAGCCAGTGGTTGGCAACGATAGTCGCATGAGCATCAGCTGGCAATGTAAGCAGAGAAATGAAATTCTATTTTTCATACTTTGAAGTTTTTAGAGCATTTTTTCGTTTTTCGTTTATTCGTGTGTTGTTTCTGTTCTAGTCACGAATCATCTGGACTGTTTGCCACGAATGTGCCACAGGTGTGGTACCCGATCGTCGAGACGATCGTCGAGATGTTGACGGATGACACGAAGAATGAGCATCCGCTGGGGCAGAAAGGTGCCGGTAAGTATACGATACATTATGAACTATTTCGCATCAACATTAGTAACTATTAATTATTAATATTTTGTATGTTACAGAAACTGAAAGATACCAGGTCGGCGGCCGCTCCACTGGCCGCGGAGGAAGCGGACGGGGTGGCCACAGCAGTTTAATCATCGATTACTATTGTATAATAAACTATCAATATATAATTTATATCACATTTCATATAATATTTCATATTCTTTTATATTATTTCATATTACTTTACATCAGGCCTGGGCAATTTTGCCTCAGTTGAGGCAAAACTGTCCCCACCGTAGCGCCCACTGTCTCCCACCAGCATCCGTCGTTACTATGTTGGAGGGACGCGTTTCGCTTGTCGCAAGCAGTGCGCAGGCCTCGTACATCGGAGCCACTAGGAGCGCCACGGAAAGGAAGCTTGGTGGGGGGAAGCAGGCGTTTAAGGGGCTCCACCCGTGCCCACGCCCGCTTTACATATTAATATCATGTAATAGTATCTCGTAGGTGTATAAGCTAGTCCTGTCCTGATCCATGCCACCGATTTGATAACAGTAAAGTGGGTTCTGTTTCCTGCTAAAGGTGATGTAGGTTCTATTCCATGCTAGAGATGTAGCACCACAGACGAGATATAGGAATAGACCTGACACCTTATGGCACCGACGAGATACTATTAAAGACTGCCAGCCCCTGTGTTATTCAGGGGGAACAGTAAGTGGGCGCGGGGATAACGTGAAAGTTACAGTGATCTGATATACCACATCGCTAAAAGTTCTAAATAGTCCCAAAATAGTGCCAAAACATCGTCTGAAATATGACGGAGAATGTAACGTTTAATAATAATCGATATGGTTTCGTGATAATTCGCATTCTCACCGATACCACCGACGAGATACTGTTAAAGACTGCCAGCCTTACGGGAGTTGGCGGGACTCGAATTTTTCGGTGTTCTCTTACGCCCTCTAGGATATATTCTGACTGGAGTGAGAAACAGGAGGCCAACGACGGCATTTCGTCGGTGCAGAAGACACTGTATTGGTATCGTGTTAGCAACGCGCCCGCGCGCTACACTCACCAGCGTACCTTTACTATATCCGTGTGCGCTGCTTGTGCGAGCCACAATCTATTTTTAGAACTTGCCATGTTGCCATGCTTTACGGCTTACGGAAACGAAACTGAAATTCGACTGTCGAGCCGTCGAGCGTATGAATCGCAATCTGGAGCTAGCATTCGAGTCCCCGTGCAGCGGGGATTTTTTTTTAATTTTTATTTTTCATTACTTTTTTAATTACATTTTTTAACCTTCCAAAAAATTAAAAATGTAAAAACTATGTTCAAAATATGTATTCATTTTAAATAGAAACGTTTTGTTACTGTCATAATTGCATTAATAAAAATTGGTATATGATCGAGAACAGGTTGATGGTATTTATTTGGACTGATTGGAGAATACGAAAATGCAGGAAGTATTTTTTAGTTTATGAATCAATTTGTAGATTTATTAGTTGTCAAACAAATAATAAAATAAATTGTATAATATATATAAATTGATTTTATACTAGCATACACAAGTTTATTTGATCTTCTGTCTTCCTATAATAAAAAAACACAGTCATAACTATAATTATAATAGAATTTCATAAAATATTGAGGTTATTGCAAACTCATCTTTTTTCGCGATGATGCTCTAATTTTATTGTTTCTCTCGAATGTCCATTTCCTTCCGAGACAGTGCGTTTCTAAGTGTAAATAAAAAATGTTGATATAAAATGTATCATAATTAAACTACAATTATTCTAATAACGTAGAATGTAGTACATATTAAGTTTTAATTACCAGGATTTTCTTCTTCGACGTTAAGCACCCTTTACTGCTTCTCGTAATTTACGTATATGGACATTAGGGTGGACCTTATTTTTCGACCATGAAATTTTTTTGTCCCGTAAACCAGAATTGTAACAAATGTTGAGAAAATGATCTGGAAAAATTTTGGGGCCGATTGGATCATGGGAAAATGAGGCGCAGCAAATTTGAAAATTTTGAATTTTTTAAATCTTTACATAAATAGACGGTATGATATATCGTTGAATTTGTCTTTTTTCTCTTTAAGAATCCGTATGTAGCATAAACAGTTGTTGATAGAAAAAACATCCGTGACTTTGAAAACTTTAAATAATTACTTTGAAAAAAAATTTTTTCTCTGATACTATATCCACCTCCTTATATACTACAACTTTTGTTTGAAGAGTTTTTTTATATATACATAACTGACAGAGATATTAAGGGGCGTAATTTGCATTATTCGGAAGCATACAACTGCGCATATAGCTATTTTCATAGCTACATGCTGCCGAATAATGAAAATTACGCCTCGTAATCGAAAAAATAGGACTTTTGAGGCAGATAGCGCCCTAGATCGATGTTTTATCTAGCGTTTTTGACTAGTGAAAAACCCCGTGTTTGTATTATCGAGAAATGAGTAAATGAATATCTTGCAATCCTGGAAGTCTCTCTACTACCTTAACTAAATTCATTAATACGCTCCAATCTACAAAAGAAAAACAGTTAAAATATCGGAAAAAGAAGTTATTATGAATAACAAGTAGACTGACTGAAACATAGACTGAAGGTGGTCAATGATACCGCTGAACGGGGCGTTAAACTAATGGAGGATCATATTAAAATTTTATATAGAAACAAAGTGGAGAAATAATATATACTATACAAACTGTGATGGAATATCGACAGCAGTATCCTGACGCCACAAAACAGATTTGTCAAAGGATTTTTAAATATTTTTTAATATAGAGAGAGAAACACCTGATCAATCCCTACATGCGATCAATTGCATTTTTAAGAGGCATTGAAGACAGCTTATTAACTGAGAGTTATTAAAGTTTTCATTTTTCTCAGAGTCAGTAAGTTCTTTATTTTTCTCGGAGTCATTAAGTTTTCCATTTTTCTTGGAGTTATTCAATTTTTCATTTTCCTCAGTGTCGTCAAGTTTTTTCATATAGTCCAGTCGGCAGGTCGAAAAAAGGCGTCTACCTGGAAAGTATTCCGAACTTAATGAAATTTTGACACGTCATTTAGGGGTACTCTGGGGTGTCGAATCTCAGTTTTCGACCTCGAGGACCCTGTGCTAAATTGGGGAGGGGGAAAAAACCACTACTTTTATTACCTTGTTTTGGTTTTTCGCCTATCGGGCTCGAGTCGGGTACGCGATACATCAGACACATCGGGAAGCTTATGACTAGACTGCGGATTTTATGCATGTATGACAAAAATGTACACGTTCAATTTAAAGCAGTGGACATGTTAAAAATATTTAAGGACATCAACGTATTAGTTTCAGCTTAATAGGATAATTAAAAGAAGAATACAATTTATATTTGGCTCATGTGCCGTGCAATCAATGCAAACATTTTTTATTTTGCATAAAGATCCGCAGTGTACTCATGACTCACCTTTGTCGGGCGGCTTCTAAAACAATAGAACAAGATCGCGCGAACGAGTTATCGCGATACCCGAGAATCAACTGTGCGTTCTTATATGAAATAGATAATAATAATAATGGTACGTATTTCTTTCATAACTTGTCCATAATGTGATTTTTATATAAGTACATTAGGTATATTCGGCAGACATGTGCATGATCGTTATTTGTATTAAAATTTGAAATAATGCACGTTTCACGTGAAAAAATTATAAGAAAATATTTACAACGTGGTATGTAATAAGTTATGATAACTTTTCAGTGGGTGATGTTTTTATTAACTGTTAAGTAACCTACTTAACTATCATTAATCTTACACAAATTCTTAAAAGATAATATATAGTATACAATATAAAATAAAATAGAAATTAACTTAAAATAAAATCATATAAAATGAAAAACTAGAGGGTTATTGTTGCTCGCTCGCTTCGATCGCTCGCGAGTAGGGTTGTTTTTGCTCGCTCGCTTTGCTCGCTCGCGGATAGGACTGCTCTTGCGAAAGGGTTAGTGGTACGCATGGCTAGTAGTACCT
Organism: Lasioglossum baleicum; assembly: GCF_051020765.1. Taxonomy (NCBI): domain Eukaryota; kingdom Metazoa; phylum Arthropoda; class Insecta; order Hymenoptera; family Halictidae; genus Lasioglossum; species Lasioglossum baleicum. The sequence goes on from NC_134933.1 coordinate 1,823,602, forward strand.
ATAGCTATTAATGTTTTTTTTTTATTTGGTGTGTGACTCTCCACGAGCCACACAAAGAACTTCCCGATTCGTTAGTTGCAGTATATTATTATCATTATTAAGTGTACGTTTTAAGAAGATTATACGTTTTCAGGGAAATTCAATAGTTTTCTACTTATCAAAATGTTTGCTATATGGCGTCACATTAAACCAACATCGTATGCTCGTTGCTCGCTTGGTTCCTTGTTATAGCATACTAATGTTGCAAAATAAATTGTTTTAATTAGTTTTTCGCAAACGATACAACTCCTCATTATCCGGGTTTGCAGTAGTGATCTTGGTTTTCTTCGATACTGTTAATTTAAATTGTCCCAAAATATATAAACTGCGCTCAATTTTGAAACTCTGCTCAGTGCTACATACAATATTTGTAAAGTTCGCCTTTCTGATTTTTTAAAATCCAAACATACTTCCTTGTATGTTTGTCCCTGACTTTTATGAATCGTAATCGCTTCAGCAGGAACCACTGGAAATTGACTACGTGTGATTTGATATTTTTCCTCACTCGACATATTTACTTGATTCGATATTTTTATTATTGGTGTAAAATTTTGATCAATATTTGTGCATTTTTCATATAATCACGATAACGAGTTCTTACTTTCACTCCTACTCTGGCCAATTGAAAATCTAACCACAATATAGACGGAATTTTAGTATTTTCTTGAAAAGTAATAAATTTTAATATTCCGCATGTGTGCTCCATTAATAAATCCGTTTTCAACATCAATGTTATTAATAATTATCATATAGTTTATATTAATTTTCAATTTAATCTCAGTTAATAATTCGTTTTGAACTGATTGTTTTTTTAAAGATTGTAATATAAATTTTTTTTGTACTTTCATCGATATTCTTTGAAAATGTATTCTCGCGAGTAGAGATGATTAACTCACTCTTGCATTGGGATAATTTTCGATTATTGTAAGCGGAAACATCATCGTAAGGCACAAAAAAAAATTAAAAAAAATTTTTTTTTTAATTTTAAAGAAATCGAAAAAAAATTTTTTGTGTAATTACGTTTGTTTCTTCGGTGGAAACTTTCGGTTCTCTCGTATAAATTGCATTGTTGAATGAACTTCTTTCGAAAAAACTAAAAAAACTAAAAAACTACTTGACCAAAATGGACCAAAATCTAATCAACTCTAAGTTACAGCGGGGCATATCGATTGCATCATTCATCATCCTGATCGCGTTGTTACTATTTCTGAAAACGTTAACGAAAAATTTGAGTACATAGAAACGGCCATACGCGCGCGCGCACGCACACACACACACACACACACACACACATACGAACATTTTGCTGAAGATAGTCTAAAATGACTGCAATGACCATGAAACGTGAAGATCTGCTAAAAAATCGATTTTCGATTTTCGGGGTCATTACAATAACTTCCCTATAAAATCGGGAAGTTAATTATATAGAGCCTATAGATAATACAGAATAAAATATAATCACGAAATATAATACGTATAATGTTTATATTTATATTTCGTTTTTAATTATTGCCATACTTTACCATATTGTAATCTTCTAGGTGTATTGTATAACTTCCGTAAAGACATTTTAATGATATTATCGATACATATCTAAGTTCATTCGGAGAAAATTCGTTAAAAAGCTAGAAATATTGTCTTTTAAGTTTTTCACATGAAACGTGCATTATTCAAGCTTTAATACAAATAAAGAGCACGCGTTTGGCGAATATACCTAATGTAGTTATAAAAAAACCAAGTATATTAAAAATCACGTTATAAGTAAAGAAAGAAAACCATTATTACCATTATCTATGTCATAAGAACGCAGAGTATTTGAATCTCGGATAACGCAATAACTCGTCCGCCCGAACTTGTTCTATTCTTTTCGTACCCGCCCGACGAATTCGAAGTCGAATCGAAGGGCCGCCGCCGGACTTTCTGCGACCCGACCCGATTCGAACCCGAACATCGAGCGGCCCGCACATCCCTAAATTATTTATAATTATAAATATATTATATTAAATGACCTATATTATAATAACCTATATTAGGTAATTATGATCACACTTTAAATAAGTAAATATGGCTCAAATTGTGCCGTATTTAGGCTCATTTTAATTAGAAGAATCTCACAAATACGTTGGTAATTCCGTAAAAAAAGATTGAAAAATAAAAAACTTTCCTATGTGCATTGATGTAATCGGTACGCAGCCTTTTGAACTGTGTCGGCTGCCTCGTACCTCAGTCCCTGTTTGTCGTTTACGAGATGTCGTAAAAAAAGTTCTGGTACATATGTTGATAGTCTAAAAATATGATCAATGCTATTTTTCTATTTCTCTAAAAAACCTGCATTTGTCGAATTTTTGCGTGTTTTTCACTTTGTGTAATTAACATTTTGAACCAAAAAATCGGGAAAAAATCTCAAATATCAATTTCAATTAAATGCAATTATATGATTAAATTAATGCAAGTAAATGGGGAAAATGGACCGAAAATTGAATGGCACAACGGCTGTTTAAATAATTCGAAGGACTATCTCGTCCGGCTAGGCCCTTCATTCCAAATTGTAATATTCCAATATTCCAATATCATTTTAAATATATTCAAGTACTATTTAAAACTATTAATGAGTTTTAACAACAAAATATTTTAAATAGAAAACTAAATTTTGACATATAAGATAAGATTATAGCAAGCTTGCTATAAATGTCGAAAACTCGAGTCTGGCCAGAGACATTCAATTTTCAGGAAACACTATTCTATGATGACGAACGGAGAAAAGGGAAGTGAAGCTCGGGGGCTTCGGTCGCCGTGGAGTGGAGTGAAACATTGTAACATGATACGGGTCGGGTCGGGTATATCGGTGTGAGACTACTAATCAAACAACAAAGCTTAATTATTTATCATTACTTTTTTATAGGATTTTCCTTAACATATTTGGTGAATTTTGTTTCTTTTTATGAAAATGATACCAAAATTATATAATTCCGATGATATTTGCTTATGCAATGAGCGACGCAAGTTTCGGACACAAAGAAGGACAGCGTCGGGAAAAGAAGAGACGCGGAGAGTCCTTATTCTTTTAAGATTTCGACTTCGACTTCGTCTGCTAGATCTTCGCCTCGTCGCACAATGTACTCATAAATGAATCATGTTTCAGGAAGTGGTTCAGTTCAGAATGAAATAAAATAATGTTACAAGCACTTTTTAAATAGCGTCATATATGGTGCAAGAAATATTCGTATAGAGTCAAATAGAATTATTTTTTTAGATATCTTCGTACGAAATACTGCCTCTAAATAACATTGTATGGATAGGAGCCGTCGAAAATTAGTTTAATTAGTTAATACTTTTATCTTGTTACTACCTCTACTTTAATAATTGCAGTCAATAATGCTGTCGAGCATTACAAGTATGGGATAAATAAGTAAAAAAATTAATTTTCTGTTTCCTACTAAGGATCTTAATAAGAACGATTGAATTTTGTCATTACACAACATAACAAAATATTTTTTAAGAATCATTATTTTATATATAACGCAATAATGTTCAAATTACTTTTAAATTCCAATACATTTGTAGAATATTACGTAGTAATTACTTCCATTTTTCCTACATCTATAAACTATCGATTATATTGTAAACAATTATTACAATGGTGATAATAAGGAAAATAAGAATGCAATAAGTGAATTATATATAGTATTATAAGGCAATTACAGAATAGGTAATGTCAGCATTCTACTATATCATTCTTCTTCAACTTGACGAATATCTCGTCGATTGTGGAACTTTTACCGCTGTGGTATATCAGATCACTGTAACTTTCCCGTTATCCCCGCGCCCACTCGCGCCCACTTACCGGTCCCGCGGAATAACACAGGGGCTGGCAGTCTTTAATAGTATCTCGTCGGTGCCTGACACCTTATGGGACTTGGTGTCCATAGGAATCTGAAGTACCGACACCTTAAAATGCCAGTGATAGCAATAATTTTCTTTAAATTATATCCATAATTTGCTATTAACCCGGCTATAAATATTGTGCCCCTAGAAATAAGAATAAGCTAAGCTCGACTCGATTGGTCGAGTCGAGTCGAGTACTCGCACGAAGCGAGCGGCTCGCACGATGCGAGTAGCTCGCATCGATGCAAGCTACCCGCATCGAAGCGAGCTACTCGCGCCGACGTCATCGGCTCGCATCGGTGCGAGTTACTTGCATCGATGCGAGTACTCGACCGGCTCGATCAATCCAGTCGAGCTTAGCTCAGCTCGCACCGATCCACAGTGCGCCGGAATGCCTGTTTCTTGGACAAAATTCAATAACTTTTGTTCTGTTTATGATAGAGACATGAAACAAAGTGGTTTTTATTTATATTGAGAGCAATCACAATATGATATTATTATAAATATAGTATTTATTTAAACATTAAAAAACGATATTTATAAACAAAATTTTGTTTTATTGGTGGTTTTCAGTAGATATATGAATTCGCAGTTCAGTTCTTCCGAAACTGAAACTTCGTTTTAAATTAAATTTTTTTCATAAATAGCAACTGATCGGAATTGTGGAAGAAATACTAAAAGTTGCATTATACAACTTCTTCATGTGGACCTATATTGAAAATTTAACAAATACGCTTTGTAGATCTGTGTTAATTGAACAACAAACGTCTACTATTTGATCTTCCTAAATTTCGCGTACAGATTCGCTTGTAACTAATTTCCTACTGAATTTTTTAAATCTTTTTCTCAAAAACTGATTTATTTTGACATAGTATGAACATTGTTTTAAATCGATATGAAGCAGTGACTTTTTCGATTTTTGTCAATGGTTCGGCGCACTGTGGCGAGCGTGCGATTCGTACGAAACGAACGGCATGCATGAAGGAATTGATTCGAAATAAATTCAAGCGTAATACGACATTGAAGTTCTCGCCGTGCCACGTTTAAATTATTATATTGTACAAACTTTAAAAAACGCAATACTCTTAAAAAAATAATTTTAAAAATATTTTATTTGTCTATATTTCAATATATGAACAATACTTCCAGCAGATACGATTAGAATCCCACACCGAATGATTTTCTTTTTCGTTGAACACTTTTTTTTCTTCTTTCTTAACCATATAATTGTTGTAGTGATATTTCTCAAATATATTGTCAAAGCAATATTTATATTGCATTTTTACGTTTGTTAAAAATGTTCAATATTACATAATACACATACAAAAGGTAAAGAAATATCGAAAAAGTTGATTTTTATTTTTTTTAAGTACATTGCACTATATATATATGGTATATATAAAATTCTGAAAAACATTAAGAAAAATGATTTCGACAATATCCCATTACTGAATTTTTATAAAACTGTTATCTCCCATACTTCAATAGGAAATATGCATTTTTTTCGAATGTTTTAAAATATGCAATTTTTTAAAGACGTTCGCATAATTCGAAAATCTGAAAAGCATATGCATTAATAATCACGATGGGACACAACTAACATATTAATATAAATAAACGAGTTATGTACTCTGGAAACTTTAAAATAAAACTCATTTCACGGCTACACATCAGATACATTGTATACATTGTTCGTTTCGTGTAAGCCGTTCGCTTCGGTGCGAGTAAGCTATCTTCTCGCATCGGTGAGATCGGTGCTTTGAAAAATATATTTAATATATCTCTACAACAATTATATGGTTAACAAAAAAGAAAAAAAGCGGGATTCGATTCGCAGCGGGAGACCTTGCCGTCTGCACTAATTGTATCTGCTGGAAGTATTGTTCATATTAATTGAAATATAGGCAAATAAAATATTTTTAAAATCATATTTTTAAGAGCATTGCATTTTTTAAAGTTTGTACTTTATTTTTCTGAATACAAGAATGTTCACTATTACATAATACACCTACAAAAGGTAAAGAAATATCGGAAAAGATTATTTTTATTTTTTTTAAGTACGATGCACTACATAAAAAATTCTGGAAAAAATTAAAAACGGTTGTTTTAACAATATCTCATTATTGAATTTTTATATACCTGATATTTCCCAAACTTCAATAGGAAATATGCATTTTTCCGAATTTTTGGTAATTTCCAATTTTTTAAAACCTGTTCGCAAAGTCTGTAAAATCTGAAAAAATATACATTAATAATCATGATAAGACACATCCAACATAATAATTTAAACGTGGCACTGCGAGAACTTCAATGTCGTATTACGTTTGAATTTATTTCGAGTCGATTCCTTCATGCAAGCCGTTCATTTCGTACGAATCACACGCTCGCTGCGAGCCGCGGTAAGCTCGACTGGACTCGCATCGATGCAAGTAACTAGCACCGATGCGAGCCGATGACGTCGACGCGAGTAGCTCGCTTCGATGCGGGTAGCTTGCATCGATGCGAGCTACTCGCATCGTGTGAGCCGCTCGCTTCGTGCGAGTACTCGACTCGGCTCGACCAATCGAGTCTCGACTCGACTCGACCAGTCGAGCTCGAGCTTAGCTCGGCTCGCCTGCAGCCCTACCTAGCACCTCATTTCCTATATCTCGTCTGTGCTAACACCCCGTTATCATTCAGTGTCAACACTTGTCAACACCTCTACACATAGAATTAGAGAGATGTATTATTCTTATTTCTAGGGGCACAATATTTATAGCCGGGTTAATAGCAAATTATGGATATAATTTAAAGAAAATTATTGCTATCACTGGCATTTTAAGGTGTCGGTACTTCAGATTCCTATGGACACCAAGTCCCATAAGGTGTCAGGCACCGACGAGATACTATTAAAGACTGCCAGCCCCTGTGTTATTCCGCGGGACCGGTAAGTGGGCGCGAGTGGGCGCGGGGATAACGGGAAAGTTACAGTGATCTGATATACCACAGCGGTAAAAGTTCCACAATCGACGAGATATTCGTCAAGTTGAAGAAGAATGATATAGTAGAATGCTGACATTACCTATTCTGTAATTGCCTTATAATACTATATATAATTCTCTTATTGCATTCTTATTTTCCTTATTATCACCATTGTAATAATTGTTTACAATATAATCGATAGTTTATAGATGTAGGAAAAATGGAAGTAATTACTACGTAATATTCTACAAATGTATTGGAATTTAAAAGTAATTTGAACATTATTGCGTTATATATAAAATAATGATTCTTAAAAAATATTTTGTTATGTTGTGTAATGACAAAATTCAATTGTTCTTATTAAGATCCTTAGTAGGAAACAGAAAATTAATTTTTTTACTTATTTATCCCATACTTGTAATGCTCGACAGCATTATTGACTGCAATTATTAAAGTAGAGGTAGTAACAAGATAAAAGTATTAACTAATTAAACTAATTTTCGACGGCTCCTATCCATACAATGTTATTTAGAGGCAGTATTTCGTACGAAGATATCTAAAAAAATAATTCTATTTGACTCTATACGAATATTTCTTGCACCATATATGACGCTATTTAAAAAGTGCGTGTAACATTATTTTATTTCATTCTGAACTGAACCACTTCCTGAAACATGATTCATTTATGAGTACATTGTGCGACGAGACGAAGAGCTAGCAGACGAAGTCGAAGTCGAAATCTTAAAAGAATAAGGACTCTCCGCGTCTCTTTTTTTCCCGACGCTGTCCTTCTTTGTGTCCGAAACTTGCGTCGCTCATTGCATAAGCAAATATCATCGGAATTATATAATTTTGGTATCATTTTCATAAAAAGAAACAAAATTTACCAAATATGTTAAGGAAAATCCCATAAAAAAATAATGATAAATAATTAAGCTTTGTTGTTTGATTAGTAGTCTCACACCGATATACCCGACCCGACCCGTATCATGTTACAATGTTTCACTCCACTCCACGGCGACCGAAGCCCCCGAGCTTCACTTCCCTTTTCTCCGTTCGTCATCATAGAATAGTGTTTCCTGAAAATTGAATGTCTCTGGCCAGACTCGAGTTTTCGACATTTATAGCAAGCTTGCTATAATCTTATCTTATATGTCAAAATTTAGTTTTCTATTTAAAATATTTTGTTGTTAAAACTCATTAATAGTTTTAAATAGTACTTGAATATATTTAAAATGATATTGGAATATTGGAATATTACAATTTGGAATGAAGGGCCTAGCCGGACGAGATAGTCCTTCGAATTATTTAAACAGCCGTTGTGCCATTCAATTTTCGGTCCATTTTCCCCATTTACTTGCATTAATTTAATCATATAATTGCATTTAATTGAAATTGATATTTGAGATTTTTTCCCGATTTTTTGGTTCAAAATGTTAATTACACAAAGTGAAAAACACGCAAAAATTCGACAAATGCAGGTTTTTTAGAGAAATTGAAAAATAGCATTGATCATATTTTTAGACTATCAACATATGTACCAGAACTTTTCTTACGACAGCTCGTAAACGACAAAGAGGGACTGAGGTACGAGGCAGCCGACACAGTTCAAAAGGCTGCGTACCGATTACATCAATGCACATAGGAAAGTTTTTTATTTTTCAATCTTTTTTACGGAATTACCAACGTATTTGTGAGATCCTTCTAATTAAAATGAGCCTAAATACGGCATAATTTGAGCCATATTTACTTATTTAAAGTGTGATAATAATTACCTTATATAGGTTATTATAATATAGGTCATTTAATATAATATATTTATAATTATAAATAATTTAGGGATGTGCGGGCCGCTCGATGTTCGGGTTCGAGTCGGGTCGGGTCGCAGAAAGTCCGGCGGCGGCCCTTCGATTCGACTTCGAATTCGTCGGGCGGGTACGAAAAGAATCGAACAAGTTCGGGCAGACGAGTTATTGCGTTATCCGAGATTCAAATACTCTGCGTTCTTATGACATAGATAATGGTAATAATGGTTTTCTTTCTTTACTTATAACGTGATTTTTAATATACTTGGTTTTTTTATAACTACATTAGGTATATTCGCCAAACGCGTGCCTGCTCTTTATTTGTATTAAAGCTTGAATAATGCACGTTTCATGTGAAAAACTTAAAAGACATTATTTCTAGCTTTTTAACGAATTTTCTCCGAATGAACTTAGATATGTATCGATAATATCATTAAAATGTCTTTACGGAAGTTATACAATACACCTAGAAGATTACAATATGGTAAAGTATGGCAATAATTAAAAACGAAATATAAATATAAACATTATACGTATTATATTTCGTGTTTATATTTTATTCTGTATTATCTATAGGCTCTATATAATTAACTTTCCGATTTTATAGGGAAGTTATTGTAATGACCCCGAAAATCGAAAATCGATTTTTTAGCAGATTTTCACGTTTCATGGTCATTGCAGTCATTTTAGACTATTTTCAGCAAAATGTTCGTATATGTGTGTGCGTGTGTGTGTGCGCGCGCGTATGGCCGTTTCTATGTAATCAAATTTTTCGTTAACGTTTTCAGAAAAAGTAACAACGCGATCAGGATGATGAATGATGCAATCGATATGCCCCGCTGTAACTTAGAGCTGATTAGATTTTGGTCCATTTTGGTCAAGTAGTTTTTTAGTTTTTTTAGTTTTTTCGAAAGAAGTTCATTCAACAATGCAATTTATACGAGAGAACCGAAAGTTTCCACCGAAGAAACAAACGTAATTACACAAAAAATTTTTTTTCGATTTCTTTAAAATTAAAAAAAAAATTTTTTTTAATTTTTTTTTGTGCCTTACGATGATGTTTCCGCTTACAATAATCGAAAATTATCCCAATGCAAGAGTGAGTTAATCATCTCTACTCGCGAGAATACATTTTCAAAGAATATCGATGAAAGTACAAAAAAAATTTATATTACAATCTTTAAAAAAACAATCAGTTCAAAACGAATTATTAACTGAGATTAAATTGAAAATTAATATAAACTATATGATAATTATTAATAACATTGATGTTGAAAACGGATTTATTAATGGAGCACACATGCGGAATATTAAAATTTATTACTTTTCAAGAAAATACTAAAATTCCGTCTATATTGTGGTTAGATTTTCAATTGGCCAGAGTAGGAGTGAAAGTAAGAACTCGTTATCGTGATTATATGAAAAATGCACAAATATTGATCAAAATTTTACACCAATAATAAAAATATCGAATCAAGTAAATATGTCGAGTGAGGAAAAATATCAAATCACACGTAGTCAATTTCCAGTGGTTCCTGCTGAAGCGATTACGATTCATAAAAGTCAGGGACAAACATACAAGGAAGTATGTTTGGATTTTAAAAAATCAGAAAGGCGAACTTTACAAATATTGTATGTAGCACTGAGCAGAGTTTCAAAATTGAGCGCAGTTTATATATTTTGGGACAATTTAAATTAACAGTATCGAAGAAAACCAAGATCACTACTGCAAACCCGGATAATGAGGAGTTGTATCGTTTGCGAAAAACTAATTAAAACAATTTATTTTGCAACATTAGTATGCTATAACAAGGAACCAAGCGAGCAACGAGCATACGATGTTGGTTTAATGTGACGCCATATAGCAAACATTTTGATAAGTAGAAAACTATTGAATTTCCCTGAAAACGTATAATCTTCTTAAAACGTACACTTAATAATGATAATAATATACTGCAACTAACGAATCGGGAAGTTCTTTGTGTGGCTCGTGGAGAGTCACACACCAAATAAAAAAAAAACATTAATAGCTATAGGTACTACTAGCCATGCGTACCACTAACCCTTTCGCAAGAGCAGTCCTATCCGCGAGCGAGCAAAGCGAGCGAGCAAAAACAACCCTACTCGCGAGCGATCGAAGCGAGCGAGCAACAATAACCCTCTAGTTTTTCATTTTATATGATTTTATTTTAAGTTAATTTCTATTTTATTTTATATTGTATACTATATATTATCTTTTAAGAATTTGTGTAAGATTAATGATAGTTAAGTAGGTTACTTAACAGTTAATAAAAACATCACCCACTGAAAAGTTATCATAACTTATTACATACCACGTTGTAAATATTTTCTTATAATTTTTTCACGTGAAACGTGCATTATTTCAAATTTTAATACAAATAACGATCATGCACATGTCTGCCGAATATACCTAATGTACTTATATAAAAATCACATTATGGACAAGTTATGAAAGAAATACCATTATTATTATTATCTATTTCATATAAGAACGCACAGTTGATTCTCGGGTATCGCGATAACTCGTTCGCGCGATCTTGTTCTATTGTTTTAGAAGCCGCCCGACAAAGGTGAGTCATGAGTACACTGCGGATCTTTATGCAAAATAAAAAATGTTTGCATTGATTGCACGGCACATGAGCCAAATATAAATTGTATTCTTCTTTTAATTATCCTATTAAGCTGAAACTAATACGTTGATGTCCTTAAATATTTTTAACATGTCCACTGCTTTAAATTGAACGTGTACATTTTTGTCATACATGCATAAAATCCGCAGTCTAGTCATAAGCTTCCCGATGTGTCTGATGTATCGCGTACCCGACTCGAGCCCGATAGGCGAAAAACCAAAACAAGGTAATAAAAGTAGTGGTTTTTTCCCCCTCCCCAATTTAGCACAGGGTCCTCGAGGTCGAAAACTGAGATTCGACACCCCAGAGTACCCCTAAATGACGTGTCAAAATTTCATTAAGTTCGGAATACTTTCCAGGTAGACGCCTTTTTTCGACCTGCCGACTGGACTATATGAAAAAACTTGACGACACTGAGGAAAATGAAAAATTGAATAACTCCAAGAAAAATGGAAAACTTAATGACTCCGAGAAAAATAAAGAACTTACTGACTCTGAGAAAAATGAAAACTTTAATAACTCTCAGTTAATAAGCTGTCTTCAATGCCTCTTAAAAATGCAATTAATCGCATGTAGGGATTGATCAGGTGTTTCTCTCTCTATATTAAAAAATATTTAAAAATCCTTTGACAAATCTGTTTTGTGGCGTCAGGATACTGCTGTCGATATTCCATCACAGTTTGTATAGTATATATTATTTCTCCACTTTGTTTCTATATAAAATTTTAATATGATCCTCCATTAGTTTAACGCCCCGTTCAGCGGTATCATTGACCACCTTCAGTCTATGTTTCAGTCAGTCTACTTATTATTCATAATAACTTCTTTTTCCGATATTTTAACTGTTTTTCTTTTGTAGATTGGAGCGCATTAATGAATTTAGTTAAGGTAGTAGAGAGACTTCCAGGATTGCAAGATATTCATTTACTCATTTCTCGATAATACAAACACGGGGTTTTTCACTAGTCAAAAACGCTAGATAAAACATCGATCTAGGGCGCTATCTGCCTCAAAAGTCCTATTTTTTCGTTTACGAGGCGTAATTTGCATTATTCGGCAGCATGTAGCTTTGAAAATAGCTATATGCGCAGTTGTATGCTTCCGAATAATGCAAATTACGCGCCCCTTAATATCTCTGTCAGTTATGTATATATGAAAAATCTCTTCAAACAAAAGTTGTAGTATATAAGGAGGTGGATATAGTATCAGAGTAAAAATTTTTTTTCAAAGTAATTATTTCAAGTTTTCAAAGTCACGGATGTTTTTTCTATCAACAACTGTTTATGCTACATACGGATTCTTAAAGAGAAAAAAGACAAATTCAACGATATATCATAACGTCTATTTATGTAAAGATTTAAAAAATTCAAAATTTTCAAATTTGCTGCGCCTCATTTTCCCATGATCCAATCGGCCCCAAAATTTTTCCAGATCATTTTCTCAACATTTGTTACAATTCTGGTTTACGGGACAAACAAATTTCATGGTCGAAAAATAAGGTCCACCCTAATGTCCATATACGTAAATTACGAGAAGCAGTAAAGGGTGCTTAACGTCGAAGAAGAAAATCCTGGTAATTAAAACTTAATATGTACTACATTCTACGTTATTAGAATAATTGTAGTTTAATTATGATACATTTTATATCAACATTTTTTATTTACACTTAGAAACGCACTGTCTCGGAAGGAAATGGACATTCGAGAGAAGCAATAAAATTAGAGCATCATCGCGAAAAAAGATGAGTTTGCAATAACCTCAATATTTTATGAAATTCTATTATAATTATAGTTATGACTGTGTTTTTTTATTATAGGAAGACAGAAGATCAAATAAACTTGTGTATGCTAGTATAAAATCAATTTATATATATTATACAATTTATTTTATTATTTGTTTGACAACTAATAAATCTACAAATTGTTTCATAAACTAAAAAATACTTCCTGCATTTTCGTATTCTCCAATCAGTCCAAATAAATACCATCAACCTGTTCTCGATCATATACCAATTTTTATTAATGCAATTATGACAGTAACAAAACGTTTCTATTTAAAATGAATACATATTTTGAACATAGTTTTAACATTTTTAATTTTTTGGAAGGTTAAAAAATGTAATTAAAAAAGTAATGAAAAATAAAAATAAAAAAAAAATCCTCGCTGCACGGGGACCAGAAGGCTAGCTCCAGATTGCGATTCATACGCTCGACGGCTCGACAGTCGAATTTCAGTTTCGTTTCCGTAAGCCGTAAAGCATGGCAACATGGCAAGTTCTAAAAATAGATTGTGGCTCGCACAAGCAGTGCACACGGATATAGTAAAGGTACGCTGGTGAGTGTAGCGCGCGGGCGCGTTGCTAACACGATACCAATACAGTGTCTTCTGCACCGACGAAATGCCGTCGTTGGCCTCCTGTTTCTCACTCCAGTCAGAATATATCCTAGAGGGCGTAAGAGAACACCGAAAAATTCGAGTCCCGCCAACTCCCGTAAGGCTGGCCAATGATGCCGAAATCGTGGTACTGTGGTACTAAGCCGTGGTACGAGACCCCCCCACTATGACCTACCGTTGCCCCTACTGGCCTTCTCCAACTCGCTCGCGCGCTACACTCACCAACGTACCTCTCCTAGGATATGAGAGGTACGTTGGTGAGTGTAGCGCGCGAGCGAGTTGGAGAAGGCCAGTAGGGGCAACGGTAGGTCATAGTGGGGGGGTCTCGTACCACGGCTTAGTACCACAGTACCACGATTTCGGCATCACTGAGGCTGGCAGTCTTTAACAGTATCTCGTCGGTGTGTCAGGTCTATTCCTATATCTCGTCTGTGATACTATCAGAGAGTATATGAGAGTGCTCGCGCCCGGGTTTTGGCCGTGCCCATATAGTGCTGCCCCCTACTCTAGTACTTAGCCTGGATCAGCTCCTACATCATCTTTAGCATGGACAAGATCCTACATCATCTTTAGCATGGACAAGATCCTACATCATCTTTAGCCTGGATCAGATCCTACATCATCTTTAGCCTGGATCAGATCCTACATCATCTTTAGCCTAGAACAGATCCTACATCATCTTTAGCCTGGATCAGAGCCTACATCATCTTTAGACTGGATCAGATCGTACATCATCATTGGCCAGGTTTAGGACATACAATTTATATTGTTTTATATAAAATATGTAACTAATATACAAATCTCTAATAATATAAATTATATTCATAGAAGTATTTTAATTTTTCCCGAGCTTTTGTTGCAAACTCTAGTTGTAAAAAATAAAAAAGCCGGAAGATTTCGAAGAAACACAGATTTTATATAAAAGCTTAAAAGCGACCATCTTGGAAATTAATTTAATGTGATGAAGTACTTACTGTCATCAATACTGTCTCCAATTTTTTTCATATTTTTAGGCACAGTTATTATTAATTAAACCATAGTGAAAACCAATTTTTTCTACGGAAATTTAGAAGAATAACTTTAGGGTTACCCTGAAATTTTCAGAATATGTTTAATTGACACAAATCTATAAAACGTATTTTTTAAATTTGAAGTATAGATAGACCCACATTAAAAAGTTGTAAAACGCAACTTTTAGTATTTTTTCTACAATTCTGATCAATTGCAATTTTTTAAAAGACTTCTTTTCACATCCTGCAGTAAACTAATTGCTCTAGTTTCCAAAAAAAGTTCAAATCGTATAGTATATTAAAATAGTGGTAAATCTACGCTACAGACAGGGATTGGAACGGTTATGAAAATAACTGTTTAAACTGTTATTTTTCGGTTCTGATTGAAATAGTTATTAAGAACCGAAATGATGTTATGTTATAACACTTATAACTGTTACGAGAATATCGGTACTGGCTGGCAGTTCTGGCTTATATTGGTTGCGGTTACGATTTTGGAGAACCGATATTATGTATTTCGGTTCCGGATTTCGGTTCTCTGTCATTCTGTATTCTATATTGTGTTCGACCTAATATTTATTATTTAAACAATTTATAAATAAATAAATTTTTATAATGTGTTTCTATATTTATTGTTTGAAATACCATTTTAATAATTTAAAATAATTCTTTAAATAAATAAATTTTTATAATTTGTTTCTATATTAATTATTTGAATTGTGATTTCTCTCAATAATAATTTATTGTTAAAATAATTGTTTAAATAAATAAATTTTTATAATTTGTTTCCATATTCATTATTTGAATTGTCATTTCAATAATTTATTGTTAAAATAAATAGATTTTTATAATCTATACAAATTTGTTATTTGTTTTTATTTATTTAAACAATTATTTTCACAATAAATTATTAGAATAATATAATTCACAAATAGAAAAATATATAAATTTATTTATTTAAATCAGTGATGAGCAACCCCCGCGGACTGCAGTGGGCCAAAAGTGAAAACATAAGAATAAGCGCGGGCCGCAACCGGCAACGGACGCAATTGTTGGAAGTAACAATTGAAAATCGGCGACGAAGGCCGCCTCGCCGCGCCACTGGTGACTCATGTCGGGCGAAGATATTTTGTTTTCTGGTTCGAAAAAAACGTCGATGTTACAAACTTGAAAGGGTGGTTTCTCAAGATAAAAGTCTGCTCTATCGCGTGGTATAATTTTTTGAGATAAATTAAAAAGTATCCTCAAAAATTGGTGCAAAAGTAAGTGTCTCTCCGTCTTTAATCATTGTTTAAACATGTTTAAACAATCATAATGTATTAATATTGGATATCACTGTATTCGGGAAAGTCTACAGAATCTTTTGCTGTAAAGAACAATTCAATATCTTTTACAATAACCACAATATTTGTTTAAAGTTGAAAAATATGTTTTTTTTTCAAAGCCATGTTTTTCAAAGACTCTGCGTATAGGAGAAAAATTAAGGACAGATTCGGAATCAGCGCAAAAAACTCTATAAGAAGGACCCAACAGTATATTGAAAACTTTGGTGTTGGACAGTGTAATCGGTTCTCCAGAACCGTTAGGTCTGTTGCACAGTCGAGCGCAATTTTCCAGTTTCAAATACATTCTAAAATTCTAAAAAAATGTTACATATTTTGGATCCTAAGACGCATTTTATAGAATTTTTTCAGATTTTTTGGTTGCAAACTGTGGTCGTAAACAATGAAAAACCCCCCAAAAATCGGAAAAATGCAGATTTCTAGAAAATATGAAAACATGCTATTCTACTGTTTGGTTCCTTGATAAAGTACTACAGCAGGCAGTGTCGTCAATTTTTTTCAGATTTTTTTATTGTGGGACATCATTGTCCAAATTTTTTCGACGTTTCTGCTGTGAGGAGGAAAGTTATACTTATAGATGTTACTGCGGGTGTATATTAAGTAATTTTTAACGTTATTACATTTTACTTTATTATTACATGTTATTATACATTACAAAACGCAATTATTTGATCTAAGAAATGCGATTTAATAGAAAGAAGAATTGTGTTCTGTGCGATATATGTACATTGTACATACTGTGACTCGCAAAAATTTTCGGACGCTCTAAAAATGATAACTTTTTTAATATTGTACTATACGATTTGAACTTTTTGGGAAGCTAGAACAATTAGTTTAGTACACGATGTGAAAATAATTCTTTCAAAAATAGCAACTGATCGGAATTGTAGGAAAAATGAGAGACACTTGGGGAAACTAAAACACCTGGCAGAAGACTGTGAAGGGGTAGAAAGAATTAACATAGGTATAGAAAAGATAGTACAGGAGAAAAGAGTGGGAGAAATTGTAGAATGGGTTAGGAGTATAGAGAAAAAAAGGAAAGAATTAATCACAAGGGATAATCAAGAGGGAGGCAGAATTAGCGGGGAGACATTGGGATAGATCAACATAGACAATAAGGTATTTGATGTGGCATGGGATATGGATGGATGAATGGATGAGTGGAGGAACGGATGAATGGATAAATAGAGGGATGAATGGCTTCGAGAATTATAATCCAAGTCCAATTTCTGGGCCACGAGGCTGAAATAAATAAATAAATACGTATTTACTTACTTATTAAAAGTTGAATTTTACAACATCTTTATATGGGCCGACATTGAAAATTTAAAAAATACATTTTGTATATCTGTGTCAATTAAACATATTCTGAAAATTTCGTCAAAATCGGTCGACGTTGCAATGAGCTACAAACGTTTTAATATAAAATAATAATTCTTAAAAAATATTCTGTTATTTTACACCGATATATCCGACCCGACCCGTATCATGTTACAATGTTTCACTCCACTCTACGGCGAATTATTTAAACAGCCGTTGCGCCATTCAATTTTCGGTCAATTTTTCCCATTTACTTGCATTAATTTAATCATATAATTGCATTTAATTGAAATTGATAATTGAGATTTTTTCCCGATTTTTTGGTTCAAAATGTTAATTACACAAACTGAAAAACACGCAAAAATTCGACAAATGCAGATTTATTAGAGAAACTGAAAAATAGCATTGATCATATTATTAGACTAGCAACATACCAGAACTTTTTTTACGACAGCGCGTAAACGACAAAGAGGGACTTTTCAATGACTCCAAGAAAAATGAAAAACTTAATGACTCCGAGAAAAATAAAGAACTTAATGACGCTGAGGAAAATGAAAAATTTAATAACTCCAAGAAAAATGGAAACTTCAATGACTCTATGAAAAAACTTGATGGCACTGAGGAAAATGAAAAATTTTAAAACTCCCAGTTAACAAGCAGTCTTCAATGCCTCTTAAAAATGCAATTAATCATGTAGGGATTGATCAGGTGTTTCTCGCTATATTAAAAAATATTTACAAATCCTTTGACAAATTCTGCTTTGTGGCGTCAGGATACTGCTTTCGACATTCCATCACAGTTTGTATAGTATACATATATTATTTCTCCTCTTTGTTTCTAGATAAAATTTTATTATGATCCTCCATTAGTTTAACGCCCCGTTCAGCGGTATCATTGACCACCTTCAGTCCATGTTTCAGTCAGACTACTTATTATTCATAATAACTTCTTTTTCCGATATTAGAACTATTTTTACCACGTTTTTATTAGCTCGCTTTCTTGTTCTTCTGTAGATTGGAGCGTATTAATGAATTTATTTATATATAATATCTCTGTCAGCTATGTATACATATATGAAAAAACTCTTCAAACAAAAGTTGTAGTATATAAGGAGGTGGATATAGTATCAAAGAAAAAAAATTTTTTCAAAGTCATTATTTAAAGTTTTCAAGGTCACGGATGAAAAGACAAATTCAACGATATATCATAACGTCTACTTATGTCATGATTTTAAAAATTCTCATTTTCCATTAAAAACTCATTTTCCCATGATCCAAACGGCCCCAAAATTTTTCCAGACCATTTTCTCAACATTTGTCACAATTATGGTTTACGGGGCCAAAAAAATTTCATGGTCGAAAAATAAGGTCCACCCTAATGCTTCGTACAGACTAGAACATTTCGACGAACCGCGCCGCGAACAGCGCCTTGAACCTTGCTGCGAACCGCGCATTTCGACGAACATTTTGACGAACGTTTCGACGAACGTTTCGACGAACGGCGATCGGAACGGATTTGTGCTATTTCCAGATTTTCTTTTGAACAACTATGGGAGCTGCAGCGGCGCACAGTGGGGAAAAGTGACCTAACTCGATTCAAAAAGAAATAACTTTCGATAGAAATGAGGTAGAGCGATGAATTTTTTTTTAATTAAAGCGGAAACTTTGCAGAATATGAAAAATTCGTTAAAAATTTTTTTTCCTTGAGAAAATTCGTTAAATTTTCACAATTTCAAGAAAATGTGGCATTAAAATAGTTAAAAAATGTTGTCGGTAAGGTAGGGACTGGCATTGAAATGGTAAAATTATTTTGTTTTGTTTCTTTTTGTTATTGGTTTCCAAGCATTTTAACAAACTCTGTAGTTTTTGGTCAGGTCCAGAATAATTATGGATATTGCAGCAGCGGCATACATTTATTTGCATTTTTTGTTAGCCGAAAAGGATAAGCGCCGAAAGCCAAGAAGATGGTGGCGAACCAATTTGTACAGTGAAAGAAATAGAGAAAATGCAGAAAGTTTAGTAAGCCAATTAAAATTTCAAAGTGTGAGCGGACATTATAAAAACTTTACCCGAATGACACCTTCAGATTTTGAGTTTCTACTTAACAAAATTGGTGGAAAAATAGTAAAAAAGGACACTAATTTAAGAAAAGCTATATCTGCTCAGGACAGATTAGCTGTAACCCTACGGTTCCTGGCAACAGGAGATTCGTATAGTAGCCTGCAATATCTGTTCAAAATTTCAAAGCAGTCAATAAGCAGCATCATTCCCGAAGTTTGCCAGGCACTCGTAGATGTTTTAAAGGAATACATCAAAGTAAGTACAAAAATTATTTTTATTTTTAATCACAAGCAAAATTTAGAACACATATAATAAATTCATAGAACACATATAATAAACTCATAGAACACATATAATAAACACATAGAACACATAAAAATGAATAATAACATATAAACAACATAAAAATAAATATAATGAACGTTATAATAAATATATATGATACGTGTTAAATTTGAGAATAGGAGTGTAATGAGATGGTTATGATTCGTGATTATACTGAGAAAAGGATGGTGAAGGACACTCTGTAGGAAAGAGTTGCTGACTCGAATGAGTTTCTGAAGAATCAGTAGAAAGTTGATGGGAGGGAGTATGTGTGGATGGTTGTGAAGGTGTATGAATGTTGTACAAGCCTCTGTCGGCTTTAAATAACACCTTCATCAGTTCTTCTTGAACTGTGCTGCTTACATGAGGACTGTATCGTTTCAATTTAGATGCTACCAATTTTCCAAAAATGTCGTGTTCAGTTTCGTCTTGTCGTCCCGAATGCATGGTTTCTAAAATGCTGAACGCTTTGTCCATCCTTTCTTCATTGACTCGTTTCTTATTCTTACAAGGGGCTTTTGGTCTTGAGGACGGCGGTGTTTGAGATTGATATTCTGGCGTTAACGGTGAATCTACGACAACTACCGGCGGCGCTTCTCTTTCTTCAAGAGTCTCGTAACTGTCATTCTCCTGTAACTAAAAATAAACCAAACCAATTATTGAACACAATATAATACTTACTACATAGGGTCGCGTCTAATACAGAAGAGACAGTATATGTTATGAATGTTCAGGTATAATAGTGTCTATTTATTGTTTACAGATCCCTAAAACCGCAACGGAATGGACTGAAGTTTCAACGCAATTTGAAAGACAATGGAATTTCCCGCATTGTCTAGGTGCACTAGACGGGAAACACGTGGTAATTCAGAAACCAATGTTGAGTGGTTCGGAATTTATAAACTACAAATCCACGTTCAGCATAGTACTTTTTACCTTAGTGGATGCTGATTATAACTTATTGTTTGTTGATGCTGGTTGCCAGGGAAGAATTTCGGATGGAGGTGTCTTTAAAGACACCACATTATATAAAAAAATGGAGCAGGCAGATTTAAACTTCCCTCAACCAATTGCTTTAAGGACAAGGCAAAAAGCAATTCCATTTTTTTTTATTGGTGATGAGGCCTTTGCACTATGTGAAAATTTGATGAAACGAATTTTCAGGCCATTTTCCAAGAGGGTCTTTGCAGAGAATTTTCAATTATCGCATCTGTCGAGGTCGTAGGGTAGTGGAAAACGTGTTCGGAATAATGTCGGCTGTTTTTCGAGTTATTCGAAAACCGTTGCTACTTGAACCCGAAAAAGCGCAGCTAATTGTATACACAGTAGCGCACTTACACAATTTTTTGAGAAGAAATAGAAGATCTCGACAATTTTACACACCACCAGGAACCTTTGATCGAGAGACTGAACAAGGAAATTTAATAGAAGGGAACTGGAGGACAATTGTTGATGAAAATGCAGCATCATTACTTCCTCTCAGAAACACTCCACGTAGATCAACTGGCACAGCTCAAGAAGTTCGATTAGAATTAGCAGAATTTTTTATAACCGAAGAAGGTCGAGTTGCATGGCAAAATGAATATGCATAAAATCGTATTTTATTAACGTTACAAAATTGGAAGGTGTCATTATTTTGAAATTTTTGTTGTGTCCGCTCACGCTTTGAAACTTTAAGTTACTTACTAAACTTCCTGCATTTTCTCTACTTCTTTCACTATACAAATTTGTTTGCCACCATCTTATTAATTATAATTTTGAAATATATTCTATAGTCTAAACTTGTTATAAAATATGTGTTTTTAACGAATTAAATAAACACGTCAGCGTGTACCGCAGGAGGTACACGTGGCACGGAACATGTTAAAACTTACTGTATTCTATCTTTTCCTGGGTTCATCTTTGTCCTGCATGAACAACATTGCTTTAAATGCAAACCAGGAACTCTCGTATATGTCATCTCTTCCTATGAAACAAAATTTAGTCAAGTAAGAATAAAATGGATTGGATAACTCTGAATAATGATCATTTTTTTTTTTGCTTAAAAACCTACCTGATCCTGTTCGTTGACTTTTCTTTATCTTTGCAATTTCTCTTCTGAACGATGATAATAGTGATGACATTTTTTTTTTGCATTCTTCATAATCTACATTTATTGCACGGCCGATTTCTTCCCACGCATCTTGTTTCTTCTGCTTGTTGTAATGTTGTAAGTGCTTTGCTTGCCACAAAATTTCCATTTTATTGTAAAAACTAATTAATTCCAAGCACTTTTCGTCGCTCCACTCCATGGTTAATGTACGTACGATACGGTGAAGTGAAATGTGAACATTGAAATAACAAAAATAAATGCTTAACGATTTTTTAAACAATGGTGTGAAAGCGTCGCGTAGGAACGCTTGCTTGATAAACGACGTGTCGTTTGGCTGGGTCATTGCAATTGTTTTAAACAAAAACAATAAAAGATAAAAAATCGCTAAATAAAAGATCAATCTAGCGGGGGTATATCCCTATTTGGCTTACTTTTGCATTTTCGAAGCGTAATTTGCATTATTCAGCAGCATGTAGCGGAGCCGCGAGAAGCATTGGGTTGCGCGATGATGCTGCTACTGTCAAGAGACATACATTTTCTTCAATATCGAGATAAATAGAGTTCTTATAGAAAAAGTTGGAGACAGCCCCGCTAAAAACCCGGGAATTACCGAATCCCGATGCCGGGAACGGGATAAATAAAAAAAAAAAAATATATAATTTAAATCACCGATGTCTTTGTTTATAAAAATTTCTGTCCATTTCTTGACATTTATTCCTTATATTATGAATATTTAGGATATGCTATCACCGACGAGATATAAGGATAGACCTATCACCCAATGTATTTTGGTGGCCATCTTTGCTGAGGCCACATGGCCTGTTTTTCTTGTCATTTCCTGTATTACCAACTCGGTTTTGGAGCCCCAGGCAGGATCTCGACGGGGCTGCTGACAGCTAAAATAGGCTGACATATTAGGAATCATATTCCTATATCCCATTTGTGCTGACAGCTTTCTTATAATTAGTGGTAGCACAGACGAGGTTACATCTCGTCGGTGGTGGTAGAGGAATTAAAATTAAAAAATAGCTATAGCCACTGCAGTCTCGCGAATACATAGAATGTTGTTTTGATTAGTTAATTTCCTCTCTGTATTTGGAATAAATAATAAACGAATGATTACTGTACGTACAATAATAAAGAATATGTATATATTTAACTGCAAAATCCGAAATGTTGCAAACAGCCAAATATTAATACGTATTTTATAAATGTAATGTATACTTGAATAAAATAAATAAAATAAAATGAATAAAATAAATGTATCGTTAATTAAATCCTATGTGCATTATATATAGCAACTGCACCCGTTAAAACATCATGTAAAATTGCAATTGATAAGAATAACGCATATATAATAACCGACACGACGCAACTTATTGTAACGAAACCTCGCATAACAACTTATATTGCCCTTAAAATTTTTTGTTAACTGCGATCTTCTGAATATTTTTCCGTCCTTTGAAAAATTGTATTTTATAGCAGAAGGTTTAAAGAAACCAACAATTAACACTTTATATTAATAAATTTCAAGATAAAAATAGCGTTTAATAGGAAACTCAATTTTCAACAACAGTTATTATTTTGTTTGCTATCAATAAATAACAGTTTATTTAAATCGAAAAAACATTTATTCAGCTTTAAAATGATTATAGAAACAGGAAGCATTATATTTAAACAGAGATGAAATATTGAGATTGAATTAATCATGTATTGACTGACTCGACTCGTTTCGTTTACTTTTTCAGTATTGGACTGTACTTATATATATATATATATATATATTCGTCGATGCTGTAACGTGGAAAATAGCAAAAATACGCGCTGTGCATTACACGGCAGTAACAGTAAATTGGCAACTATGCGACGAATATTTTCGAATGTGTTTTGGCAACTACGCAATCGATATCTGAAATTCTACGTAATTTCTAAACTCACCACTCTAAATTGCAGAGGGCATACGAAAACCTCTGGTTTTTTTGCACAGTCGGTAATTCATAGCGTGGACATGAAGTCCCATAAGATGATAGGTCTATCCTTATATCTCGTCGGTGATGCTATCTGTCCTGCAAACAGATTTGTAAGTGCCACCCCGTTCGCGTTCGTGCGCGCCGAAATGCGCGCGGCCGCGTTCGTGGCAACATTCATCGAAATGTTCGTCGAAATGTTCGCCGAAATGCGCGCGGCGGCGTTCCCATAGCTGATGGATCGACCGTTCGCGCGAATGCGCGCCGAAATGCACGCCGAAATGCGCGCGGCGGCGTTCGTGGCACCGTTCGTGACAACGTTCGTCGAAATGTTCGTCGAAATGTTCGTCGAAATGATCGCCGAAATGTTCGTCGAAATGTCATAATATCTCCAAAAATTCAAGACATTTAATCTCGAATCTGATGCTTCGTAGAGACCTGAACATGACATCTAAATAAAGTGCCAACATTTTCTGTATTTCTTTGTGTAGTAAACGCCGCTGCAGCTCCCATAGTTGTTCGCAAGAAAATCTGGAAATAACCCAAATCCGTTCCGATCGCCATTCGTCGAAACGTTCGTCGAAATGTTTGTCGAAATGCGCGGTTTGCGGCGCTGTTCGCGGCGAGGTTCGCGGCGCGGTTCGCGGCGCAGTTCGTCGAAATGTTCTAGTCTGTACGAAGCATAATGTTGCATATACGTAAATTACGAGAAGCAGTAAAGAGTGCTTAACGTCGAAGAAGAAAATCCGGGTAACTAAAACTTAATATGTACTACATTCCACGTTATTAGAATAATTGTAGTTTAATTATGATACATTTTTTAAAATTGATATAATTATATCAACATTTTTTATTTACACCTAAAAACGCCACTGTCTCGGAAGGAAATGGACATTCGAGAGAAGCAATGAAATTAGAGCATCATTGCGAGAAAAGATGAGTTTGCAATAACCTCAATATACATTTTATGAAATTCTATTATATTATAATTATACAGTATCTCGTCGGTGTCCCTGCGCCCGTTGCGCCCGGTTACCGGGCTCGCTGAATAGCACAGGGGCTGGCAGTCTTTAATAGTATCTCGTCGGTGGTTAGGGGTTGATCCGAGGGTGTCTGCACGTAGGGTATTTCGCTGAAAAACGGGAATAAAATATTGTAGCGTTATTGATGGGCTCACGGTCACAAATAAGTAGGTCGTTGGATTCGTCTTGACGCCAGCTATAAGATTATGAAATAAAAATTGTACTTTAACATTTAAAAAATCAAAATAATTCTTATTTTTTGGCGAAAAAAATTTTTCTGAAATTTTAAATATATAATTTTGTACATGTTTCAATATTGTTCAACTTTTATTGGAACCATTTTGTCGTCAGATTATCCGAACTCTTGAAAAGTAGTGATAATGGAATGCTTTGATTACTATGCGTACTGAGTTGAGATAGGTGTACAAACTCTTCACAGATTTTATTCTGTGTTATCATCTAAATTAGTATTGTTATTAATATTTCAACATTACCAATCATTCTGTAAGTTTTTTTTCGATTTCAAAACTTTATTGACGATTTTGGTATACAATTGAGCTGAATTGAGCACTCCTTCTGGTACCATTACATTCTATAAAGCTTTGCGATCATATAGTCCAACAAAAAAATCTTCCGAATTTTTCCGAATTCGAGAGTTATAACTAATTTAAGTAGAAATGAGCATGGAAAGTCGCAGCGTACGCGTAGTACACCTGCACCGCAAACTCTCGCGATCGAACGCGTTCGCCCGATTCTCTTGTTTACATTGTTGCTGCAAAGAAGCCTTCGATTCAATCGTTTCCTTGCAGTATTCAGTCAAAACGGTTTGGAACGCTTCCACCGATAATTACGTTGAAATGGTGTAATTTTTTATTTTAATAATATCAAATATGTTGATCACGTAACTTTTTAATAAGTAAATGTATATGTTTTAAGAAATTTTTAAACTCTTACTATTAATTTTCTTCAGTAAACATATCCTAAGTTTCTTCTTCAGACGATGATATCTCCTCTTCGGTTTCATCTGCTCGAGATGTATGCACAAGAGGAAGGAGTAAATCCAGAGACTCTTTTAAAAATGGTAATGTTTTTTTTCTTTGATATGAGAGGGTCAGAAGTAAGAAGAAGTCTATTGATAACGTCCGTATTACAAGCTGTTCTTGAGAATTTTCTTGAGTGCTCTTGCCTGTGTATTTTCGAAAATGCTTATTCCGTGCTTCTGCAGCTTCTTCGGATAGTAGACCAATCGGCAAAATAGCATTTTCAATCACTTCTGGTCCATGAATTAATATTTTATGAATTGTAGGCGTCATAGGATGCCATGAATATAAGCTCACGTACATTTTTGCAGTATCTGTAGCATAGACTTTAAATTTTCTTTCATCGATCTTGTGACCACTTGATAGTACTTCAAGTATTACTTTAAATTTATAAATTAGTGCTAAATCAATTCCAGTTATTTGGGATGATAATTCAGGATTCGAAAAAAATTTCCTACTAGTATTCCCATCATTGGTATTTCCGAAACCAGGTTTCGGTACGTCTACAATAATACCCATTTTCAGTCTAAATTTCTCCTGAATCATTTTTTTTCTGCATTGTACAATATCTTTTTCGCTTTTTAATCTTATTTGCCACTTTTTGATAGTCAGTTTATACGACAGATGTAATAAACTTTCGAATATTCTTATTCGAGCATGCAGGATAGACAAACCAAATTCCATACTTTTAGGATTAACTTCTCTCCTTGTTATTAATTTATTGAACTCCTTCGAAGTAGCTCCACATATATAACATTTCATCGTTGATGAAGTATTCGTAACAGCATTGCATATTTTTGCATCGATCATCGTAAACATCATGGTATGTTTAACACATAGGGATCTATTTAGCGTAATTATTGTTTCCTTCAGATCATTTATTTTATTTTGTACGTAACAAACTTCTTCATTTGTTATATCAAACGATTCCTTGACGAACATTACCCTAATTGGTCGACAGTATCTAGGAAAGGATGGAGTCGGATTTTGCCAAACAATTTTTTTATTCGTAGAACAAATTAATTGTAACGGTACGAAAGAACTTTGAAATATATTCGAATCTGAGTCAGTGCTATTTTCAAATTTCTGTTTAAATTGCGCCTGTTGAGATCCATCACATCCCCATTTACTTATCAATTCCAATGCACTGCACCTATTTTCACTCAAATTACTTACTACATCATTTAGATATAATAATAAGCGGGCAGCCGTATGGTCTAACAAATCCTGCAAATTCACCTCAGCACTAGTTTCAGTTATTGCAAATGCTTCTCGAACAGGATAGCATTCCTCTTTAGCTCTTTGAAGTACAGAATAACAGGGATATAGTTTTTTGTCACTCGATCTATAGATTTCATATTGATCTCGCGATGAATCTGCATCAACAAATATTGCAAGAGCTTTTAGGACCGATAACTGTTTTCTTTTTTCCTGCTGCTTGCTTATAATTTTCCGACATTTTGCCGCATTTGTAGGAGAGTTTACAATTTCCTTCAATACTACTGACGCATCTACCAAGCCAGAAGTTCTTAATTTTGTTACAGTGGCAAATATTAATTTTTCAACACTTGTACCTTGTCGTAGGTGTTCAGTTCTATCTCGCTTAGCACGTTCACATAAATTCGTGAAGTGCTTTACTGGTCTTCCGCGCCACGATGATGTTGCAACAGGTATATTTACTGTTGATTGAAGCCAGCTTGCATACTTTTTTTTAAACAGATCCTCTTTATAGCACACAAGCATCCATTTGCGTTTAAATTCAAACTTCCACGCAGTCATTTTTTGTCGAAACGCTACAAGTTCTTCACCACAGTAGTTCTCTTGGTTCATCAGATAATACTCAAGATAATTTATTTTTTTATCAATGCTCTTATTTTTGCATTTTTGCATTATGTCAAATAATTTTTGGCGTGTCACCAACTTAACTCCAGACGGACCCGCAGTTGGCATCGAAGGATTAAGCGACATTTCCAAGTCGTCCAAGTCCAATGAAGAATAATATAATATAAGAAAAGAATAACACTTAAATACGAAGTTAACCAATGATCTTAAACAATTAACAAAGTAAAGAAGGTAACACGCTAAATATAAACCGAACTTTAAATCTAACACTATGTATAAACTCTTAAACACTACATAAAACTATAACTGAAAAAAACTAACGGGAAACTGAAATATAACATAAGAGAATACATATATTCTCTATAACTTTTCTCCGTGGCGTTTTTATAGTCTTTTATATAATATTTATTTTGCTCAAGAATTAATCTCATCGATGAATAAAGATAAGTATACGTTAATGTTAATATTGTGTCCTATAATATTGCAATTAGAATTATGATTTTAATTATGTTTGTTTCGCTTGTTGTGTAGCGCGCGTGCAATCGAACAGGCACCATCGCGGGCAAGCGCGGTCGACACGGATACGACGATATGTCAGGGAAGGGGAAACCAGCGACTTAGGGGAACGGCGGCCACGGCCCAGTCCCGTGTTGTTAGATGGTACGGGAAAACTCGCGCATGCGCGACGATTCCAGCGTCACTGAAGTACGAAATCGGGCACCTTGGTTGCCCCGCATAGCTTCGCACAATCTTTTCTTCTCGATTTTCAAACATAACGTTTAACATGCGTATGTTATATTAAAATTTGATGTGTATGTACATGTAATATATAAATATATTCTAATTGTATATATACAGTAGCGGACAAAAGTTTAAGACCGCTCTAAAGAAAACTTGCCCTACAAGCTACGGACTGTAGAACGCAGATACGTTCCTGGATTCGCCGCGCATGCGCGAGTTTTCCCGTACCATCTAACAACACGCCCACAAATCACGAATGTCCCATCCCTGCACTTGCACTTGCACTGCGCGGTAGTACATAGCAGGTACATAATAGCTCCTGAGAAGCGCTCCCGTCCACTTGCGACCTTATTACAACGTACGTCTTCCAGTGTTTTCCGATGTTTCCCATCATGGATAATGTAAGTTTGAATTTTTAGTTTCTAGTTGACAAAGTGTGTTTGATCGTATCGTTGCCATTGTCGCTGGCGCTCCTCGTAGACTGCGTGTGACACTGTAATATAATTTAAATTAGACTGGGCCGGCGTGACCTTTTGCGGGGTTCAGTTCAAAAATTTTGCGGGGCCAGAATACACATTCAAATCCTATACCTAAATTTCACAATGAGGAATTATTTATTATAAGTACAAAGGATGTTACATACATATATTTTTTGTAAGATAAATATTACATAATTTTTCTCGCTTTTTCCGCCGTTAAATCTTTCTTTTTTTTCTGTCATCAACATTGATTGCGTTTGCTACTTCGCTTTCTATTAAAAGAATAGCCAGAGATGTAAATCGGTCTTGGCTTATTGATGATCGAAGATAATTTTTTATTAGTTTCAACCGCGAGAGAGAGAGAGAGAGAGAGAGAGAGAGAGAGAGAGAGAGAGAGAGAGAGAAACTACGTTCAGCTGAAGCCACGGTTACTGGTGTAGTTAAGATTATTTGTAACGCCGCACCGTGGTCATCGCCATCGCTTACATGGGACATTACCCAGCGTGAAGACACTGATTTTACTGACATTCTTATAGAACATTGGTACCTTAAAGAAATGCATGTAATATTTTTTCGCGTCCATAATTCGCTTTCAAGGGGCAAAAAATTCAATGAAAGTACAAAATCTATAATTATATATATGACTTTTGCAAAAAACTATTGATATAGTTTCATTTGTCGTAAAAAGTATATTCCTCTGAAAGCGTTCGGATTTTTTTATCTGAAATAGTTTCCAAGATATAAGGACTTTATGGAGTTACACTGAACTTTGATGATTTTTGTCACGCCTTTAAACTGAATCACCGCTACTAAAACTAGAGGGTTATTGTTGCTCGCTCGCTTCGCTCGCTCGCGAGTAGGGTTGTTTTTGCTCGCTCGATTCGCGAGCTCGCGGAAAGGACTGCTCTTGCGAAAGGGTTAGTTGTACCCATGGCTAGTAGTACCTATAGCTATTCATGTTTTTTTTGATTTGGTGTGTGACTCTCCACGAGCCACACAAAGAACTTCCCGATTCGTTAGTTGCAGTATATGTATTATTATCATTATTAAGTGTACGTTTTAAGAAGATTATACGTTTTGAGGGAAATTCAATAGTTTTCTACTTATCAAAATGTTTGCTATATGGCGTCGCATTAAACGAACATCGCAGGCTCGTTGCTCGCTTGGGTCTGTAAGGATGACTTATTCAACAATACAAGATTTTGAGAAAAGCGTTTATTCGATCCAAACTTCGTGTACCTTCGTACGCGCCACGACGACAACGTCGTTACTTTCTCGCTCTCGCCCTTTTAAAGCTTTCCGCATCGTAGGCGGTTCCTTTCTACAACCAATCGCATTTATTTTAAAAACTAATGTACGCCCTTCAAGAGGCGACAGGGTGAGGGAAACTGGTCATTTTCTGGAGGTACCCTCGCCTTGAGTCCTCGTTGTCTACCTAGGACCCTTAACGGTCCGCACTTGGTCTGCAGATGTTTTACGGTACGTCAACGGCTATTGAGACCTTTAGCTAAAATACGAGGTCTCTAATAAATTATCATAAAACACGGAAAGTTCCGCTAAATCTCAAAAATAGCCTAAAGTCACGTCCGCACCGTAATCATAAACTGCGTCCCTAAACGGCAACGGTACCCTGCTGTGGCCCGCATGGGCCGCGGTCACTCGAATCCTTACAGTTCCTTGTTATAGCATACTAATGTTGCAAAATAAATTGTCTTAATTAGTTTTTCGCAAACGATACAACTCCTCATTATCCGGGTTTGCAGTATTGATCTTGGTTTTCTTCGATACTGTTAATTTAAATTGTCCGAAAATATATAAATCGCGCTCAATTTTGAAACTCTGCTCAGTGCTACATACAAAATTTGTAAAGTTCGCCTTTCTGATTTTTTAAAATCCAAACATACTTTCTCGTATGTTTGTACCTGACTTTTATGAATCGTAATCGCTTCAGCAGGAACCACTGGAAATTGACTACGTGTGATTTGATATTTTTCCTCACTCAACATATTTACTTGATTCGATATTTTTATTATTGGTGTTAAATTTTGATCAATATTTGCATTTTTCATATAATCACGATACATAACGAGTTCTTACTTTCACTCCTACTCTGGCCAATTGAAAATCTAACCACAATATAGACGAAATTTTAGTATTTTCTTGAAAAGTAATAAATTTTAATATTCCGAATGTGTGTGTGTGTGTGTGTGTGTGTGTGTGTGCTCCATTAACCAATCCGTTTTCAACATCAATGTTATTAATAATTATCATATAGTTTATATTAATTTTGAATTTAATCTCAGTTAATAATTCGTTTTGAACTGATTGTTTTTTTAAAGATTGTAATATAAATTTTTTTTGTACTTTCATCGATATTCTTTGAAAATGTATTCTCGGGAGTAGAGATGATTAACTCACTCTTGCATTGGGATAATTTTCGATTATTGTAAGCGGAAACATTAGCGTAAGGTACAAAAAAAACTAAAAAAATTTTTTTTGTGTAATTACGTTTGTTTCTTCGGTGGAAACTTTCCGTTCTCTCGTATAAATTGCATTGTAGAAACAACTCCTTTCGAAAAAACTAAAAATCTAAAAAACTACTTGACCAATATGGACCAAGATCTAATCAGCTCTAAGTTACGACGGGGCACATCGATTGCATCATTCATCATTCTGATCGCGTTGTTACTTTTTCAGAAAACGTTAACGAAAAATTTGATACCATAGAAACAGACATACGCGCGCACGCGCGCACGCACACACACACACACACATATATACGAACATTTTACTGAAAATAGTCTAAAATGACTGCAATGACCATGAAACGTGAAGATCTGTTAAAAAATCGATTTTCGATTTTCGGGGTCATTACAATAACTTCCCTATAAAATCGGGAAGTTAACGCGAACGCGCTGAACCTGCCTCGCGCCGACCCTGAAATTAGATATCTATAGTATATTGTCCACAATTATATATTATTTTCATTTACACAGGAAGCAAGGTCAGTATTAAATTTTTTCAACTATTGGCGATATCTTATTTTCATCACGAGAAGTTAAAAAATTCATTGATGAGAAGTAAGTTAAAAAGAGAGATGAAATACACTTACCTTCCTTCCTGTATAAATAAAAATAGAATTATGGACAATAGATATCAAATTAAAATTACATTACAGTGTCACGCACAGCCTACGAGGAGTGTCTGCGACAATCATCTAGTTTTTTCTTTCCATTCTTTGATTTATGATATTAATATTTTCTTTCAATATTCATGCATTTCAGAGTCGACAAAGTTTAAAGATAAATGTACAGCAGTTGCCTATCAACGTAGGCAAAGTACGCAAAGTACGCAAAGGCGTTACAATGCAGCCCTACAGGCCCCCCACAACCGACGAACTCCAGGCATCCCTGGAGAATGACTTATTGGTTCAGGAGAATCAGGAGCAGTGATGCCAGAATCGGGGACGCGAGGACGCTTCCCCTCCAGCACAGGTTCCCCCTCTCTGACGGACCGTCCTCGCCGTAGCTTCTGCTGCGCACGCGCTACACACGAACGTACTTCTACTCTGCCCGTGTGAGTGCATGCTCGATTGCACGCGCGCTACACACAAGCGTACCTCTACCATGTCAGTGTGACTACCTGCTCGACCGAACGCGTCGGCGACGCGTTCCTTCGATTTTCACCAATTTTCATGTTGCCGAAGTTTCGGAAGCACGAGTCGGAAAGTCGGGATCTGGAGACGGCGCGCATTTGAATCCCGGGACGGCGCGGCGCGGTGCACATTTTGCTATAACTTTTGATCTAAAAAAGATATCGAAGCGAAATTTGGACTAAATTTTTTTTCAAAAAACCGGGTTTAATGGTTCATCCTAAAATATGTTTTGTATTTCTTAAAAAATTTTTCTCGTTGATCTTTAAAGTTAAGGTAGTCCAGAAGGCCCCCAACACAAATTGATTTTTAGTCGAACCATGCTCAATAAACAATTACGAAAAAATTTATAAATATTCCACTTAATAGCACACATGATTGAGATTTTTTTCAGATTTTTCAGATTATGCAGACATGTTTAAAAAAATTGAAAATCTCGAAACATTCGAAGAAAATCCATATTTCGTATTGAACTTTTCGAGATACCAGTTTTATAAAAATTCATTAGTCCGATATTATTGAAACAATTGTCCTTAATTTTTCTCAGAATTTTTTATAAATTGTATCGTTGTTAAAAAATCAAAATCAATTTTTTCGATACTTCTTTGTTGATGTATTATGTAATACTGAATATTTTTATAATCAGAAAAATAATGTACAGACTTGATAATGCAATATAAAATATTTTATTTACGTTATATTTCAATATACATATGTGCATCACTCCTAACAATTTTGGTAATCACATAATTATTGTAACGACATTTTACATATATCAGGTCGTTAAGTATGAAACTAGACAAATAAAACACAAATTTCAAACACATTTGTCAAGTTTCATACATCTCCGGTTACGAAAATCGATTTTAAATGGTCCCTGCCTTTCTGTAACATAACAAAAAAAAAAAAATTAGTTAAAGTCATGATTGCAAAGTATAGAATAAAATATTGATGTATAACTTTATAGTATAGTTTATACTTATCTTTTCTTTGAAGTCATTCTCTTGAATCTGCTAATATTGATTTTAAAACCAGCGCTTTTGGATTGGCTTAGCGAGGTGAGGGCGATAGATTTCTCGTTGGAATCAAATCAAGTTCCACTAGATCAAGTGGAGCTTGGTTCCAGATGCCACGATTATTTGGAAGAGGCAGTTAGGGATGGAATGGCGGAAGTTGAGGTGTTCACCTTAAAGAAAAATTGCTTAAGGTTTTATGTGACCTTATGCAATGAATTGAGAAATCGTCTTCCTCATGATGATATTTTCCTCAGACAATTGACGGTCTTCAAATCGCCCGATTCCCTATTTAACAGCGACAGAGATTTAACTTTTCAAAATCTCGTAACTGTCGCTAATAAATTAGGGAATTGGAGTGCCGTAGATCTACAAAAAGAGTGGGACTTCTTGTACTACGGCACTTCCCGGTCGCAGAGGGACCAATGGTCGAATCTGTCTTTTGACGATATGTGGGTAGACATCTGTAACCAAACAGACCCGAATCATGTTCTTCGTTTCCCCCTTTTAACTTCTCTAATAAACACGGTCAGATGTCTTCCGCACTCGAATGCCGAGGCCGAGCGAATTTTCTCTTTGCTTCCCGACATAAAATCTCGAAAAAGGAATAAAATAGCCGCTGGCCTATTAAATTCCATGTGTGTGGTGCGCACATCCTTGAAAGCTAGACAGGAGTCTAGTGGCACCATGTCTGTCGATGACAGACATTTATCCCTTATGTCGGGAAAGCATTTATATGAAAATTCATCGCCCTCGCAAAGTTATAATCAATTAACTTTGCACTCGTTTTCGAACTAATGAGGTCGTGTTTTCTTCGTTAATCGTTCGATAGTTTAGTTCATATAGTAAACAGCCAACAGTATGGATGAAGAGAGTGGAAGAGATGAGAGAAAGGATGAGCAGCGGAACCGGGGGTCCAGAGTGTGTGAATGAGTGAAGAAGAATGTGTGAGGAATGAGTGAACGGTGTGCTCTCTCTCTCTCTCTCTCTCTCTCTCTCTCTCTCTCTCGTGTTTAAGTGTAAATTTAAGTTAAGAATGAAGAGATAAGGAAGGTGAAGTTTGTAAGCGGAGCGGAGGTCCGCGTTTGTACCCCGAAATGGGAAATAAAATACTATTATTATTATTATTATTATTATAGTAAACAGCCTACAGTTTCTTTGTCGCGTTTTTAATACTTTTTAATGGGTTTTTAACATTTTTTTATCTTAATAGGAATTTATTTTAGTGAGTGACCATATTCATCGATAAAAAAGGATAAGTATACGTTACTATTTATATTGAGTCCTACAAGATTGCAATTAGAATTACGATTTTAATTATGTCTACTTTTTCTTTGAATATAGCAACGCGTGGGTGTCAGCGGTAATGAAATAGCAGATTCAAGAATGACTTCAAAGAAAAGCGAAGTGTATCGTGTGACGTTGCAACGTTTGCGACGTCCCTTCTCCGTTAATTCCGCGCATATTTTCGAGAGCGATAAAGGACCGGACCGTCCTCTAACGGGACACGTACCGAGACAGGATTCGAGAGCGCTCCTTTAAGAGACCCCGATATTATCGAGGACCTCCTAATGACATCTGTCGCGCGTGCCGAGAACGGCAAGTTTCAGGGCCGTATATGGAACGCGCAGAAGGGACCACCGACCGTCCGAATGGTCACGGGAAATGAACAATCGCCCCAAGGCCAGGAAGCGCCCGACGGAAAAACGAATGGCCGTTTCGAGAAATTAGAGCTTGGTGCGAGGACACTCGGCAAGCAAACCGGAGGCGCCGCCAGGACAGTAGCTCTCTTAAACATCTCGTCCAAGGTGACGGACTGGAAGACCTGACGCCGTCTCGCCCCGTCAAGGGAGAGCTACCCCGGGGTCGGTGCCCTCGTAGCCAAGAAGAGGAAGCCCCTCCGCTGGTCAAGTCGAGCGATAGGCTCCTTGACCAATTTCGTGATTGCCCGGGGCCCTAGGGCGCGAAGAGGGAACGCTCCTGTGCCGTAGAGTTACGCCGTGGAAACACGCAATAGGCAATTCGGAAAAGCGGTCGAGTGGGGGGAACCGAGTTCGATCCGCTAGATTGCCGAAAATCGATGGATCACTGTCGCGCTGGCTCTCGTTATCGCATGTCGTGCGCTCTGCACTCGCGTTGCGAACTAATTGTAACTTAGCGTCGGGAAACCGAGAAGTGCCCGTTGGAGGTTTTCGTGGTGTCTAGGATGAAGTCCACCTACGCTCCGGTCGTGCCTCACGCTCTATCGAGAGCAGTTCCGAAAAAGGGCATCGAAAACGAGAAACGGTAAGCCGCACTTGTGATCCATTCGGTAGTTCGTTGCGCGACGGCTCGACCTTCGTCGCGAGAGGACGAATGCTTCCCATTCCGTCCTCGATAATTCGCTCGCGTTCGTTTCGAGAATGCTTTGAGATTTCGAGATTATTTTGAGAGTTTTCGTCTTTAAATTACGTGCGAAAGAGTGTCCTAAGAGGAGTCGCGTTTCGTGCGAGTGATCTTTTCGGTCTCTTCGCATTTCTCGAATCCTGTGTCTCTCGCCGAACATCGTAGGGTTTTCGTCGGCGTTCGATCGCGTAATCGTTAGCGTACGCGTCGGGGCGAATCACGGGCGGAAGTCATCGCGACAGTCTCGCAGTTCGCCGATCATCTGCGCCTCGCGTTTCCGAAGTTCGTTGCGAACGAAACCACGGTAATTGTCAGCGGTATCGTGCGAGCAAAATCGGTAAGACAACCGCGCGGCGAACGACCACCTTCTCGCTATCTTGTATGAAGAGCGCGGGCTCTCGGGTCGCGGTCACGTGGCCGCAGATTTTGTAATTTAACGACTGCTACAATAAATAGCTCGAGACCATATCGTAGTCGAATTACTCGATTCCCTGTGAGATCCGTCCTGCCGAGAGGGCTGTCCTAGTCATCCCGTGTTCGAACCATCTGACCCAGTCGCGACGTCGTTTTCGATCCGCGTGTCTCGAAGATTCGACTCTCGACCTCGGCTTCTCCGAGCTCGAGCCTTGTTCCGCGTTCCGTGTGGCATCCTTGCGGTGCCTGGCGCCCGAACCTTTCGTTTGTCGTGAGGAAATCGTCGAATCCTCGAGTCTCGTTTGTCTCGGGCGGACCGCGTGTACTCGGCTTGCCCGCGGCCTGGTCTCAGCGCCTGCAAGGCCCGAAGTTGACCGGCTTCCGCGAGTCAAACCGCTCGTCGGAAAAAGGTTAACGTGACAATCGTTACATTAATATTTCATTCTGTAAGTACTTTGTACTTATAACTTTAACTATGTGTTTTTTTTATGTTGTAGAAAGACGAAGGACCATTTAAAATCGCGGTAACGTAAAATCAATATTAGCAGATTCAAGAATGACTTCAAAGAAAAGAGAAGTGTATCGTTACATTAATATTTCATTCTGTAAGTACTTTGTAATTATAACTTTAACTATGTGTTTTTTTTATGTTGTAGAAAGGCAGATTTAAAATCGCGATAACGTAAAATCAATATTAGCAGATTCAAGAATGACTTCAAAGAAAAGAGAAGTGTATCGTTACATTAATATTTCATTCTGTAAGTACTTTGTAATTATACCTTTGACTATGTGTTTTTTTATGTTGTAGAAAGGCAGGGACCATTTAAAATCGATTTTCGTAACCGGAGATGTATGAAACTTGACAAATGTGTTTGATATTTGCGTTTTATTTGTCTAGTTTCATACTTAACGACCTGATATATGTAAAATGTCGTTACAATAATTATGTGATTACCAAAATTGTTAGGAGTGATGCACATATGTATATTGAAATATAACGTAAATAAAATATTTTATATTGCATTATCAAGTCTGTACATTATTTTTCTGATTATAAAAATATTCAGTATTACATAATACATCAACAAAGAAGTATCGAAAAAATTGATTTTGATTTTTTAACAACGATACAATTTATACAAAATTCTGAGAAAAATTAAGGACAATTGTTTCAATAATATCGGACTAATGAATTTTTATAAAACTGGTATCTCGAAAAGTTCAATACGAAATATGCATTTTCTTCGAATGTTTCGAGATTTTCAATTTTTTTAAACATGTCTGCATAAACTGAAAAATCTGAAAAAATCTCAATCATGTGTGCTATTAAGTGGAATATTTATAAATTTTTTCGTAATTGTTTATTGAGCATGGCTCGACTAAAAATCAATTTGTGTTGGGGTCCTTCTGGACTACCTTAACTTTAAAGATCAACGAGAAAAATTTTTTAAGAAATACAAAACATATTTTAGGATGAACCATTAAACCCGGTTTTTTGAAAAAAAATTTAGTCCAAATTTCGCTTCGATATCTTTTTTAGATTCAAAGTTATAGCAAAATGTGCACCGCGCCGCGCCGTCCCGGGATTCAAATGCGCGCCGTCTCCAGATCCCGACTTTCCGACTCGTGCTTCCGAAACTTCGGCAACATGAAAATTGGTGAAAATCGAAGGAACGCGTCGCCGACGCGTTCGGTCGAGCAGGTAGTCACACTGACATGGTAGAGGTACGCTTGTGTGTAGCGCGCGTGCAATCGAGCATGCACTCACACGGGCAGAGTAGAAGTACGTTCGTGTGTAGCGCGTGCGCAGCAGAAGCTACGGCGAGGACGGTCCGTCAGAGAGGGGGAACCTGTGCTGGAGGGGAAGCGTCCTCGCGTCCCCGATTCTGGCGTCACTGATCAGGAGTCGTCTCTGAACGCGGGCCCTCTTTTCCCACCCAATCCTCTGATCCCCTCAATTCCCTTCCCACAACCGACACTCCAGGCGCCTCCTCCGCAGGAAAACAGGTGAGAAGCGCAAGTTGCACATTTGTTCTTTTTTAGTAATAATTGTAATAAAATTGTATAGTAGATGGTATCACGTTTGTATTTGTTTTAGTATGATGCTACTGCTGCACCACATTCAGCAGCTAGAACAGAAGCTTGAGTAAGTAATACAATTATAATTAAAATTAATTAATATTAATTTATTAATTTACCAACCTGTGTGTTTTAGGTTCACAATGCAGCAGTCCTGCAACAAGCTGGAGCAGAAGCTCGAGCAGAACTTTCAGTAAGTGATACAATAATAATCAAAATTAATTAATATTAATTTATTAATTTATGTACCTTTGCTTTAGGTCAATGCAGCGGCACTCTCGGAAGCTGGAGCAGAAGCTTGAGTAAGTAATGTAATAGTAATCAAAATTAATTAATATTCATTTATTAATTTGTCTACCTTTGTTTTAGGTCAATGGAGCATTACTCTCGGAAGCTGGAAGAGAAGCTTGAGTAAGTAATGCAATATTAGTAATCAAAATTAATTAATATTCATTTATTAATTTATCTACCTTTGTTTTAGGTCAATGGAGCAGCACTCTCGGAAGCTGGAAGAGAAGCTTGAGTAAGTAATACATGTAGAATCAAAGATATCCTTCGTCTGAATATTCACAAATCTCCGTCCGAGATTTACAAAAACGTCTTACCCTGTCAACCGTCACAATCAAAATCTAATCAATCCACATCAGAAAGCCAAAATCAATAACGGTAACGATGTCGCGTCGTTATTGTTCCTAATCTTTACATTCAGCAGAGTTCACAACGGCATCACCACCCTACATACAACAATAATCAAAATTAATTAATATTAATGTATCAACCTTTGTTTTAGGATGGTAGTGCAGCAAGTAGAGCAGAAGTTGGAGTAAGTAACACATTGTTATATGTAATCGTTAGTATGTAACAATTGTAATTAATGTACAAATTTTTCCACAACCAACAGGGGACTAGGTCGGACAATGGAGGCAGAAAATTTGGGTGAGCGACCCGACTGCCTGCCTCTACAAAATGTAGAGGAGATAGAAAACTTCGAGAGTGCTCCCGTTGAGATCTACCGCAGTGTCGTATGTATATTGCAATATATAAGAACAAGAAGAGTATTGTGTTATTAAGTTTATGAATATAGAAAGTAATGTTTATTTTTTTTCAGGTTGGGTATTTGGTCCATTTGGGGGGGCAATCGGTGAGAGATGCCGTGAAGGTATGTTTCAAGGAGGTACTCTCTGACACAGTGGTAGATATGTACACCTGGACGGGTACCGGCAATAAACGGTCACTTCACAACACGCGCCCAGTGAAGGCCATATACGGTAAGCATTGCACATCTTTCATTTAGCTGAATCTCATTATTAATTCATCGATTAATATATCTATTTAAATGAATGTTACAGAGGCTATAATGCGGTCAACAATGTTCGCAAAACCAAAGAAGACCGAATTCGTAAAAGTCATACAGTCGGTACTAAAAGCGGCAAAAATGCGGATACGTATTTCGTCTGGGATATCGTCTGTCAACACCCTTGCCCTCACATATGCCCGCAATTCGTGGGCAGACCTGGCTGACAGCGGCGACGGCAGCGGTGGCAACGGCGGCAACGACAACGGCAGCGGCGGCACCGACGACGACGAGGACGCGCACGAGTACGAGTACGAGTACTTATACAATGACAACAACGACATGACCCCTCCCTTCGGAATAGAGTGAACTGTGACATGAGAATGCCGTAAGTATATTCTAATAAAAGTAAAATACAAGTACAAGTATATCCACTGTATTGATATGCATGCAAATCAATGTTTATTTTTATTTCGGTTTGTAAAAATTTATTTGTAAATTTGTATATTGTATACATATATAAAAGTATAATATTGTATATACAGGGTGTTTCATCTATAAAACAGGACACCTAAATATCTCTTGCGGTTATTGTGATGCAAAAAATATTTTTACGTAATGTGCATATCGTCAATGGACCAAATATCTGACAAGAATATTTTTTCCCAAAGGTCATTTTTTTCGGAGTTATCAAGGGGTCATCGATGTTTTTTGACACATAACTACATTTTTATTTTATTGCATCGGGTAACTGATCGAAAAATACATACCGATATTTATAAAAACATGACCTTGAGCTTGATCTGAAGGTAAAACTTTAATTTTCGAAGATCAAGGTCATGTTATTATACATATCTGAATGTATTTTTCGATCAGTTACCCGATGCAATAAAATAAAAATGTAGTTATGTGTCAAAAAACATCGATGACCCCTTGATAACTCCGAAAAAAATGACCTTTGGGAAAAAATATTCTTGTCAGATATTTGGTCCATTGACGATATGCACATTACGTAAAAATATTTTTTGCATCACAATAACCGCAAGAGATATTTAGGTGTCCTGTTTTATAGACGAAACACCCTGTATAAAAGATCAATTTGGGGATTTCGGATACGTTCGACGTTCCAATCCGGTTACTATACTTTTCATGAAAAATATAATCCAAAATAGACTGTGAATTTTCATGTGCATGAATATTTTTCCAGATTGGACCACACATGGATATTGGAGTTACCCTGAAGAAGCATGTCGTTCCGACAAAGAGGCGCAGAAGGTAGCAGCAAAAATGAATTTGCTGAGAAAAATATGCGTCGCCGTCCAGACTCAACGACACCAACGATGCGAACACAAATATTCGGATAACTTCTACATTAAAATTTGAACGTTTGTGAGAAGTTGACTAATAAAGAAAAATAGTCAAACTAGATGAAAAAATAATATATTCATTATTTCCTACTTCATTCATTTATTATCTCCTCTGATATTGAGAGTAGTCTAAATTTAAAATTATTAATATTTAAACATTAAAATAAGTGTATAGTAGTCATACAAAAAATATAAATTTTCTTTTCCGTCGAACGACACTTTTTTTCCATAAACACATTTCAATAAATTTCGAAATGTAATGAATTGAAATTGAACTGTAGAGAAAATGCTATGGCAATGCAATTTTTATAGTTTCCATCTCTTGCAATCTATGCAGACAATTTTTATTTCGCATAAAGATCCGCAGTCTAAGAAAAATAACATAAATATGAGAATAAGTAAAATTTGCATGTGCACAAAATGTGCATCTGTGCGTAGTGGGGAGCTGCCGCGCCTGCGCACGACCGTATGCGTTATTCCGAACGACACGCTGATCGTATCGATTGGTGTCGATCGATCTTCTTCCTCGTGCGCTCGATTACTTCGCTGCTGACATATGCCACATCAGTGCGAACTACCCTCACCGACGATGCGGCCCTGTAAAACGATATTAGCCAATCAGATCAGTAGACGCGACGGTACTGCCCTCTTAAACAAATTCAGCTTCGGCC
Source organism: Lasioglossum baleicum (assembly GCF_051020765.1). Classification (NCBI taxonomy): domain Eukaryota; kingdom Metazoa; phylum Arthropoda; class Insecta; order Hymenoptera; family Halictidae; genus Lasioglossum; species Lasioglossum baleicum. Next base: position 1,865,452 of record NC_134933.1, read on the forward strand.
GGCTGGCTGCCTTCAATTTGCCTTCTGCTATTGCCCTCCGCTATTAGACGGCAAAAATAGCTACTAATACGCGCGGAGAATCCCAGGCAAAAATCGAGAATTTGGTTATCAGGGTATTAGCCCAGTCGATAATCGATCCGACGGCGATGGCCTATAGCGCGGCGCGCTGCTAATCGATCATCGATCCTCGCGATGTCGCAAGGATCAGCCAATACGTGGGCTGCGTGGTGGATCGTGCGTCACGATCCTACGACACGCGTGGCCAATCCCAAACATCGTCCACTCGACGCATTTTGTGTCTCATTGAGCACTCGCCAAATGACTTGGATGCTGTTTTACCTTTCCGAACCGCCAAAAAACTTATCAGGGTACGGAAACATTTGCGACAGCCATTTGTCATTCTTCTTCAAAAAGCGCTTTTTATTATTAAAGCTATTTGTCCATCTAAATTTTAAATGACTGCAGAAAGTTGATAATTTCTCATCCAGAATTTCGAGTTGCGTTTCGGTAGCCGACGTTTTTTCCAAAATAACCTCTTTTAGGATTTTGATATTGTTTGGGTCCAAAGGTTTTATCAAAACGTCAAAAAAATCTCTGTTTGTTCTCAACATTTTAATGTGTTGAGGACAAAGGTTACTACAAAAAAAGTAAACTTAAATTATTATACGAATTCTTTTATAATATAACTTATTTAACGGTCATCCCACACTTACAGCGTTTGAACAAGTGCACACTACTTAATTGAATTGTAGTAAAAAGATAATGTAGCATCAGTCTCAATAATTGTGTTTTGAGTAACACGTTATTATTCGTCATATAATTATAGGCTGCGAAAATTATTGTTGTAAGGAAATTACACGTAAAATGTCAAACGATGTTTATTTTCTCGTATTCGTGCGACAACTGAAATGTGGTCTTCAAGACCCGCTTTTATTTCCGAAAACATCTGAAACGGTCATTGCGTTAACGTTGCCTAGGGTACCATGCCGCAAGATATATTGTTAGATTGTCGAAGCCGATTTCTAGGCTACAAAAACTAGGTAACAAAAACCCGAAAAATAAGCTACTATCAACTTTCTGCAGTCATTTAAAATTTAGATGAACAAATAGCTTTAATAATAAAAAGCGCTTTTTGAAGAAGAATGACAAATGGCTGTCGCAAATGTTTCCGTACCCTGATAAGTTTTTTGGTGGTTCGGAAGGTAAAACAGCACCCAAGTCATTTGGCGAGTGCTCAATGAGACACAAATTGCGTCGAGTGGACGAATTAAGAAATTTTTCGAGCGAAGAACTCCTTTTTGCGGCTAAACTCAATTTAAGGAACGAAGGCCAAACGCTTAAGGCGAAAATAATAGAAAAAATTCTTAACAACCCTGAAGATTCTGACGAAATAAGAAAAATGGGCGGTGTACCAAGTACTTATAGTAAATCATGACTTTTTTAAAACCAACAACCTATCTGACAAAAATTAAATTCTATAAATGTAATGAATCAGTGATAACTGATGATATTAACTTAAAAATTATTTTCTGAGGTTCAATAGTATGAATTGTCAACAGAACATGTGTCCGAAAAATTATAGGATATAAAAATACATCCTGTTTTTAGCGAATTTTCTAAATAAATGAGTCATTTTTCCTTATTTCCAACAATTTGAAAAAAAATTTTTTGGTTGGTCAAAAAATTTTTTGACTTCAGATTCGTATTCTATGCTACTGAAAACATGGATATTTAAAATCTCAAGGCGATACAAAAACTGAAAGGGATGCTAAACGCGATGTCCAGCATTACGATACATTCGTCCCACTGTGGTCGGGGACAAAAAGCTAATAAATAGGCTACCGGTCGGTAAAGTGTTAAGTGTCTATCAATAAGTACCTGTATCAAATTTAAACCCGATCGGAGTCAGTTAAGCCAGTATTAAAAGCAGTATTGCTTATTTGGAGGTTCCCGCCACTTTTTAAACCCAAATGCCGATCGCGGTCGGGTGTGGTCGGGTGTGGTCGGGTGTTATCTCAACGAATTTCTCTCACATAATACCAAAGGAAAAAGACCATGAAGCCCGTTTTTTGGCAAATCCTGGCGGACTCTTTAAAAATGAAAAAAGACCATTTTCAAAAAATAAAAAAAATTGCATAGAAAAAAACGAAAAAAAATTTTTTATTGCTTCATAGATGTAGAATAAAAAAAATTCGTCAAAGTTTTTTTTTCTTTCCATTCACGGTTATTGTAATATAAACGTAAGAAAAATATAGAATTTTTTTTCTTCGAATATAAAGCAAATAAAAAAATTTTTTTTTCGATTTGCTATATGTGGATGACGCTTGTCAAGATGGACTAAAGCAAGTATATATGCCACCAAAGTCTTATAATAAACTTCAAATTTTAGTCAATGTCGCGGGTTTTCGTACATTCGTCCCACTGTGGCGCCGCACAGTGAACTTTCGACCAAACTCGATTCAAAATCAAAGAACTTTCGATAGAAATGAGGTAGAGCGATGAAATTTTTTTAAAATTAAAGCTGAAACTTGACAGAATATGGGAAAAATAGGGAGATTATGGTACGAACGTTTTTTAACCTTGAGAAAATTCGTTAACCATGTAGAATTTCAAGAAAATGTGGTTTTTCAGGATTTTTAGGATTTTTTCAGGTTTTGAAAAATCCCCCCCCCCCTGAGGTCATAGACAAATTTTGAGACGAGATTTGAAATCAGCGCGAAAAAATCTGAGGAAAAAGATGTCGCATGTTAAAAAAAAATTTTTTCCGCGCGTGGTAACGGAGAAACCACATTTTCTTGAAATTGTGAAAGTTTAACAAATTTTCTCAAGGTTAAAAAACGTTCGTATTACGATCTCCATAATTATCCCATATTCTGCAGTTTCCGCTTTCATTTAAAAAAAAATGTTATCGCTCTATCTCATTTCTATCGAAAGTTCTTCGATTTTGACACAGAATTCGTCGGTTTTACCCACTGTGCGCCGTCTCACCCCGCTCGTTAAGGATCCCGGCGATCATCTTCCCCGTTTGCCAGGGGCGATCGTGAACGTTTCGCGTTACGTAGGTCTGGGGCCCTGGGATCCTTCGGAAGGTGCGATCCTGCGACTGTGTCAGACGTGTTGCGAGGTGCGCCAATCAGGGAAATTCGGCAGTACGGAAAGGGTGGGGGGAACTAGGAACGATAAGCCGTGTCGATGAAGATCGAGGAATCACTGTCGCGCTGAATTTCGTCTTGGGCAGACGCCCTTCTGAAATTACCGTGATCTCGCCTCGTCTATTCTCGGGAAGTAATCTCGCGTCGCGGGTGGCTTCCGAAGTTGTCCAACCACCAACCATCACGAAGCTAGGGCCGAACGGAGCGAGCATCCAATTCTCTCGAGATCCGGAAAGAATAGCGGCAACGGTAGGTAAGTAAATCTTGTGATTCTTCGACGAACACGTGTTCGTCTCGTCCTCGAATATTTCGCGTGTGCCTCGTGCCTTTTTTTCTCGCGTCCTTCTCGTAAACGCTGTGAATTTTCGCGGGTCTTTCCCTTCAATTTCGTAATCTCGCAAGTCTCCCTCAAGGGTCGCGTCGGAAAGGAATAGTTTTCGATCTCATATTCTGTAACGCGACGAGCGATTAGGCAGCGCGGTAAATCTCGCCTGTGTTTCGCAGCGGCAGCTTACGTGTCCTTCGCGACCGTGCGGTCGCGGATTGTTTATCACACGCGGCGAATTGCGTCTCGTTCGAGGGTATCGCGACAGCTCTCGTAGAATTGCACCGTTCATCCGCGTTTCGCGAAATCTCGTTTCGGCCAGGATTTGATATTGTACCGTCGCGTCGTACCGTAGTCTCGCGATAAATTACCATTGATTAACGCGCTTTGCGAGTGGCCATCTTTCGAAAAGTGTTCAAGGAGCGCGAGCTCCCGGGTCGCGGCCACGTGGCCAAGTAGAGCCCATTTCGCCTTGTTCATTTTCGATCTGTGAAATCCATTCTGCCGTGAGGGCTATCCTCGTTATCTCCTGTATTCGAACTTCTGGCCGTTCGCGTCGTCTTTTTCAATTCGCTCGACCGAGCACGAGACCTTTGTCGCGTTTTGCGTGGTACTTTTCACTACCTGGTGCCAGAGTTGGGCTTTAATCGATTAAAATTTTAATCATGATTGAATGATTAATGTGTACGATTAAAGAAAGAAATCGTCGAAAAATCTGATGATTTAATCAATTGTTGAAGTTAATCGCCTCACGGTCTATCCATAAATTGTAATAAGGAGGGAGAGAGAAACAGAGCGGGGGAGCAGAGAGCGGATGGAGAATTGACACAAATAATAATATATTTCAACAAAAACAAGGTCGTAGCTTTCCAGGAATAATAAATTCAAACATAAAAGCACGTAGCAGAGTTTTTGTTATAGACCAAATGACAATATGTACACCTAAACTCGGTCAGTTTACATTTTTTTCAGTATTCATTAGGAGTGCGCGGGTTCCCGAAATTTACGGGAACCCGACAGTCGAGTCGAGCCGGAGAAAGTCGAGCGAGCTCGAGCGAGTACTCGAGACATCTGAATGTTCGAGTAGCTTGATCGCATCGAGTAGCTTGATCGCATCGGGTAGCTTGATCGCATCGGGTAGCTTGATCGCATCGGGTAGCTTGATCGCATCGGGTAGCTTGATCGCGTCGGATGCTTGATCGTCACGGATAGCCGGAGACATTCGGATTACATTATTACATAGATTAGCCAAACTCGGACGCGATCTTTTTATACTCGTGATTAAACATACGATTCGTAATTCGCACTAATGAGGTCCTAAATTATGTACTCGGTTTTATAAGACGAAATATACAATATATATATATATATATATATATATATATATATATATATATATATTTCGGTTGTGGATTTCGGTTTCGGCTATGGTTCTGATGATTTCGATGATTTTTTATAATGTTATACAAATCAACATTTTGAACAAATAATTACAAAAATTTGTATTATTATGTATTATTAAACTATTATCTATTATTATTCTTTATTTGAACAATTTTTTAAATAAGTAATCTTTTGTAATATTTACAATTTTATTTATATACTCATTATTTAAATACGTATTTATTATTTAAACAATTATTTAAATAAATGTTTATGCTGCAAAATATAATGTATACAAATCCGTTTGTATACTTATTATTTATATAGCTATTTATTATTATTTATTTAAACAATTTTTAAATAAATAAATTTTTATAATGTATAGAAACTTGTTTATTTTACATTATTTGAATTATTGTTTCAATAAGAATTTATTGTCAAAACGATTATTTAAATAAATAAATATCTGTAATATATATATATTTATATAGGGGGAGTTCCCCTAGCCCCGGACAGCACCTAGTATCGGACATTAGCTGTATCTCAATAATCTGAAATGCAACAAAGTCGTTTTAACCGTCAAAACAAAGGAAAGGCTAAAACAAACGACGTGCGGAAATTGCACGTTTCTGTCGCGTGAACAAAGCCATTAAAATCATTCGACTGTTAGCGTTCTTGTAAAAATATTATAAAAGATTACTTATTTAAAAATATTATAAAAGATTACTTATTTAAAAATATTATAAAAGATTACTTATTTAAAAATATTATAAAAGATTACTTATTTAAAAATATTATAAAAGATTACTTATTTAAAAATATTATAAAAGATTACTTATTTAAAAAATTGTTCAAATAAAGAATAATAATAGATAATACTTTAATAATACATAATAATACAAATTTTTGTAATTATTTGTTCAAAATGTTGATTTGTATAACATTATAAAAAATCATCGAAATCATCAGAATCATAGCCGAAACCGAAATCAAATTTAATCACGAGTATAAAAAGATCGCGTCCGAGTTTGGCTAATCTATGTAATAATGTAATCCGAATGTCTCCGGCTATCCGTGACGATCAAGCATCCGACGCGATCAAGCTACCCGATGCGATCAAGCTACCCGATGCGATCAAGCTACCCGATGCGATCAAGCTACCCGATGCGATCAAGCTACTCGATGCGATCAAGCTACCCGATGCGATCAAGCTACTCGATGCGATCAAGCTACTCGAACATTCAGATGTCTCGAGTACTCGCTCGAGCTCGCTCGACTTTCTCCGGCTCGACCCGAACCCGTATATGCGGGAACCCGCGCACCCCTATAATGTATACAAATGTGTGTGTGAGCATGAGAATGAACTTTCTCCTTTAAAGTTCTCCATACATCAAGGCCAAGTGGCGTAAGATTCCCTATTTTCGTTAATAACTTTTTAATAAAGCGTTAAACAACCTATGTTTATATAACCTTTTTTTCTTATTTAGGCCCATAGAATATACCCACAAAGTTTGGCACTTTAAAACCTTGATTACCCTGTACAAAGGTAGTTCGTAATTGTTGTTATTGATCGCAGTAAAACAATTACTCGAAAATCAGATTCTACGACCCAAGAAACCCCTAAATATGTCCTGTTCATAAAAAATAACGTTAACATTACGCTATAAACCAGAGTTAGGCAAAAATTTAATCGTTAATCGCAATTAACAATTAATCTCCTCGTTTAGTCGTTAATTGTGGTTAATGATTAAATACTTATTAATCGTTGATTGCGATTAACGATTATTAATCGTCAATCGGATAATTGATTAATGATTAACTGCTGAAATTTCGAAATGAAATACGTAACAGAACTGTATGAATACTAGGGGTGCGCGGGTTCCCGCATATACGGGTTCGGGTCGAGCCGGAGAAAGTCGAGCGAGCTCGAGCGAGTACTCGAGACATCTGAATGTTCGAGTAGCTTGATCGCATCGAGTAGCTTGATCGCATCGGGTAGCTTGATCGCATCGAGTAGCTTGATCGCATCGGGTAGCTTGATCGCATCGGGTAGCTTGATCGCATCGGGTAGCTTGATCGCATCGGGTAGCTTGATCGCGTCGGATGCTTGATCGTCACGGATAGCCGGAGACATTCGGATTACATTATTACATAGATTAGCCAAACTCGGACGCGATCTTTTTATACTCGTGATTAAATTTGATTTCGGTTTCGGCTATGATTCTGATGATTTCGATGATTTTTTATAATGTTATACAAATCAACATTTTGAACAAATAATTACAAAAATTTGTATTATTATGTATTATTAAAGTATTATCTATTATTATTCTTTATTTGAACAATTTTTTAAATAAGTAATCTTTTATAATATTTTTAAATAAGTAATCTTTTATAATATTTTTAAATAAGTAATCTTTTATAATATTTTTAAATAAGTAATCTTTTATAATATTTTTAAATAAGTAATCTTTTATAATATTTTTAAATAAGTAATCTTTTATAATATTTTTACAAGAACGCTAACAGTCGAATGATTTTAATGGCTTTGTTCACGCGACAGAAACGTGCAATTTCCGCACGTCGTTTGTTTTAGCCTTTCCTTTGTTTTGACGGTTAAAACGACTTTGTTGCATTTCAGATTATTGAGATACAGCTAATGTCCGATACTAGGTGCTGTCCGGGGCTAGGGGAACTCCCCCTATATAAATATATATATATTACAGATATTTATTTATTTAAATAATCGTTTTGACAATAAATTCTTATTGAAACAATAATTCAAATAATGTAAAATAAACAAGTTTCTATACATTATAAAAATTTATTTATTTAAAAATTGTTTAAATAAATAATAATAAATAGCTATATAAATAATAAGTATACAAACGGATTTGTATACATTATATTTTGCAGCATAAACATTTATTTAAATAATTGTTTAAATAATAAATACGTATTTAAATAATGAGTATATAAATAAAATTGTAAATATTACAAAAGATTACTTATTTAAAAAATTGTTCAAATAAAGAATAATAATAGATAATAGTTTAATAATACATAATAATACAAATTTTTGTAATTATTTGTTCAAAATGTTGATTTGTATAACATTATAAAAAATCATCGAAATCATCAGAACCATAGCCGAAACCGAAATCCACAACCGAAATATATATATATATATATATATATATATATATATATATATATATATATATATATATTGTATATTTCGTCTTATAAAACCGAGTACATAATTTAGGACCTCATTAGTGCGAATTACGAATCGTATGTTTAATCACGAGTATAAAAAGATCGCGTCCGAGTTTGGCTAATCTATGTAATAATGTAATCCGAATGTCTCCGGCTATCCGTGACGATCAAGCATCCGACGCGATCAAGCTACCCGATGCGATCAAGCTACCCGATGCGATCAAGCTACCCGATGCGATCAAGCTACCCGATGCGATCAAGCTACTCGATGCGATCAAGCTACTCGAACATTCAGATGTCTCGAGTACTCGCTCGAGCTCGCTCGACTTTCTCCGGCTCGACTCGACTGTCGGGTTCCCGTAAATTTCGGGAACCCGCGCACTCCTAATACATTATAAAAAAGTTATTTAAAAATTTATATCTAAAATTTATTTACAATGACCCACACACAAGTTTTTCACATTACGTGGCGCGCAGTCGAAAATTCGACTTTAGTTCACGTTTTTATCGTTTCGAACCACTGTGCGATGACTCTACAATATTTTGCGTATAAGCGCTCCATTTTCCGGGTCTACCAAATTAACACTATGATTCACAGTTTTGTGAATATAACCATTTTCTTTCATATTTACATAGACCTTCCTGCAATCAGTGTGGACCTATGTTACGTGTTTTTTAATATGCGACGTCAATGTAGTCTCATCGCGTTTATTTCCGGGACATTCTTCCAACCGCGCGATATATCTGCTCTCCTCGCTCTATCATACCTATATTGATAACATATATGTACATCAAGGCCTCGGCCCCCTCAGAAAAATTAAACTATTAGCCATAACAATTGTACCTAATCGATCTCTACCCCGATTCCAGGACCACTGACGAGATACTATTAAAGATTGCCAGCCTCTGTGCTAATCAACATCGCTGAAAGTTCCGTTACCGACGACATACTAATCGGTGGTTCCGCTTGGACCGTTACATGGTGAGAACTGTTTACGTGTTTCATCATTCGATGGAAATCGAGATTATTTACCGTCATTTTTTAATAATTAATTATGTATTCAAGCTAGTTATTTATTTTTTATTCATTTAAATTTATTTTTGAATCGTGTTACCTTCTCGCGATAATTTAATCTTGTATCGTGACAATCAATTGCATTTGAATTCGTGTCGTGCGATAGAAATCAAAGTTGATTTTGATTTTATCTTGAAATTGAATTGTTTATTTATTATTAATTCTGATTGAGTTTCTGACTGTTTGTCAATTGTAATTAATGAATATGCTCATCCTGTTACAGATTCCGCGGGGAAAAAATCCATCGATCGAAGGACCATATTCATTGCCCAGATCGATACTTGACGTTGCTTTCGATAATCGAAAGCGTGATAGCTTCATGGCGTACTTTGTTGTAGCAGAAGAGGACGTGAGCGTGAGTACAACTTGTATTGCAAATTATACTATGTTATTGAACATCTTTATACATATCATCAATGAAAAATTAATAAATAATCAATTTAAATTATTAATTTTCTATTAATTCCGATTTACTCTTCTGTCGCACCGATAATTTGTATTTGAATTCGTGTCATGCGATAGATATCGATTTTATTTAATTTCCGGTAAAATTAATTTTGATTTGATATTCAACTTGAAGTTTTTATTTATTATTAATTCTTATTTAGTTTCCGACTGTTGGTCGACTGAAATTAATAAATTTGTTGTTTCTGTTACAGATTCTGAAGGAAAAGAATCCACGGATACTACTCGATGCTACTCGGTGCCTTCTTCAAGCAGGAGAGGACGCGAGCGTAAGTACAATTAATAAATATTCAACTTTAATTATTTAATTCCTATTGAGATTAAATGGATTTATACTTTCTGTTACAGAGCTCTATGGGTACAAAATATTTTGGACCTATTGTCTAATGCTGTCTGATGATGGATGCCTAATGCTGGATGTCTAATTCAGCCTACCTTGACGACCAAAGACGACATCGATACTGACAATGAGATCGAGAGCAACGTGTTGCGTTGTCTTCAAGGGGGAGAGAATGTGAGTACCAAGACATTTTTACACTTAATCTTTATTATAGAACATTTCCTTTCAAAGTTTTAATGAAAAATTATACATTCTACACGTTCTATTTCGGAAATCATTTAAATAGCATTTAAATTAAAATGTTTTTATATGCCAATGATATTGTACGAATCGATTTTAATATGTTTTTGTTTTATTTTTGTATTTCAGGACTCTAACTCAGCTTCTCATCCTCCCAGCAAGTAGTAAGTGAATAAACAACTGTCTTTTTTATTATTCTACTTCTTGCGTAGATAATTTAGGCGAGTACAGTGACCGTGAGAACGCCAGGCGTTCCCGCGGCCAGTAATTTGTTTCCTAGCTAGGTAGGGTCTTTTTGTACGTAATGTTTTTGTTTTTATAAATCAACGATTTCATAGTTTGGAACAGAATTATTACAGTCACTTTCTATCATTGAGATAATCATTTGTATTTTAAAATTATATTTTGAATTGCTAAGAAGCATTAGATTAGATACCACGTACAAAAAGACGATACGCGACGGATCGATCCTTTAGACAAAGCAAAATTAATTAATTAATTAACCTTTGACGATTACTTTACATTTAGTAGAGTACTTTTTTCATTATTTCGAAAGTTTGCTGTGCCGAAAGGTCGTCCGAGGGTTTTCAAATATATTCATAAAGTATCAGAATAAATAATTTAATAAATGAAGATCTTTATTAGAATTATTTCAGTCTCTTTTTATTTGACTATAGTATTCCATTAGTGTTTCCTCTAATTAAATATTCAACTTGTAAATTAACATTAAATTTTAAATTCAAAGCAGAGTCATTTTTTAAAAATGCAAGAACATTAGCCCGTATGAAATGTAACAGATTCTTTTAGTTAGGATTTTCAGGATATTAAGATTCCCTGTTCGTTGCTCGAATCCTCTCGCGTGCTCAGGTGCTACTCGGAAGGGTGAGAGCAACGGGCACATGGAATATTGTTCATTAATCTTATGTGTAGCGACTGACAATGGTTAGTGTATCGTGCACGACGCATGTTCCACTTCTGTGTGTGTGTGTGTGTGTGTGTTAGGCAGTGGAATTGCGTCGGCTTCTTAAACTAGATTCGGTAGCGCATATTCCCGTTAATCTGTGACATGCTACATGGCTTCTCCTGGAATGTGTGTGCGCGTAGCTTCCTCAATTCATTAAAAATAACATGCAATATTAAAAATTACGCGCGTAATTAAATTCAGGGTTAATTCAGCTGTTATTTCGATTTATCCCGCAATGATTACTAACATTGTCAGTCGATTTCAGGAAAACTGGTACGTAGTACCTTAGAGTGTGCTTGTGATTCGAACGTTAGGGTGTCGGAGGCGTCCCGGGACGCTCTCTCTAGGTGTTAGGCTGTTGCACCCTGGCGTCTGTGTGAAGATCGTGTTGCGAATGTGTTGGAGAGCTTGTCTTTTGCCATTTTTTAAATATAGGGGTAGGTAGGTAGGTAGCTTACCTTTTTGGTGCGACTGTTCATTTTAAGTAGGTAGGAGCCGGTACTGGCTACCGCTTTCTCTTTCGGATAGGCCGCGATTCGCACGGTAGTCAGTCACTGGAAGAGCTCGAAGTTTCGTCTCGAAGCTAAATCAAACGAGGCATGACGTTCGAATTGATGCTTCGTGCTCGATTCTTCCTGCTCGTGTAGCTTTTCGCGGACGCGGACGCGAACGCGCGCAAATCAGGGTTTCGAAACGTTGCGCACCTGCTCGATAGCACCAGCGGAACGATCGGCTTCTCTCGAAACTTGCGATACGTTTCGGAAGTCTTCGATCGTTTTCACTGCGAGCACGTTTAGGGTTTCAGTTGTTTGGTGGACCGCCGAAGAAAAAGAAGAGGCTATATGCTGAAGTGGCTCCGACAAATTGTCGCTCAAGAGGGCAACTGCAATGGCCTCGCATCTTGGGATGCGAAGTCATTTCACTCATTGTCACTGTACTCATCTGTAGAAGTAGTAGTAGTAGTAGAAGTAGTAGATGTAGTTAGTTGCACACATGGGCAGGCCACGCCGCCCCAACGATCAGCGGAGATGGGCACGTCCGCGATTTCCAGTTGCGAAAAAAATCACGCGTGTTGCATTAGTTATTTCTGAACAGAAATCAAAATTAGCGTTGCGCAGATACTCGCGGTTTCCATTAACTCCAATATATGTGTAGATTGTTTAGAGTGTAGCGTTGCGAATGAAATGGTCGCGATTCCTATTACTTTTCATTTTGATTGCTGCTTGAAGCAATATTTAAGATATTCCAATTATTTATAAGAGCTTAAACTTAGCGTAATTCTTTTGCAGAAAATGTAAAGTAGTCTTTCTGTTCGTCGTATTAGCGTGGCGCAGCAAAAGGATCGCGTTTGTGTTCGAGTCATTCGTCATTTCAGGCGCCCATGCTCCAGCTGCAACGAACTACTGAGAAAGTGGTCCATGCAGTTGATACGGCTGCCGGGTGCGGTGTAGGCATTCGCGATTTTGATTAGGATTTAATTATAAGAGTCGCGACCTCCTATTAGAGTAGAGCCAGTAGAGGATTGACATTGCAGAACCAGTCGCGCACGGAGCATCCGACCATTAAATTTCGGGGAGACACTTTAAAATACTTAAGAGTTTTTAATACCGTCAAAATGTGGAGCATACGCCTACCGGACCACTACGTCGAAAAGAAACGTATTGGTACGAATGGTACGTTCTGAGGCCAGGTTGCCGTAAGCAGTTGGCGCAAGAGCACAGTGCACGTTGATACATGTAGGATGGGTTATCAGGAAGAAATAATTGGGAGTACAGGTATCACGAAACTTTATTAAAAAAACGAGTTTATTGAGAAATTACGATACGCGTCCGTCGACGACTCGTCAAAGACTGCCGTTTCGGCCGCGTCTCTCGTAAAATTCCTTTTTGCGTTTTCGGCTTTTTCGATCGTCGTTTATTAGTTCTTCATTTTTCGTTTCGCTGGTCGCTTTTGTCATCACGCACACACATGCATGCACACACGCTCGAACACACGCTCGCACACACACACACACGCTGCGATCAATCATCGATGGATCGCTGTGCACTGTTTTTATTTCCACATCTGGGGGTTCGACGGGGTTCTTCGGTCCCCGAAGATACATCGCTCGCTTGTTTGTTACATTCGTATGGTTTCATATAGTCGGCGGCTGTACTTGTTTTATCATAGGACCTTCGCTGTCCCCAACTCGCGCTACTTCGTAACGATCATTTCTTTTTATTTTGGTAACCGAGTACGGACCTAGATATTTTTGTCTAATTTTTAATGCCGGGCCGAATTGGGTTCTTTTGATAAATACTAAGTCCCCTTCATTATTCTGTCTCGCCGGTTTACAATTTTTATTATATTGGCGCTTATTCTCTTCTCGTATTTTCAGTATATTTTGCTTCGCTGGTATTCTTAATTTATCGCGGTCTTCGTCATACGATTGAATTATTTCCTGTTCTATAAGATTGATGATATCATGGTCTGGTTTGCATTTCATTTTTATGCCGAAGAGAACTTGAAACGGTGACATTCCTATCGCTCTTTGAAATGTGCTATTAATACATTTTTGAACTTTGCCTACGTGTTTGTACCATTGATCTGGGTTGGCTAGTGGTAATTTTGTCAATATCGGAATTATCGTGCGTATTGTTCTTTCGGCTTGTCCGTTTCCCCGTGGAACTCCTGTCGTGATTTGTATCGTTTTTATATTTTCCTCTTCACAATATTTTCGAAATTCTAATGACGTGAACGCGACGCCTCTATCGGAGATGATACGATCCGGATTTCCGAAGATTATCTGTTGATTGTCTAATTTATTAATAACTTCTTTGGCATTTGTTGTTTTCGTCGGATACAACCATGTAAATTTTGAGAATCCATCTGGTACTACGAAAATATTGCGATATGCTTTGCCCTTTGCCGTCATCGGACCTACGTGATCGACATGACATGTATCGGTCAGGGTCATCGTAGGGTCTTGATCCTTTCGGAATTGGCGTTAATTCGCCTTCGCGTTTCCCTAGCTTTTTCTCCGATACTACACATTGAATGCAACAGCTAAGAAATTTCTTTAATTTTTCTTCTAGTGTGGGAATTTAATATTTTGACTCTATCATTTCTTTCATTTTCCGTATACCCACGTGACCGTTTTCGTGCGCGTACCTTATTATTTCTAAGTGCATGCAAGAAGGTACGACAATTAGCTTTTTACCGTTTCTATATTTCATTAATATGTCGTTCTCTACAAAGTAATCGTCGTATTTCTCGCTTTCTAGAATACGCTTGATTATACGCAATCTTTCTTCTTCGCCCACAGGGTAATAGCACGGCACCGAATCCTTCTTGACTCGCGTCGGTGTGTACTTCTGTTTCGGCTTTTGGATCATAGATTCGTAACACCGGATTCGTGGATAAATTTCCGAAAATATCCGGTTAGCCCGAGGAGAGATTGTAATTGTTTTCTATTCGTACGTTCAGGAAATTTTTGTACTGCTTTAATTTTTGCGTTTCCTGAATAAACATTTCCATTTTCTATCTCGTGACCTAAATACTCTATTCGCGTGCGTAGAAATTGACATTTATCCCAGCTGATTGTTAATCTGTTCGCGGCTGCTAGTTTTAATACTTTTGTTAACTTCTCTAGTGCATCTTCATCGTCTGATCCCAGTATTATTATATCGTCGACGTACGTGAAAATTATTTTCTGTTGGACAAGATTACGAAAAATACTATCTATGCATCTTAAAAAACTAGTGGCGCTAACGGAGAGTCCAAATGGTGTCTTTAAAAATTCATATTGTGCATCAGGCGTGACAAAAGCAGTGTATTTTACACTTTCTTTCGCTATTGGTACATGTAAATAACTATTTTTCAAATCGATCACGGAAAATATGCGTGCGTTTCTTAGCTCGTCTATTTTTTCTGCGATGAGGGGCATCGGGAAGTGGTCGCGTTTAATTCTTTTATTTAGTTCCCTATAGTCAATGCAAACTCTATAAGACCCGTTCTTTTTCGGAACGATAACTATTGGACTCGCGTATTCACTTGTACTTGGCTGAATTATCCCTTCCCTAATTAGCCATTCATCGATCTGTTTATCTAAAATTGTTTTTTCTTTGGGCGCTAGCCGTCGCGGTCTTAAATTAACGGGAGTACTATCTTTTAATGTTATAACTGTCTCTATTTTCGTATCGACTTTTTCGGCTAGCTTATACTCGTCAACTAACGTTTTGATTCTACCTTTGTATTGTTCTTTAACGTTTAACTCATCCACTTCAACGCACATAATTTCTCGCAGTTCTTTGAATGTGGCATCTGTGATGTCTGTTGCGTTCCCTTCGTCTGCTTCCGCGGTATTCGTGCTGCTCCCAGAATCCGCAGGCTGCGCTTCGTCTGCGATCGTTGGTATCTTCCGGATTGCAACTATGTTGCCATTGTCCAGTCGCATTTCGACGCCTTCTAGAAAGTCTTGTCCCAAGATTACGTTGTGAGGAATCGACTGCGACGGGACGATGAAAAATTTGATTTCATAGGTGTCGTCGGCGATTTTCACGGTGGATTCGAAGGATCCCATGACCTTCGTCGTTGCGTTGCCGGCGCCCGTGATGCTCATCATCGTCGTCGATAACGGTGGGCTGCCTATCTGTTCGTGCTGATTTTTTTTCATCAGCGAAATGTCACTTCCCGAATCGATTAACGCACGACACTGTATGTCGTTCACCTCGATCGGGTATACTGTTTTAGATCGCGTAACACAATTTACACTCACTGTTTTATTGTCGCGTTCGTTCTTTGCACCATCGCACTTGCTTGCTATATGTCCAAAGTTGTTACATTTAAAACACTTGGGTCCCTTTCCTTTATCGGGGCAATTTTTTGCGTCGTGTTCTGGTAATCCGCACGTATTGCAACGAGGGATTTTGGTTTTACGCGGTGCGTCTCTCTTCTCTTTCGTTTCTACTTTCTTCCCCCTTGTTTTCCTCTCTGACTTCTCCCGCATTTTGTCGTATAATTCCAGGTTTTTTCTAATTTCTGTCAATGTACGCGATCGATAAAGAATCGATTTGTTGTATTCACTGTCCTGTATGCCGTTGATTATGTATTCTATGAGAGCGTCGTCTTTGATATCGCCCTCGCTGGCTATCTCGCGCATCGCGTAGACGTATTGACGACTCGTTTCGTGGGATAATCTTTTCCGTCGGAACAATCGTGAGTGGATCGTTGCACTGTTCGTTTCTTTTACGAATTCGTCCTTTAGTCTTTTCCGCAAATCTTTCCACGAGAGAATGCCTCTTTCCGCCGCTATGAATTGTTTTGCAGAACCTTTCAGCATCCGTTTAGCGTAGATCAGTTTCTGCAGCTCGTTCCACTCCAGTAACATGCTTAGATCTTCAAAGTCTGCGATCCACTTTATGATGGGTAATTTGTCGTCGCCCGTGAAATATGCCATCGCGTTTTCGACGTCCTTGATTGTAAACAGACTGGGGTTGGTGATTGGCGATTTTTTGGCGGGTTTTCTTGGTTTTTGGTCGCGTTTTTCGCGTTGTTCGCGTTGTTCGCGTTCGTCGCCTTCATTGTCTCCGTCGTCTTCGTTGTCTTCGTATTCGTCTGGTTCTTCACTTTCGCTCTCTTCTTCCTGTCTTATGTGATCCTTTAATCTTTCTTGTAATTCGCTTTTCTTTCCTGTTGAGTTTACGTTCATTTCCTTCAGTTTTTCGCGAAGCTCGGCTACCTTCATTTTCATACTATCTTCTGCTGTTGTTGTTGAATTTGAACCTTTTTCGTTTCCGACATTAGCTACCGTTCTCTCATTGTCGCTGAAGAACTCTTCTTCCGACGTTATGCTCGTTTCTCCTGTGTTAGCTTTCTTCATTTTCAAAATTTCGCGTTTTCTTTTTACTTTTGTATCTCGGTTTCTCTAATTCCACCGGCTAACGCTCACTTTATCACTTTCACTTTGGTTTTTTGTTTTACGCGCTGCACTGTAATTTTATGCGGACACAACCGAGTTAACTTTACTTTCACGTTTATATTTCCGACTATTTCTTCTGATTCCCGCGGCTGAGCCCCCAAATGTAGGATGGGTTATCAGGGAGAAATAATTGGGAGTACAGGGATCACGAAACTTTATAAAAAAAACGAGTTTATTGAGAAATTACGATACGCGTCCGTCGACGACTCGTCAAAGACTGCCGTTTCGGCCGCGTCTCTCGTTCAATTCCTTTTCGCGTTTTCGGCTTTTTCGATCGTCGTTTATTAGTTCTTCATTTTTCGTTTCGCTCGTCGCTTTTGTCAACACGCACACACATATATACATGCATACACGCTCGCACACACACACACGCTGCGATCAAGCATCGATGGATCGCTGTGCGCTGTTTTTATTTCCACATACATTCAACTCCCGGCGCGGAGGTGTGCCTTAACACACGATTCGTTTGCCGTCCCAGCAGTGGAACAAGTGTTTCTCCTGTCGTATGCACGACAATGCCATGGTGACCATTAGCATCTAATGCGAGCCATGGTGTTGGAACGTGACTTACGATGGTGGAGATCACTGTAGTTTACCTGAACGTAGCGATGCGTGCCTTTGGCCCTTTTATGGTGTGTGAACGCTAAATGCAGAGAACGTACCACTGCGTTTCATCAGTATGTATATTTTTTGGACTAACCCCTCACAACGTAGATGGTTCGATCGCGTTAGTAGACATACACGATGTGTATGTAAAGCGTATCGAACGCCTCGTCGGCCCGCAAGGTAAAATATGAGGTATCTTTACGTTAAGTACAGTAGCTTTGTCTATGAAATTTGGTGTTCATCGCGCCATGCAAAACTGGTTTTGCAATGTCCGACTCTGTAATAATATTCGAGACCGCAAAGTATAGTCCTCCTCTTGGGCGTTACTATGAGAATTCGCAGAATCGAATTAGTTTAATGTGCAAGTTTTCCAATATTCACACAAAAGCTATAAAATCTCTCTATCTTTGCCGCCTTTTACAGTTGCGATAAATATAATGCCGCACTGCACCTTAATATGACTGCCGCTGATGACCTGCAGCCGATGTGGCTGTCCCTGCATTCTCGCAGCCATTTCTTCCCGGGGTGAACCATAATTTTGTTCCGAGGGAAAGGGACATTGGAAAATGTTATGAAAAGGAATAGGTGTGAAATATAATCATAGATATTCATTTACAAAATCTTTATTTAAATCTTTCCATACATTTGTTCTTACATCTAGCATGTCTTACATTCTAGTATACAATATTAACGAAAATTCAAAGTGTGCCGCTATTAGCTCGATATTATCCACTACTTGTAAGATACTAGAAGTTCTTATGAATATAGAGGATAATACCGATTGCCCAGGTCTTTAATTTTGCTTTTAATATTTTAGACCTTAAAAACCAGCACCAAAACATACGTTTGATGCAGAATGTAACAATTCAAGCCACCGACGAGAAACTGTATCTCGTCGGTGTTCAAGATAATCAATATGGTTCCTTGACGATTTGCCTTCTTACCGACGAGATCACGTCGGTGGCCTGCTGTTTCTTACTCCACCCAGAATACAGGGTGTCCCAAAATTCCTGAACATCCCGGAAATAGGAGGTTCCTGAGAACATTTGAAGCGACATTTTCCTTTGCAAAAATGTTATCCGCGGCATTGTTTAGGAGTTATTAACGAAAAACACATCATTTTTGTATCCCGATTTCGAATAGCGTTAACTGGTGGAGTTGTTCTCCATCTACGTTTAATATTAACATTAGCTCCATACTTTATCAATAGTTTGGCTACTTCCACTTGATTGCAATCGACTGCAGCATGTAGAGGCGTCAGAAAATCAAATGAGCTTGTATTGTCTATGTCATAGATACAAGCTCGTTTGATTTTCTGACGCCTCTACATGCTGCAGTCGATTGCAATCAAGTGGAAGTAGCCACATAGACTCTATGACATTAGGATCAGCACCGTTCTTCAGTAGGTTCTCAACAATTTTCAGACTTTCGTTCGGAACATCACTATTTAGTAGCTTACAATTTATTATATCAGTTACATGAATTAAAAGCCGTTTGGTCATTTTTGTATCCTTTTTTTCAATACCGTAAACTTTTTGGAAACACAGACGTGTTCAAATCTGCAAGAGTAATTCTGAACTGAATAATTCAGTTTGAATATAACGGATCGACTGTAACAACTCCTAAACAAAGCCGCGGATAACATTTTTGCAAAAGAAAATGCCGCTTCAAATTGTCTCAGGAACCTCCTCCCATTTCCGGGATGTTCAGGAATTTTGGGATACCCTGTATATCCTAGAAGGCGTAAGAAAACACCGAATTATTCGAGTGACACCATCTCCCATAAGGCTGGCAGACTTTAACAGTATCTCGTCGGTGGCAGGCCCACCGATTAAACCCTGCATCATATACCGTCTGTAAAGACCATGTCTGCATACTAATTGTTTTTGTTATTTCTCAATCGTAAATATTTAATAAAAAATAATATATGCTCACGGCGCACGGTTTCGATCAATAGTACAGACTAAGCAAATTTGCAAAAATTAAACTCTCAACGTTTCGATCCGGATTTGGATGATTTTCAAGAGAATTGCGTCTGAAAATATATACTAAATTAATATAATAGGTATTTAACAAGGGAACAAACACTGATTATAAGATAATCTTTTGAATAACATACTTTCTATGTATAAAGAAATGTTAAAAGAGTATAGTTAACTGACTGAGTTCTCCATGCTGGTCTAAATTGAACTGAGGTAAAGACCGTTAAGAGAGAGCAAACACACAACTATTGGAACGACGCATATTGACATTCAACCAATCAGGCACAATGATCGACAAGTTGTTGAATCGATTCTTGGCGGTAAATTCAAATTGACGAAATGCCAATCACAACAAAACACATCCAATTGAATACCATTTACAGATATGGTAAGAACATTGACATTCAATAGTTTTGACCAGAGATGTTATAAAACACAAAGTGTTTGTTGGTAGAAGAGAACAATACTTTGTATATACGTGGAAACTTCATCATAAATAAATTAATGGTTTAGTAATGTTGCGTAATATTCATGAATCTTTGGTGTTTCGTAACTAAGATTTACGCTTTGTTGTTTAATCATCTGAATTGTGTTTCCAGTAGTATTCTGTGTTCTAAATTAGGTTCTCTGTCTAAAATTTTTTCATTTTCAAAGTCAAGTGCGTGGTCAAACTCAAAAGAATGTTTCGTCAAAGCGGTGTGTTGTGTTGGAGGCAAAAAAATATTTCTTTTATGTTCGCTAATTCTTGTGTCCAAATGTCTTGACGTCTGTCCAATATACTATGTGCTGTTGCAACCTTTACACGGTATTGAGTAAATTATTTTGCAACTTTTTGAAAGTGGTAGTTTGTCTTTAACTGGTGGAAACCAATTTTTTAAATAAAAAGGTATTTTGCAAATAGTGTGAATTCCAGCCTTTCTGAAAATTCTTTTTATATCGTTAGAAATGTTTTCAACGTATGGGATCACAACCTTATTTTTCCAATTAATTGGACCTGTTTTTTTGAATTTTTCCTCTTTTCGTTTTTTGACAGAAAAGAGGGTTGTATAATTCAAAGATCCTTTCTTCGATGATATTAGAAATAAGATTAATGGGGTAATTATTTTGTTTTAAAACATTTCTAATAATGGATAAATTTTTTTCCCTGAATTCTGGATTCGACAGAAGTATGGCTCAGTCAATTAAACCTTTAATGAGGCCTAACTTGTGCTGTGAAGGGTGAAAAGAAAAGTAATTTAAGTATCTGCCAGACCAACTGGACTTATGAAACTAATCAGTTTTTAGGTTGATACCGTCCCTAATTATGTTAATATCAAGAAAGTTAAGGCTTGAATTTGTGTCAATTTCATGCGTAAATTGGATTCTGTTGTGAAAACCATTGAAAGTGTCAAGGATTGTTACAATTTGATCCGGTGTACAACAAGTAATAATATCGTCCACATATCGTTTATAAAAAATTAATTCAAACGGAAGTTTTGGTATAGAGACATTCTCTAATTCCACCATTACTAAGTTAGCAATAACAGGGGAGATGGGGGACCCCATAGCAGTACCAAAAATTTGTTTGTAGTATATACCATTAAAAACGAAAACATTGGATTCTAGTACAAACTTAACCGCATGGATAAATTCCTCCCTTTTGATAGTGGTATGTCCTTTGATTTCATCCCAACGTGAATGCAAAACTTGCAATGCTAAATCAATTGGAACGTTAGTAAATAATGCTGTAACATCAAAGGATATTAATTGTGATTCAGCAGGGATCTGGATGGTTCTAAGTTCCTTTACCAATTGCCAGCTGTCAACGGTATGGAAATTCGATTTTCCTATAATCTTTGAAACAATACCAGAAAGGAATTTAGACAACTTGTATGTTGGACCTCCAATGCAGGAAACAATAATCCGCCATGCCAATTGTTCTGTGTGCGTTTTTGGTAATGCATATGCTCTAGGAATTACTGCATTATGAGCTTTTAACCTTTCACCTATGTTGCCACTAATCTGTCCTTTTTTTACTAAATTAGCAATGATGGAATTTGCTCCTTTCTCAAAGGTGCAAGTGTATTGAAATTTACTGACCGTGTATGTGTTTCTATCATTAAGCAAGTTAGTGTGTGACTTCCAAAATATGTATATTGTTCTTTATCTACTAAGGCTGTAGTGTTACCTTTATCTGATTTAAGTAGTAACAAGTTGTCATTGTTTTTCAAAAATTGCTATGTTATTTTCATTTCAGATGCATACAACAGGTTATTATTAGATTTATTAAAATTATTGTTATTTATATTATGTGTAATGCAATTCAAAATCTTATTTATTAATCTAATTCTGGTAAAACTTTGAATATTGTTACTTTCAGTTACTTTCATTAAACTAGCTTCAATTGAAGCGGTGAACTTAGGTGAGGTAATGAATTGTCCCGGAACGTCAATTGCAAAATTGGGTCCTAGTTTTAATACATTAACCACTTCTTTTGGTACATTAACATTGGTTAAATTTTTGAACCAAGAATTCTTATTTGTATCTGGAGGGAAAGTGTCATTTCTGATTTACAGTGGGTGTAGAAAGTATTCGTACACTGATAAATTTCAAACAAAACTGTGAAATTGTTGTTTATTAACTATTTTTTCTGTAAACAATGAATACGTACATATTCTGAGATGTCTATAGAATAGATACAATGCAAAAAAAAATTAATTTCTTGATTAACTTGCGAATGTAATAAGGAAAAACAAAAAATCGACTGAAATACACCAGCAAATAGTATTCGTACACTCCTTAATTCGAACTGCGTAGGGAACAGTTCTTAACGTAAACATACCATGTAAACATAAACAAATTGCGATGTAAGTATGATTGATCTCCTCAGTATATTTAGAAACGTTGTTGGCATCAATAGCAGTTCAAAATCCTGAAATATTCAAAGTTATCGTTGAAAAATGGGACGGAAACGTGCGGAAACGATAGAAGAAAGAAAAATTATTATTAATTTGCACAATCAGTGTAAAAGTTTAGAAGAAATTTCGCGTATTGTAAGTAGACCTCGATCTACTATACAAAGTTTAATTGATAGGTATGGGCTACGAAAAAGACTACAAAATAAATCAAGAAGTGGACGTCCACGAAAAATCAATGAATACACTGGTAGAGTTATTATTAGAATGGTAAAGACAAATCCAAGAATAAGTGCAATAAAAATAGTTGAATACATTAAAAATAATTTAAACATTGACGTATCTGCTAGTACTGTGCGCAGTTTTATGCGAAATTCAGGATATCACGGACGGGTGGCCCGTAAAAAATTTTTCGTAAGTGAAACGAATAGAAAGAAAAGACTGGAATTCGCAAATAATAATGTAACTACACCAGTGGAGTACTGGAATAAAGTGATCTTCACAGATGAAAGTAAATTCAACATTTTTGGGTCTGATGGACACTGTACCGTTTGGAGAAAAAAAAATACAGAATTGAAACCACAAAACTTAAAACCTACAGTCAAACACGGTGGAGGTTCAGTACTTGTTTGGGGCTGCATGAGTGCAACTGGTGTTGGCTCATTAGAATTTATTGATGGAATAATGAACCACAGGGTCTATATTGACATTTTGAAACGTAATCTTGATCTTAGTGCAGAGAGAATGAATATTAAAGATGATTTCGTTTTCATGCACGATAATGATCCCAAGCATACTGCGTATAATACCAGAATGTGGATACTACATAACACACCGGCGTATCTGAAAACTCCGCCACAATCTCCTGATATCAATGTTATAGAACACCTGTGGGATTATTTAGAACGACAGATCAGAAAACATGAAATTTCTTCAAAAGAGAGCTTAAAAAATGCACTGAAGGAAGAGTGGAACAAGATTCCACAACACGTGACCTCAAATTTAGTAAATTCAATGCCGAGATGAATTGCAGCGGTTATAAAGGCCAAAGGCTATCCAACCAAATACTAGTTAACAATTTTTTAATGTCACATTAATTTACACTACGTTTTTTTTCTCAAATTGTAAACAGTTAGAGACTGTACGAATACTATTTGCTGGTGTATTTCAGTCGATCTTTTGTTTTTCCTTATTACATTTGCAAGTTAATCAAGAAATTAATTTTTTTTTGCATTGTATCTATTCTATAGACATCTCAGAATATGTACGTATTCATTGTTTACAGAAAAAATAGTTAATAAACAACAATTTCACAGTTTTGTTTGAAATTTATCAGTGTACGAATACTTTCTACACCCACTGTAAATCAGAAATGTCATTTATCAAATTATTGTTAATATCTTCTGTATTTAAGTTTCTATTGTTATTTTCAATCAATTTGTTGAATTTATTTATGTTAATTTTCTTATAATCATTGAATATTTTTTCATACCTCTCTTGTTTTCAAATTTATAAAACCTATCAAGTGTGTGTTGAGGAACCAGAAATTCTAATTCCTCATTTATTTCACTTCTCTTAACAGTTAAACCATTAAGTAAATTATGTGTGTCCTTGATGGCGATATTCAATAATTTCCGCATATAACTCACTTGTAATTTCAATAACTTGTTGTATGTGTCCATTGAATTGACTATAAGGTTGTAATTCTTTATTATATTCTTTTGTATAAAATTTGGCATTACGTTGTTAGTTCTACAATTTAGAAGAAATAATTTTCTGTTACTAATCTTAGCAATTGTAAGGTTTGTGTTAGACCAATCCTTGAGAATCCGCATAGTATCAATCCCAAACGTTCTTGACATTGACGCAAAAAAAGGCTATCCTCATTTTGTGTATAAAATACCTCTCTACAGAATGAAAATCTATCGGCAATTGATTCCGAGGAAACTTGTTGTGTTTGATAGAGGAACTGTGGTGGTTAAATATAAAAAACACTTCACAAACAGGAGGATCCGTTAAACGACAAGAAAATGTGCTTTATTAAACTATGGCCGTACACACCGCAAAATCTACACTCTTAGTCCGTCAAATCTTAGCACTTGAATCCTGCTCCTGCTCCGGGGTCAGCTCTATTTAAAGAAAAATCAACTAGGCGGAGATATCCGTTAACTGGGGGAAAAATCATCCCTATTCGCTAGACGACTTGAGGGAGGAGGGTCTTCCTGATCCGTGGAGGAGGAAGTCACTCCTTCAAGTCGTTTTAGTGGATTTCCAGAAAAATATTCGTACTATGACCTCGGAGCAGCGCGTTCATAATATCCCAAGTGGGCCTCTTAATTTATGACCCCTCGACCTGGCGCAGACCGAGGGTAATGACAATTGCTTGGGTATCCTGCACATGGGCTAGGACCCACTATTTCCTTTCGGGGCCTTCGCGTACCGGACCCTCGGTATCGTTTTATGGTCCCTTTTCCCGAAGTCATTTGGAACGATGCAAAAAAGGGAAAAAGGCCTCTTCGTAAAATAAATACGTTAAAAGTCGAGGGGCCATCTGTGTCGCTTGTAAACGAACGCGCATTTCTTACATCCTCCCACCTTGAGTCCTGGACTCAATACGCTTTCGCTGAATGACATCCATAAATCGTTTAAGATACAAAACAGAATACATATTAAACAACATGAAATAAAAATACATGGAATTCCACTTGGAATAATGTTTACGAAACATAATAATCGGGTTTTTTAATAGTACGCCCGCTTCGAGTTCTAACAACGTTTTCGGTATTACAAGTAGTTTGAGCCTCGCGGTTTTCTTCATTGTCGCTGTCCCGAATAGTTTGCTCATTTAACAATACTTCACGCATCTCCTTTCCGTTTACATCACTACGTTCGATCTCTAATGGGTAAATTCGCTGTATCGGTCTCTTTAATATTCCGTCTTTGGTTTTTAAAACGTTACTCTAACGGTACCGTCGCGACCTTCGATCAATTCTTCTATTCTAGCCGGCGGCCAATCAATCCGCTTGCGATTATCATCACCAATCAAGACGATATCCCCCAATTTTATTATGCGGGATTCTTTTACATTATTTTTGAAAATTAACTGACTGAGGTACTCTGTACGAAAACGTTGGCGCAGATGTTCTATTATTTCTTGTTTACGTCTGATAACACGATTCTGGTCAGTTTTTCTGAAAATATCTATATCCGGACATTCAGATTCTCTTCCATCGTTCAGAAACATCGCAGGTGTGAGAGGTTTTGGGTCATCCGGTGAATCCGAAACGTACGTTAAAGGGCGCGAATTAATCGTACGCTCGCAGTTAACTAGGACAGTGTACATTTGATCGTACGTGAGGCATGATTTTCTAAGCACTTTGCGTAGAATAACTTTGATCATTCCTATCAACCGCTCCCAGCAACCTCCCCACCACGCTGCCGTTGGTGGATTAAAAATCCACTGTATACGTTTAGTTGAACTGGTCTTAGCGATAATATCCCAATTCAGCTTTTCAAAAGCGCTGTTGGCTCCTACAAAATTTGTGCCGTTATCGCTATAAATGACGGAGGGTCGATTGCGACGACCGATAAAATTATCCAACGCATCTAAAAATGCTGCCGTCGACAAAGATGTGACAAGTTCTAAATGTACCGCGCGATATACGGCGCATACGAATATCCAGGAGTAGTCTTGCAAAATTGAAAGCTCTCTCTCACCTTGTACATATGTATATTGTCGCATATAAAACCCACAACGTGTTTACAAAAAAAATAAACAGAAAATGGATTTTTCGGGTTGTCCGCTCAGAAACACTCTGTGGGTGTGTCTGGTGTCGTCGTAATATAATATGTACTCATTCTTCATCGTCATATGATTTAAAAAGTTCACGCGGCATATAGATCGTTCGACGATCGTAGTGATATATCTGTAGAAACAGTTGACGAGTGGTCGCATCATGCTAACGCATACGCACAACACGGGTGTGCACGTATAGGCAAAATTCAATGTAGTAGTATCTGCAGTTTTTCGCAAATCTCTCAAAAACTAAGGCTGAGCGGCGGTTACATGTATAGGAAAAAGTTGTTCAGAATGTTGAGTTTTACAACATATTTAAATTTTATCAAAATCGGTGAGGTGGGACCCTTTATGCACAATTACCAATTATACCTACTTTATATTTTTGCAAACTGAAATATATAAGCCTCAAAAGTTGGTAAACGAAATATCTGTTTATGTGTATTAGGCACCTGTTATCTCTCTCTCTCTGCGGACACAAAAGAAGATAGATTAGAGTGGTGTTCAAAGCTTAACAAAACGTTGAATTTGATACATGCTTGTGGTGGAGTGTCGGCATTATCGTAACATTATCGTAGCATTATTAAACTGATGAACCACCCCTCAGCAATGTTTAGAAATGTGAAGAAATTTTAAACTAAAAATATGAGGAATCTTTTGAACTCGTACACAGGGCCGCCGCGTGCGGCAGGGCCCGCTCTAGGGGGGGGGGGGACAACTTGGGCACGTGCCCGGGGCGCAAAAATTTAGGGGCGCCATTTTGGCTTTGGCTGTAAGTGTGAGAAAAATAATGATGTTTTAAATATTCAATTAATAGAAAATTTCAGACTACCCTTGCCAGACAATTTTGCTAAAAAAAAAAGGTCATTTTGTTCAGCGCGGTGCTTAGTGCTTAAAAAGGGGCGGCAATTTGTTTTTTTTGCCCGGGGCGTCGTAACCGCTAGAGCGGGCCCTGCGTGCGGTTGTGCAGGTTGTGCGCCGCACACGTGCGCTTTGTCGAAGGGGCGCCAAAACATGAACGGGAAGGGCGCCCGTCGCTGTCAATGCAACGAGATTCTAGAAGCTAGCAACCCGGTTGTTGATTAAAAAGAAAAAAAAAGGTCATTCATTGTATTTTATTATCATGCTCCGAAAAGGGCGCTGAATTTCTTTCGCACACGGGCGCCCCTTACCCACGCGGCGGCCCTGCTCGTACAAGTTAAAGAAGATGCCACACGCCACAAAGACAGAAATGAAAAAAATACAAAAAGTAAATGTATTCAAAAATTCCAACAGTCCGGAGAAAACGCCGAAGAACGCAATATCCAGCACAAGTGGTAGTTCCCGACCTTCACCAAGATTTGGCTTTAAAATGATATGAAATATATGAATTTCATCACAGCTCACAGACGGCAAGCTGATTTGAAAGAAATTCAAAGATTAAAAGTAGGAGGCACATTGAAACCTGTATCTCCTGGATCACCGGAATTACAAGAAAGTGGTTCTTTAACGGTCTCTGCTGTCACTCTGCCCCTTAAACGAGAGTACTATCGCAGCAATGATACAAGTAATTATTGCTGTTGTCAAATAACATTTTTGAAAACATTGCGGTGGAGACACTGGTTAATTTGATACTCATATTTTAGATACATGCCTCCATTTTGTTTGTTTAATGCGACATTTGGAGGAAATAGTGGCTACTCCAGTAGTTGTCGCAGAATCTGGCGACTCATGCCTGCGTTTTTCGACAATTAAATTACTTAATTATTGTAAAGATATAAAAATAATTATCGAGATATACTCGCTTGAAACTAAACCGCAAATTTTACCACATTATATTAAGTATCACATTCATAATGGTAACAGATGCAGTAGCAGTAACAATAATTGCAATAAAAAGGTAAGCACATTTTGGTGCACAATCGTATACAGTTTCAATAAATAGTGATATGTTTCGCAGCTTACAAATAAAATTCCTAAAAAGTTTTTAAAGCAAGAAAGCCGATTAGTAATGCCAAGTGTTCAAAGTCCGGCTGGCCCATCTGCTGTTCGATCCCCAGCATTTCAATTGTCTGGCTACGTTATTTTCAGTCTGAAGGAAGTGCATCGACAGCAATTTACATTAAATAAGGTTAGCATTAATGATACAATGCAATGTATCTCCTTAGAGCTTATTACATGCAACTAACTCCTTTTTACATGACGTGAAAGAATATTTTCTTAAAAAATAAAATAGGACATGTATGAACAAAAAGTGCGTACAAATTGAACAATGTAAAAATCATATATTTTTCAACAATTATTAGGTACCATCGCAATCGCCATTAGAGGGACGACTACAGATGCATGTTTCTTGCGAGCTTTCGGTATCGGTGGAGCATAGAGGATTTCTAACAATGTTCGATGATATTTCTGGATTTGGAGCCTGGAATCGTAGATGATGCTTACTTAAAGGATCGACGTTATCGTATTGGAAATATCCTGACGACGAAAGGGAGAAAACTCCCATTGGAACTTTAGATTTGCAAAGTAAATAAATATGTTTAATATCGATCGAACCGTTGCGCCCCGAAAGCATTTAAAAATTTATTAACAGCGCAACTACGATCGATAGAAGAAACATATTCTAAATGTAAAATCTTTGAAGGGCCGCACAAGAAAGTGTGGCGGGCCGCGGATTGCTCATCCCTGGTCTATAGTCTATAGTCTATAAGTTTATTATAAAACTTTGTGGTACAAAGCGGTCCGAACGACCAGTCCTAGATTTTTATTTCACAATTATTGAAATTATAAGTATGCTTTCATAATAAATCATTTAATAAATATCTTTATTAGGGCACGTATTATATCGCGCAAAGTCTAAATAAATTAATCCTTATCATATTTGTAAGCCTGTTACTTTTATAGTTTTATATTTATTGTATGATCTTACTTTTAAATCAAGTTTATCTCAACGTCAACCAACGCGACTGTCGTGTGTCCCTTTTATGTCTGGAAAAATAACTTATTGACGATAAGCGTTATGTGATTTTTAGTCAAAATGTGGTGATTAATTAACGTACTAGTCGTTGATGGTAAAAAGAACCAGAAAATCGAGATAATCTTGTAAATGAAAAAGAAAACTGAATGACCATTATATCTTATTTTTATCGTAATACAATTAAGAAACTTAAAATTTATAGATAGAATACATTGGCTATAGAAAATTGCGTTTGTTTAATGTCACTGCTAAAAATCGGACATTTCATATGCAACCTAATACTAGTGTTGTATAAAGCTCGAGTCTTCGAAGCTTCAGAGCTCAGTCTTAAAGACTAAGTTTCTATAGAAGAAGATTTAGAAGAAGTCTTTAAGACTGAGCTCTGGAGCTTCGAAGACTCGAGCTTCATACAACACTACCTAATACAGTAGGACCTCGATTAACCGGATCCCGATTATAAACTAATATGTGTTTAAATATCATATAATTACATTATGTAGGGACATAAATTCTCAAAAATAAAAAATTGATTTTCGAATATAATGTACATTTTAATTATTTCCTCGGGTCTCGATTATCCATCGGGCCTTAATTTATCCGGGCTGTTAATTTAACCGATCGACATGTACTATTTGCATGTCGATTCGACACGTGCTATTTCACACAAGCTCTAAAGCTTCTCAAATAATGCACAACAGATGATACATGAATAAGTATTGTAAGTATCGTTACTGAGGACAGTTGGAACGAAAATTTGTTTAATGTCTATGTATAATAAATAATAACTGAGTATTATTAATACTGAACATTTAATCGAATAATTTGTCAATACAAATAACAACTTAAATTGTATGTATTTGTAAATAACAATTAACTTTATTATTCTAAATAGTCTATTTAGACTTGCTCGAATAATAAATAATTTTTTTTGCTTTCTTTTTTATTTTTGATATCCAATTAACAAATAATTTGTTGTTTAAATTTTAATTTAAATGATGTGTCATTTAAATTTTAATTGAAAAGATGTAGATTTTAATTGAAATAACTTGTTACTGGCTGTAACATACATATGCAGGTATGTAGTAAGGGGGCACTATTTTTTTGTGACATCGAGCGAATGCTGCGAAAATAAAACAATTCTTCGACACGATTTCCAACTTTTTCTTTTAGACCTTGTTGTTCGAGCTGACGATAGGAGTCTCATTGTTTTCTCCATGTGCTCTGCTCCTATGGCAAAGTACCAAACTTTAATCTAAAATTCAGAAATTTCAACTGCGCAGAAATAATATAAGTAACAATAACAACACAAAAAAATATAAACACAGGTTTTGCCGATGTCGCGGATTTCGTTACAAGATGCTGTTGCGACCGCGTTTGTACATGGTAGAATGTCAGGGCTAGTTTACCAGCAGAATACGAATATTTCCGATTCGTATCGAATTGGAACAGAGAGTCGTGCAGAATGACAATTGAATTCCTCCAGGAATTATAATTACAAACTAATTGAATTACATTGTAATTCAGTCATATTGTAATTTATAATTCAGACCTTCATTCAAATAAATTACAATGTAATTCGTAAATGCAATTGGAGTACAACTATAAAATACATTGTAATTAAATTATGTTCAATGTAATCCGTAATTGCAATTGGAGTACAATTATAAAATACTTTGTAATTAAATTACGTTGACTACGAATTACGATGTAATTAAATTAAAATTAAACATTAAAGAATAATAAAGTAACAGGTAAAGAAGAGGTTGGGAAATCCATGTGAAGGTTTCGAACAGAAGGAATTTATTATATATATATTTATAATATCTGAACAGAAATAACTTCTGCGTTACACATTTTTTGAATTTCAAACATAAACATGAAATAGCGTTACGTATTATGAACGAGGACGAGGAATAGAAATAGAAACTACGCCGCACAGACACCAAACAAGTATATGAAAGAAAAACATAAAAATATATCGCACTTCTTCAAAGTTCTGGGCTATAACTTGGATAGCTGTATTTTAATTATATTGTATTTCAATTGCACATATCTAATTAAAATACTTAATAATTGTATTAATTGAAAGGTTTGAATTATGTAATTCAATTACGACGTAGTTGAATTACTATATGCATAATTGAAATACAATATAATTCAATTGCGTAATTGAATTAGCACAACTCTGAATTGGAACGTATGCTCAAGTTGATAGTGACCAGTTATTTATTAAGAACACGTGTACTCGACTGATATTTAAATTGAATTATCTTGAAAACGAAACCTCCCACGCAAATTCGTTATTCTTGATTTTCGTCTTATTTCCAGCCATAGAATTGACCTGACCTAATTTGTACAATGAATTATGAGTCACCTTGTATCTACACATATTTTCCATATGTATATTACAAAGTTAATGGATTGGTAACTATACTTTTAAATAAGTATTTGATGTATGTATGTACATATCTTTGCAATAATTTCTTCGACAAAAACCTACTTGATAGGGTGAAATTGATTTGCAAAAGGTTGAAATTGATTCACGAAAGGGTGAATTTGATTGGCAAACGGGTGAAGTTGGAATGCAAAACCTGTATAAAAAAAATCGGCGATATATATATTACGAGTATTAATGTGTGTTATACTTGTATACATTTTTTGTAAATAAACATAAACACTAAGACTATAAAAATAACGCAACGTTTGAAAGAGTGGCAGCTGAAATTTAATACACTATATCCAGAAATGTCTAAAGTTTCTTATGAAAAATGGTCCTACATACATATGTCTGACGTTCTTAGCCATTCTTTTAAAAACCTTCTGAAAGCTTATATCGTTTAAACTCGACACTGTTTATTCTTTCATTACAGTATCATTTAAACTTGTATTTTGATAGTCCATGATGACTACATATTTTGAACGTTTTATTTAATCTGGATTTTATGATTTTGTCTTCAGAACGTTATATCTGAGCATAGAATAATCTGAAATGAACAATAATTTTCATTTGACAGCTATAACGGGTTCTTACGCTGCTGCAAGACAAATTTTCTCATTATCCTAACCTTTTGCACTCCTTTTTCAATTGAACTGGCCTAGTTTAAATACAATCACATAAATACATAATTGTTTAAATACAATTTTCCAAACCATTTTTTACGTTCTAAGTATGTATTTTATATGTATTTACGTTTCATACCTGCAATGCTTTATGGAATGGGTAAATTGTATTATAAATTTGAGCAATCTCTTTTTAATCAACGCATACAAAAAGTGCCAAGAAGATAAAAACGCCTCGCAAGCGTGCCAAAAGATACTGTTTATAATAATTTATAATATTTATAATATATTGTGTATAATATATAATAATTTAGTGACATTTTTTTGTATAACTATTGGTATGAGATTTGAAATGAATAATATAGAATTGATCGGTTATAAGTTAACAAAAAAGGTTAACAAAAAAAGGTGATAACAATAACGGTTTTATAATATAACAATGTAACAGACCTGTACGATGCAGGCCTGTCACTATGAGACACGCACCGAACATAACCGAGCGACGCCGAAGTTCACCGAGCGCGCCGTCCGTATACGACGCGCTACGATGCACGATCCCGCGCTCCAAGCCATGTTCGGCGGGAAACGGACGCCGAGGTTCCGCCATCTTGAGGAAGGCGGAAACTCGACGTCACACATCCGTTCCCTTCACACCATTCCCCCACCACCAATCTTCGCCTATAAAAGGCGATGCAAACGAGGCACGGGTCTCTTTTCCAGCCTGGGCAGCATCCTGGGCACATCCCAAAGTGTTGGTAAGTGTTACTGATACTTTCCTACTTTCCCACGCTCGTCGAGTTGTCCGCAGCATCGGCCTCCTCGACACCGGCGTTTCCTACCGGCGTGACAGCAAGCACGCCAAACAGAGAGGGCAGCATCCTTCTCTGCCGTTCGGGCAGCATCCCGAACACCCTTCTCGGGCAGCATCCCGAGAACTCCGACAGCTACCGGAGACGATTAAATGTAGGGGCAGCATCCTCTACATTTGCCGTAGAACCGCCACGAGGGACTTCCCAACTCGTGGCCGGGTTTTCCTGAACCGTTCCTCCTGAACCCAGTCGCCGGCATCCATCACCAGGTCCACGCGATCGCGTCGCGCCGCGATAAACGGTCGCACCAGAAGCACCAGTAGAAGCACGGACTGGTAACACGATTCAACCACACAATGAGTCCGCGAACGTACGTTGAGTGAGCCCGGAAACACATAAACACGTCGTCGTTATTTCGCACCCCGCGCACTTCGTCCAACTTCAGCTTCCGTCGATTCTCTCGCCGATTCCCGAACCTGGCGCGACGAGCTATCACAGCACGAGAGGGTACGACGCCGCGACGACATCTCCGTCGGAAGCCGAACCGTTACATGGCGCCCGAACAGGGACCTGGTGCGAAAGTCACGCGTCGGAATAACGGCCACGTGGCAAAATTTCGAGGTTAGCGTGCGGACACCTCGCCGGTCGGAAGTGATGCATCGCGCGCGACATCTCGCGTTCGATCGTGTGACCAGTGATATCGGACAAGTGCGACAGTGCCGCAACACCTAGTACCGATCGCCAGTGACAGTGCCGATAAACACGAGTGCGAGTGCGCGCCATCTCGGGGCACCCAGCGTTACTGCAACCGCCCGGGCAAAATTCGAACGCGTCGCGTAAACCAAGGACACAGCGCAGCCGACAGGGCATGCCCCAGGACCCAGTACGAGTCACCAGGATACAAGTGGACCGAATCCTCACCGAACTGCGACGTCTACGTATACCAATCACCGGGACACCGGAGGAACTCCGACAACACTGGGAAAACTGTATCCGTGAGCAGACGGAAGACCTGTTCGGTCTGCCCGAACGATTGTTCAGGATGGATGACCCGAAACCAGCGGCCAGCGGGCCGCCCGCACAACCACCCGCGCAAACGTTCATCACCGTCGAGTCGCCAGACGACCCCGGAAGAAACATGGACCGCATGCGAAAATGGGCATGTACCACGGACGGGAAAGACCCGCATGCATTCGTGGAACGTCTCGCGGAGTTACAAGAGACGTACTGCCTCGCCGACGCGGAATTATTGCGGGGAATTACCGAGCTCGTGCGCGGAGACGCGCAAGTCTGGTACCGTAATAGCAAACACGGGATCAACACGTGGGCGGACTTCAAAAAGAAGTTCATAGCTAACTTCGCCGCGGAACAAACACAGCTGCAGCGGGAACGGGAAGCCCGAGAACGCGTGCAGAAGCCCGGAGAGCCGTTTCAAAAATATATGAACGCTCTCATCACGTTGATGCGACGGGCCGACATACCGACCACCGATTACCTCGAGACGGTGTACGAAAACATGTTACCAGAACATACCGTCGTCGTCAACCCGGCACACGTCAAAGATCTGGATGACCTCTTGGGCCAGGTACAACGCATCGAGAGGGCCCTCGAGCGAAAAAACAAAATGCAGCGGCCTCCTACACGGGGCACCGCCTACGAAGCCGGCCCGGAACACCGCACGCCGGACGTGGCGGCCACAAGCAGCGCCTGTCAGCAATTGGCAACCGCCGCGAACGATAGATACAGCCCCATCACGCATTGCTGGCGGTGCAAACAGCGGGGCCACAACCGGTTCGAATGCCGTAACATATACCGCCGATTTTGTGCACGGTGCGGACGCGACGGAGTGCTCACACGGGAGTGTCACCCGCCAAGCAACCAGTACACCGGGAATACGTCGGGAAACGGGTCAAGGGGCCCGTCGCAGTAGACCGATCGCAGGCCCCGGTAATAAATTTTACACCCAGACCGCGGTTATCGATACTAATCCTGGGCCGACAGGTAGAAGCCCTCCTCGACACAGGCGCACAACTATCTTGCGTCAACAAAGACGTGCAAGAATGGGCCCGGGAACAGGGCATCGTTCCCCAAGCAACCACCGGCCTGGTCGGAATGGCGGACGGATCGAATACACGACCCAACGGCACGTTACGACTCCCATTCGTCACCATGGGATATGAATGGGAACACGAATTTACCGTGCTGCCCAAGATGGGGCCGCAGGTACTACTGGGCATACAGACAATAGCCGCCCTGGGAATCAATATACAACCCCCGGCCGACATCGCCGCGTGGCCCGTGGCGTACATCGCCGAAGCACAGCCGGATCCAGAAACAGAGAAGGGTTTACGCACCCCGAGCACCGCTGACCGCGAGCGACTGGATAGTTTCGTCGCCACAGAAATGGAGTTATTTCGCACAGTGTCCGGCCGTACCAATCTTGTACAACACCGAATTAAGCTGAAGGACGAGACTCCGGTCAAACAACGATACCGCCCCCGAAACCCAGCAATGCAGGCCGTCATCGACGCCGAGGTCGAAACAATGTTACGAGGCGGGGTAATCGAGCCCTCCAGCAGCCCCTGGAGCTCGCCCGTCGTCGTCGTGAGGAAAAAGGACGGGAAGCCACGGTTCTGCGTCGACTTCAGGAAGTTGAACGAGCGATCAGAGAAAGACGCGTATCCGCTGCCGCACATACAAGCAACGCTTGACAAGCTGCGCGGCGCCAAGTTCCTAACGACGCTCGACCTGAAGAACGGATATTGGCAGGTGCCCTTAGAAGACACCAGCCGACCGCTGACGGCGTTCACGGTGCCCGGCAAAGGGCTCTTCCAGTTCAAAGTAATGCCGTTTGGCCTGCACTCGGCACCAGCAACGTTCCAGCGACTCCTAGACCGTATCATCGGACCGGAACTAGAGCCCTACGCCTTCGCCTACCTAGACGACATTATTATCGTCAGCCCGACATTTGAAGCCCACCAGCAGCATCTGCGTGAGGTCTTCAAACGCCTGCGGGCCGCCGGGCTCAGGCTGAACCCAGATAAATGTCGCTTCGGCGTGGACAGCCTCCGATACTTGGGACACGTAGTGGACCAACGAGGAATACGCACCGACCCGGAGAAAACAGACGCGATCGCCAAAATCGCCACGCCCAAAAACATCCGGGACGTACGACGATTCCACGGGATGGCGTCATGGTACCGCCGGTTCGTACCAAATTTTGCCGAGTTAATGGAACCACTAACCAAACTCACGCGGAAAAACGCGAAATGGAGGTGGTCCGAGGCCGAAGAAACGGCCTTCCAGGAAATGAAGCGGAAGCTCGTCGCCGCCCCAATACTGGCGTGCCCAAACTTTTCGGAGCGTTTTACGCTCCAAACGGACGCCAGCGACTACGGGCTAGGAGTGGTCCTAACACAAGGCACAGGAGACGAGGAAAGGGTTATCGCCTACGCGAGCCACACCCTCGGCGCGGCCGAACGGAACTACAGTGCGACGGAGAAAGAATGCCTCGCTGTAGTATGGGGCATCCGGAAGATGAAACCGTACATCGAGGGATATAAATTTACTGTCGTAACCGACCACCAGGCACTCCGCTGGCTGCAGCAGATCGACAACCCAACGGGACGGCTCGCAAAATGGGCCCTCGAACTGCAGCAGTACGATTTCGAGATTGAATATCGACCCGGAAAACTCAACCACGTCGCCGATGCGCTCTCCAGAAACATCCCAGTACCAGAGATAAATCTGCTCCAGTCCAAACAGCGCACCGACACGTGGTACCAGAGGAAGATTGAAGCAGTCCGCCAGAACCCCGCGTCCGTTCCTGATTACCAGATACGCGAGGGGAAACTGTTTCGACACCTGTTACACCAGCTCGATTACAACGAACCGACGGCCAGCAACGCCTGGAAGATCTGTGTACCAACCGGGGAAAGGGAAGCCCTCCTCCGCCAGCACCACGACGACCCCGCCGCCGGGCACCTCGGTATAGCCAAAACGATCGTTCGGCTTGCACAGAGGTACTACTGGCCCGGAATGTTCAGGGAAGTAGCTCGTCACGTCCGTGGTTGCACGAGCTGCCAGCAGTACAAGTCAACACCGCAGCAGCCAGCGGGACACCTACACGCGAATCCAGGGACACAACCATGGCACACGGTCTCAATTGACCTCGTGGGTCCCTTGCCACGTTCACGCCGAGGCCACATATGGCTGCTCGTCGCACTTGATCGTTTTTCGAAGTGGGTTGAACTCACACCACTTCGAAAAGCCACCAGCGCCGCCGTCACTGCGACCGTTCAGAAGGATGTCATCCTCCGGCACGGAGCTCCCGAAATCATCATCACGGATAACGGACGTCAGTTCACTGGCGAACCCTTCACCTCCATGCTTCGAGCCGCCGGGACACAACATCGACGCACGCCGCCGTACTCGCCCCACTGCAACCCGGTCGAGAGAGCCAACAAGGTCGTTAAGACCATGATTGCGCAATACACCGAGAATCATCATGAGCGGTGGGACGAGAAATTGGACGAGGCACGGTTCGCCATTAACACGGCATGGCACGAGTCCACAGGGTATAGTCCTGCGTACCTCAACCAGGGGAGAGAGCTGCGACCACCCGGGCAGCCCGCGACTGGAGACAACACCGAACCAGCGTCGCAAAGGTGGAAGAACCTCCGTGAGGCCCAGGAACTGGCCAAACTACACCTGGCCAAATCGTTCGGTCGCCAGGAGAAATATTATAACCTGCGACACCGCGAATGGAAACCCGCCGTCGGCGAGAGCGTCTGGAAGAAGGAACACACGCTGTCCGACAAAGGGGCGGGCATCGCCGCGAAACTCGCGCCAAAGTACAACGGCCCGTACACGGTCGGGCGCATCGTGTCTCCGGTCATCGTCGACCTCCGAGACGCCAAGGGGAAGTGGACACGCCACATCCACGTACAAGACCTAAAGCCCCATACGAAAGATGACGAGGGGTCCGGGGAGACCGAGGAGAATACGGCGGAGGCCGCCGCAGAGGGGGCAACTCCAAACACCGGCCCCGATATAGCGCCACCACCACGTCGGCGCGGCCGGCCACGAAGAATAACGAACGCTGTTAACCTCTGTCACAGGCAAACAGCTCCAGACTCGCAGTGCCGATTGCAACAGCCACTGCAACGCACCAGCGCCATGGAAACTGTACGACCACGGGTAGGGTCGAACACCAGCAGCGCATGGGTGATGACGATACCGCCGCTCACGATCGACGAGCACCGCGGGCAAATAAGCCGCTCGCCATTACCAGCGGCCCTGACGGAGACGACCACCCGGAGACAACAGCAGAGGGCAATCCGGCCAACCCTGGCGACGGCCACGAGGGACCGACCACGAGAGGCCATCCGGCCAATCCTGGCGACGGCCACGAGGGACCGACCACAGGAGGTCATCCGGCCGACCCTGACGATGACAACAAACCCGGAGCTACCGGAGGAGGAGCAGCCAGGGAACTCGGGGCACCCAGTATCACCATGGCGAAGAGCGCCAGGGGCACCGGCCCCGATCACGTACACCGGGGTTCACGCGCCTTGCCCGACGGCCTGGTATTTGCTACCGACCGGCCGCCACGTCGAAGTACCGACCAAATTCGTTACGAGGAGAGAGTATCGAGCGTCCCTCGGGGAAGAACGCTGGATGCTCCTCTTCGAGCGAGACGGGCGCCTCCGCCGGTGCAAGCGCCGGGACGCGTGAGTTTCCCCTCCCCGCGCCGGGGGAGGGTGATAGGTTAATTACTACTATTACACTACTATTAGGTTCGCTCTTTACATTTCGTTCACTACGTAAATCGCATCGAAGAAGCGCGGACGCTTCCGCGCAAGCATTCTTCTTTTTTCTCACACGGTGCATTTCAAGATTATTTTGTGTTGCGGCCACCGGAGCCAACGAAACCCAAGAAGGGAAAACATTTTGTTTCACGTAGCACCGCCTACGTTCCAAGAACCGTTGTTCAAATATATGTGTTTGTGTGTGTCTAACCTAGTGCCGTTTTATTCGTTACCTACCCCTAGTTATAAGGTGCCGGTACTTTTCGGCCAACATATAGGTAGGGTACCAAGAAAGTCTCGTTTTGTTTAATAAAAGGGGTGCTCGCTCACGTACGTTCGCTGTCCCGAAGGGGGAGGGGGGTGTAACAGACCTGTACGATGCAGGCCTGTCACTATGAGACACGCACCGAACATAACCGAGCGACGCCGAAGTTCACCGAGCGCGCCGTCCGTATACGACGCGCTACGATGCACGATCCCGCGCTCCAAGCCATGTTCGGCGGGAAACGGACGCCGAGGTTCCGCCATCTTGAGGAAGGCGGAAACTCGACGTCACACATCCGTTCCCTTCACACCATTCCCCCACCACCAATCTTCGCCTATAAAAGGCGATGAAAACGAGGCACGGGTCTCTTTTCCAGCCTGGGCAGCATCCTGGGCACATCCCAAAGTGTTGGTAAGTGTTACTGATACTTTCCTACTTTCCCACGCTCGTCGAGTTGTCCGCAGCATCGGCCTCCTCGACACCGGCGTTTCCTACCGGCGTGACAGCAAGCACGCCAAACAGAGAGGGCAGCATCCTTCTCTGCCGTTCGGGCAGCATCCCGAACACCCTTCTCGGGCAGCATCCCGAGAACTCCGACAGCTACCGGAGACGATTAAATGTAGGGGCAGCATCCTCTACATTTGCCGTAGAACCGCCACGAGGGACTTCCCAACTCGTGGCCGGGTTTTCCTGAACCGTTCCTCCTGAACCCAGTCGCCGGCATCCATCACCAGGTCCACGCGATCGCGTCGCGCCGCGATAAACGGTCGCACCAGAAGCACCAGTAGAAGCACGGACTGGTAACACGATTCAACCACACAATGAGTCCGCGAACGTACGTTGAGTGAGCCCGGAAACACATAAACACGTCGTCGTTATTTCGCACCCCGCGCACTTCGTCCAACTTCAGCTTCCGTCGATTCTCTCGCCGATTCCCGAACCTGGCGCGACGAGCTATCACAGCACGAGAGGGTACGACGCCGCGACGACATCTCCGTCGGAAGCCGAACCGTTACAACAATAACAGCATATAATGAATACCATGAGATATTACTGCCACCAATAGGATTCGAAGGTTAACAAAAAAAGGTGATAATAATAACGGTTTTATAATATAACAATAACAGCATATAATGAATACCATGAGATATTACTGCCACCAATAGGATTCGAACCGCAGTCTATCTGAACATTCTGGTATACATATATTACACAGAATACAATTCTTATTTCTCTTAAATCGCATTTGTTAGGTGAAACAATTGCTTTTTTCAATGTAATTACGTTAAAAATTCCTTGATATACACCCGCAGTAAAATAAACAAGTGTTGAACTTTCCTCCTCACAGCAGAAACGTCGCAAAAATTCGGTTTTTATTATTTTTGACAATGATGACCCATAACAAAAAATCTGAAAGAAATTGACGGCACTGCCTGTTACAGTACTTTATCAGGGAGCCAAACAGTAGAATAGCATGTTTTCATATTTTCGAGAAATCTGCATTTTTCCGATTTTTTGGGGGGTTTTTCAATTTTTACGACCACAGTTTGCAAATGCGTCTAAAATGTCTAAAATGCCCATTAGGATCCGAAATATGTCAAATTTTTTCAGAATGTTAGAACGCATTTGAGACCGGAAAATGCATAGAAAAGCGCAACATATAATTTACCCTGTAGCTACCCACGGGCAAGCTAGAGGGCTGAAATTTTACTCAGAGGGGTTTTTCTTGCTCAGCTTTTGAATGGTTCATAGCCATGGAAAACCCTCTAAGGGCAGTTTTGACCATCTAAGGGTACGCTTACAGTGGATTCGACATCAGGTGAAACTGTGACGGCAGAGGCATCGGCTCGATTTTTCAAATGTGTGGGTAGGCCCGTCTGAGAGACTCTTCTAGGTTCGTCCGACGGCGACCGAGAGGACGGCCGCACAGTGGGTAAATTTGACCTAACTCGATTCAAAATCAAGGAACTTTCGATAGAAATGAGGTAGAGCGATGAATTTTTTTTTTAAATTAAAGCTGAAACTTTGCCGAATATGGGCAAAATAGGGAGATTACGGGACAAACGGTTTTTAACCTGAGAAAATTCGTTAAACTTGCACAATTTCAAGATAATGTGGTTTCTCCGTTGCCACGGGAGGAAAACATTTTTTTTTTAACATGCTATATATCATTTCGCGTAGAGTTTTTCATGCTGATTTCAAATCTGGTCTCAAAATTTGTCTAAGACCTCTGGTTTTTTCAAGAAATCGATTTTTGTGACAAGAAAGCGAAAACGAAAACATGATTTCATTAATTTCTTGTCACAAAAATCGATTTCTTGAAAAAAACCAGAGGTCGTAGACAATTTCGAGACGAGATTTGAAATCAGCGTGAAAAAATCTACGGGAAATGATATATAGCATGATAAAAAAAAATTTTTCCGCCCGTGGTAACGGAGAAACCACATTCTCTTGAAATTGTGCAAGTTTAACGGATTTTCTCAAGGTTAAAAACCGTTTGTACCGTAATGTACTTATTTTGCCCATATTCGGCAAAGTTTCAGCTTTAATTTAAAAAAAAATTCATCGCTCTACCTCATTTCTATCGAAAGTTCTTTGATTTTGAATCGAGTTAGGTCAAATTTACCCACTGTGGGCCGCCGCGCGATATATTTCGGCGCAGCATTCGCTTCAAATAATTTTCATGTCGCCAATTTTGAAGAATCCATATTTTTAAAACGGGGTCCCTAAAGAGGACACTTGGGGCTATAATATCATTATTTTTATTTTTTCAATTTTCTGGTGCTATGATAGCAATGCACCTGTTTAAAACAATTGCGAAATAAACAATGAAAATAAATATCTTTTCAAATGAAGTAATTTATATTAAATACTCTTATACTTTCACTATGAGCAACCAAAACTAATTGTCGTCGTTTTGTTAGTTTAGCCATCACAATTTAATGAAGAACTTGTGACACATCATATCACACGTCCGTTGAACTATTAATTTTCAAGATTTCAAAGAATTCTCTTTGAGATATGTTCATATTTTACTAAAGACTGCAACATATCCAAATTTGAACAAAATTCGAAACAGTAGTCCTATTTCGCCTGGAATGATACATGTGCATTAATTGTGTGTAGATCAACGCTCATGGAAGTATGGTTACTCGAGAATAATTAAAAATTAAAACAATTATATATAAGATACTACGATTTAGATCAATCTTAAGCAGAAGAATTCAAAGATTCGTATCTTTACATCTTTCAATGTCGGTTCGATATTAATTAATGGCGAAAGAATAAACAAGATAACATTATTTTTAATTGTCGTTTATTTTAATTATTATTTCATTGATCATCTGCAGGAAAATGCAGATTTCTATTCTACTGTTTGGCTCCCTGATAAAATGCCGTCAATTTATTTCAGATTTTTTGTTGTGGGTCATCATCGTCAAAAACAATAAAAACCGAATTTTTTCGACGTTTCTGCTGTGGGGAGGAAAGTTGTACACTTGTTTATTTTACTGCGGGTGTATATCAAGGAATTTTTAACGTAATTACATTGATAAAAGCAATTGTTTCACCTAACAAATGCGATTTAAGAGAAATAAGAATTGTATTCTGTGTAATATATGTATACCAGAATGTTCAGATAGACTGCGGTTCGAATCCTATTGGTGGCAGTAATATTTCATGGTATTCATTATATGTTATTATTGTTATATTATAAAACCGTTATTGTTATCACCTTTTTTTCTTAACCTTTTTTGTTAACTTATAACCCATCAATTCTATACTATTCATTTCAAATCTCAT
Organism: Lasioglossum baleicum; assembly: GCF_051020765.1. Classification (NCBI taxonomy): domain Eukaryota; kingdom Metazoa; phylum Arthropoda; class Insecta; order Hymenoptera; family Halictidae; genus Lasioglossum; species Lasioglossum baleicum. The sequence continues at coordinate 1,908,556 of NC_134933.1, forward strand.
ACAAATAGTTATAGAAAAAAATGTCACTAAATTATTATATATTACACACAATATTATAAATATTATAAATTCTTATGAACAATATCTTTCGACACGCTTGCGAGGCGTTTTTATCTTCTTGGCACTTTTTGTATGCGTTGATTAAAAAGAGATTGCTCAAATTTACATTTTACCGATTCCATAAAGCATTGCATGTATGAAACGTAAATACATATAAAATACATACTTAGAACGTAAAAAATGGTTTGGAAGATTGTATTTAAACAATTATTTTTTAGTTAAAAATTTTAATGAAAATTAAGTAAAAATTATTGTTTAACAAATGAAAAAAATATTTATTTGTCTGTAGTCAAAATTGACTGTTTTTTCAATGAATTTTAGTGCAAATTTCATCCCGATATCTCTTATGGTTCAAAGGTTATAACAAAAAGTCACTGAACTTCTCGACGCACAGAATACACTTTTTCTTCTCTCAAATTGCATTTCTGAGGTCAAATAATTGCTTATTACAGTGTAATAACGATAAAAATTACTTGATATACACCCGCGGTAAAATCAAGAAGCGTAACTTTCCTCCTCACAGCAGAAACGCCGAAAAAATTCGGTTTTTATTATTTTTGACAATGATGACCCACAACAAAAAATCTGAAATAAATTCACGGCACCGCCTTCTTTATAGTACTTCATCAGAAAGGCAAACAGTAAAATGGCATGTTTTCATATTTTCGAGAAATCTGGAGTTTTCCGATTTTTCGGGGGTTTTTCAATTTTTACGGCCACAGAGTTTGCAACAAAAAAAATCTGAAAAATTCTATAAAATGCGCATTAGGATCCGAAATATGTTACATTTTTTTCAGAATTTTAGAACGAATTTGAGACCGGAAAATGCATAGAAAAGCGCAAAATATAATTTACTCTGTAGCTACCCTCACGGACAAGCTAGAGGGCTGAAATTTTACTCAGAGGGGTTTTTCTTGCTCAGCTTTCGAATGGTTCAATAGTAATTGCAAAAACTCTAAGGGCAGTTTTGACCATCTTAATCGGCTACGTATGGCCCTTCATTCATTTTTGAGGAAGTTGACAAATAGTCTTTTAACCATGTTTTTGGCGATTCTGAACCATTGTGAGTCGCCAGGGGCCTAAGGACTACTCGCGGATACGGTCCTGTCCGTTTGGATTCGCGCGTGAAGCGCGCCAATTAGGATAAGTCGTGAATAAGGCGCCGGGCGGCGGGGGGGGGGGGGATAGGATCGACGCTGATCGGCGCTTCGCGTTACCGAAAATCGGGATGGCACTGTCGCGCCAGTGTGCCCAGATTCCACGTTTTTTTTCGCGCATGCGCGTCAAACCAGTAACGTAGCTATGTTGCGGCCGATGCGATGATGTAGCAGAGCCCTGAGGCAGCTACAGTCAGCGGCGATAATAAGCGGACACGCTTAAAAATCGCATAACTTTTTAGAAATTGGTCCAAAGGACTTGAATTTTTTTAAGATGTTAGACCGTGTTCGGTGGCGATCGACGATCGAAATCACCGATATCCGGAACCGCTCAGACGTGAGCGCGTGAGGAACACGATAAGGAGTTAACTTGAAGAAGGAGATGATTCTGAATGCACCTGGCGTGTTTCACAAAGAAAATTTGAACTTTATTTTATAACGATCTAGTTGCCAGAAGATCGCGAACCGTTACCGTGATAATCGTAATATGAGTGCGATGTACAACAGTGGATCGTGGTCGAAAGACGAATAATCGCGAAGACCGAAGAGAGCCTTTTTAAACGCTCTTCGAGCGACAGGCGGGGTCGCACGCGATTGGATCATAATCGATCGCATGATCCTCGAAGATGACTGTCCGAGATTCAAATTGAAGATGTTTACCGGTAACGAGTGTCGATAAACACACCGTGGCCTAGCGAAACGGTAACAATTGATCGCTGCTCGACTCTAAATATAGACCACAACAAAACAGATCGAACGTCGATCGACAGTCGGCGTAACGACTAATAAATCTTCAATTTGAATCCCGAACATACCGCCCGCCTCGAAATATTAGTTTCGAAACGCAATATACGCAAATGAAAGCGGCGGGGTGCGGCAGCGCAAAAAATTTAAAGGAAGAACTTAAACGATAAAAGGATTGCGTGTTACAATGCCGCGCACGCTAATCCCAGATCTGCGAAAACGGAATGCCGCCCGCCGTGGAACGGTGAACACCATACGAATGCGGGAGCCTTATATACATAAAAAAAATTCGACGACGCCGGAACGAAATTCAAAGGCCGCCCGCCTTGACGGAACTGGAACGCGAGATGCGCTGACGCGTGCGTGAAAGAGCGGCGGTCAGCTGAACGCATACTAAAATGAAATCGGATTAAATGACAGAATCTTTTTTTTTTTTTTTTACATAGTTTACAATAATATAATCGTTTGTTTTATCTTTCGGATTCGCACGCTACGGGCAAAGGACACAATTTCACAATGGGTCGCCTAAAACATGAGGTGGATGTTTTGACGGTCACGACGCGAATGTGGTTGTCGTCGCCGGGATGTAATTGCACCACTCGCCCCAGCTCCCACTTACACGGAGGAAGGTCTGAATTCCTAAGGAGGACTAGTTGTCCTATCGAGATGGAAGGGCGGGGGCGACGCCACTTTCCGCGTTGCTGAAGCGTATTGAGGTAATCGTTCTGCCATAATTTCCAAAATCGTTCGGTCATATGCCGAACTAATTGCCATCGCGAGAGGCGATTTTCGGCGATATCCAGAAGCGAAGGTTGCGGAGGGGTTGTGAGGGCAGATCCAATAAGAAAATGACCTGGGGTTAGCGGAACGACGTCATCGAGAGTATCGGAAAGAGGTGAGATGGGTCGTGAATTGAGGCATGCCTCGATTGCGCAAAGGAGCGTCGTAAATTCTTCAAACGTCAATTTTCGATCGCCTAGAACGCGTCGGAGATGGTGTTTAACGCTTTTAACACCGGCCTCCCATAGGCCGCCGAAATGTGGGGCAGATGGGGGGTTGAAGTGCCAAACAACACCATCACTGGCGGTTTGATTTTGGAATTCTGGATTTCGAAGAGCGGCGCGATAAGACATGGTCAATTCCCGATCTGCTCCGACGAACGTTGTTCCGTTATCGGAATACATGCTCTCCGGTAGGCCTCGACGAGAACAAAAACGGACGTATGCGTTCAAAAAGGCTGAGGTGGAGTAATCCGCGACTAACTCCAAATGCACCGCCTTGGTGGCCATGCATATGAAAAGCGCTATATAGGCTTTGCGGGAAGTGATCCCACGACCCGCGGAGGCGCGGATGAGAACGGGGCCTGCGTAATCCAGCCCGCAATGCGAAAAGGGTTTTTTCGGCGGGGACACTCTCACGGCAGGAAGATCTCCCATGATCTGGGTCGGGATCGAGGCGCGTTCGCGGACACATTTGACACATGCGTGAATGACAGCCTTCACCTGACTCCGACCTCGGAGAAGCCAGTATTCTTGACGAAGAATATAGAGGGTTAACTGCAAACCGGCATGCAAGGCCCGTGCGTGGGCTTGTTCAATGATGAGGCGCACTAACGGGTGTGGAGCTAAAACAACCGGATGCTTCGATTGAACGGGTAAAACTGCGTTGCGCAGCCGGCCACCGACGCGAAGAAGTCCATTCTCGTCGATAAACGGGTTGAGAGACTCGAGTGAGTCCTTTGACGAGAGAGATTTTTTATTTTTGATAGCGGCAATGGTTTCTGGAAACTGAATTGCTTGAATGCGGCGCAACCAAAAATTTTTTGCATCGGAGACCTCGCGAGCGGACAGGGCGCGTCCTAGAAAACACCTTTGACGGGACCGGCGACAACAGCGAGCATTTCGGACGAAACGTTGAATATAGGCCGTTACTCTCATTAGTTTTGGCCAACTAGAGAATCGAGATTCTAACTCGCAAACGGGAGCTGGAGCCACGCTGTGAAGCACAACCTTGGATTCGGACTGGTCTTCAACCGTGAAATATTGAGGTTGGAGGGGCCATTCCGTGGAATCCTCGAGAAGCCAGGATGGACCGTGCCACCAAAGGTGAGATTTGACTAGTTCTCCGCTAGAAAGTCCACGTGACGCACAATCGGCGGGATTGTCTGTGGTTGGAACATGCTGCCAAATTGCGTGAGGAAGACGAGTTTGCACATCGGCAACACGATTGGCGACGAACATCTTCCACTTGGAAGGATGAGATTTCAACCACGCAAGCGCTACGGTAGAGTCGGTCCAGCAGTAGCATGGAACTTCGATCAGGTCGAGGGAGGACGCCACGAAATGCATCAGGCGACTGAGGAGAACTGCGGCTTGCAGTTCAAGGCGCGGGATGGTCAGAGGAGTCAAAGGAGCGACTTTGGACTTTCCAGCAACCAGCGACACTTGAGTGGTTCCGGCGGCCGAGGTGCAACGGACGAAAACGACTGCTGCGTACGCGATCGTCGACGCGTCCGCGAAACCATGAAGTTCAATTCGCGAAGCCACCGGAATAAACCCGATCCATCGTGGAATCTGGATTCCGTTCAGGAGCAAAAATTTGGAATAGATTGATTCCCATTGCTCAAGATACTGAGTCGGGATAACGTCGTCCCATCCTACTTTGAGGCGCCATAATGCTTGAATGAGTATTTTTGCGGGAATTATCGCCGGAGTGACCCATCCGAGAGGGTCGTACAACTTTGCGATAGTTGAAAGAATCGCGCGTTTGGTGAGCGGTGGCGGATCAGAAAGATGGACATTGAATTCGAAGGAATCTCGAGAGGGGTTCCAACTTATCCCGAGGATTTTGACTCGATCGTCGGGAGCGAGAGTTTTGGAACATGCTAGTCCATGATCGTCCTGGTCAATGTCGGAAAGAAATTCGGTTGTATTACTGGCCCATTTTCGTAGCTTCATTTGGCCGCATTGGAGAAGGCGGACCAACTGGTCACGAGATTGGCGAATAGCCGACAGGTCGTTGCCCCCGAAAAGAACATCGTCGACATAAATGTGAGATCGAAGTACGGGAACTGCTAACGGAAATCGTTTGCCTTCATCGTTGATTAGTTGTTGAAGAACGCGGAGAGCCAAGAAGGGAGCACAGGTCATCCCATACGTGACGGTCAGTAACTGAAATGCCTGCGTGTCCTCGGAACGAGAGGGCTTCCAGAGGATGCGTTGGTAATCAACATCGCGTTCGTCCACCAGAATCTGGCGATACATTTTGGCAATGTCTGCAGTATAAACGAATCGAAAGGTTCGCCACCGTAGAATGACGGCAGGAAGATCGAGCTGTAATTTGGGACCCGGCATAAGATGATCATTTAGCGTAGATCCGTTTGAGGTGACACTGGAGGCGTTGAAAACCACGCGAAGATGTGTGGTAACGCTGTCGGCACGTAGGACCGGATGGTGTGGAATGTAAACGCATTGAGAAGAGGAAGGCAAATCGGGAGCTTGACGCATGTGTCCAAGATTCTCGTAATCTCGGAGGAACTCCTTATACTCCTCAGCTAGCGAGGGTTGCAATTGAAATTTCCTATAAATTGATTGTAGGACCTTGTCGGCAGCAGAACGAGAGTGACCGATGTCAATTGGGGGGCCCTTACGGAAAGGGAGACGGACGATATACCGTCCATCGGATGATCGCGACGTGTGCATTTGAAAATGCCGTTCGCATTGTTCTTCCTCCTTGGTGAGGGGGGAATGCGCAGGGATTTCCTCAATTTCCCAGAATCGACGCAGATCGTTCGACAGAGTGTCGTATTGGATACAGTGATGCATCGAGATGCTTGATTCCGAACGAGGTTGAGAGAGAGGAGATGATACGGGACCAGAGATTACCCAACCGAAAATTGTATTCTGGGCAATAGGCTGCCCGCTTGAACCCTTCTTGAGACCGTCGAGAATTATATGCGAATACACATCTGCGCCGAGAAGGAGATGAATCGCGGCGGAACTCGACGGATCAGAATCGGCCCACTTAAGCTGCGATAAATGAGCGAGGGCTCGATCATTTTGAATACGTTTCGGCATGTACGTGGAGAGCGATTTCAAAACGAGCGCTGTGGTTTCGACTGACGGAGAGTCGGAGTCGCGAGGAGCTACGAGGAGATGCACGGCTCGACGCACCGTACCGGCGTGAACTCCTCCGACGGCGGAAATGGATGTCGCAACGCGGGTGCACGTCGCACGCAATAGGTGCACCATAGATTCAGTGACGAAACTGGCTTCGGATCCTTGATCGACCAAGGCTCGTACGGTGATGCACCGGCCCGACGGAACGCGAATTTGAACCCATGCGGTGGCCAGAAGAATACTTGAACTCGAGGTGGCGAGGGTGGACGCGAAATGCGAATTGATCGCGGACGAATCTTCCGACGGAAGCGGCGACGAGGCTGTACCTGACGGCGCGGAACGAGGTGCATCTTCATGCAATAGCGAATGATGTCGCTTATGACACACACGGCACAAGTACTTGCTCGCACAGTCTCGTAGAACATGATTACCGCTCAAGCAATTAAAACAGCGCGAAAACCTTTGAACTAGTTCACGGCGGCCGCTAGGGTTTTGCGCCATGAATTTCGGGCACGAACTAAAAACATGTGACGCCCTACACACTGGACAGATAGGTCGCGACGTTGTAGAAGACTGCGAGGTGGTCGCTGCGTGGACTCGCGAAAAACCAGCTGTAGGACGAGGCAGAGTTTCCGAGCGCGATGTGGGCGAGGATTCAGATTCAGTTGAAAATTCCTCAAGACCGCGAGCGCGAGAATCGAGAAACTTCTGAAGAGTTTCGAAAGACGGAGGTGTAACGTCGTCGCTGATTTTTAATTTCCACGCCTTTCGCGTCGGACCGTCTAGCTTTTGGGAAACCAGATGGACCAAATGGTCGTTCCAGAGATCCTCTGGTGTTCGTCCGATTTTCTGCAGCGACTTGAGTATGCTGCCGACACGATCGCAAAGGTTTTCCAAATCCGTCGCAGATTCACGAGATAACGCAGGAATGTTTTGCAACTCCGACATGTGAGCGGAAATGATACGCCGCGGATTTTCGTATCGACCTTTCAATGTGTTCCACGCGATTTTGAAATTGTCCTCGGTTATCGATAAGTTGTCAATGCTTTCGAGAGCGCGACCCTTTAATGCGGAAACGAGATAATGTAGGCGCGTTACATCGCGAAGCGAGCGATTATGTATAATGAGAGCTAAGAATTTATCGCGGAACGATTCCCATTTATCGTAACGGCCTTCAAACTGCGGTAGATCTATCCGTGGAAGCTGTGATTCGGGAACCGACAGACACGCTTGTCCGTCGCTCACGGAAGCAGACTGACCTGGAGAATCGAGAGTGAGCGCGTCGAGATGAGTCGTCATGAACGATAACGTGTCCAGGTAGACCTCCTCCGTTGCAGCGAAATGGTCCTCCAGGAAGTACGGAATGCTCGCACGGTCGTCCGATGGAATGGTAGCGAAGAGGTGGGAATGACCCGTCTCGAACTTCCGCCACTGGTTCTGGAGGTGAACAATTCTTGTCCGCAGGTTGGATTTGGTCCAGTTATTTTTCCCCAGCTTCTTGAGGTTGGTGAGGGCTCGTTCGATCGCCAGCTGCGTCTGCACGTGCCCTTCGAGAGACTGTGCCATGATGACGAAACTCGTACACTCCTTCACTGAATTGATTTTCCTCGCGATCCGGCTCGAAGGACCAAAATGTTCGGTGGCGATCGACGATCGAAATCACCGATATCCGGAACCGCTCAGACGTGAGCGCGTGAGGAACACGATAAGGAGTTAACTTGAAGAAGGAGATGATTCTGAATGCACCTGGCGTGTTTCACAAAGAAAATTTGAACTTTATTTTATAACGATCTAGTTGCCAGAAGATCGCGAACCGTTACCGTGATAATCGTAATATGAGTGCGATGTACAACAGTGGATCGTGGTCGAAAGACGAATAATCGCGAAGACCGAAGAGAGCCTTTTTAAACGCTCTTCGAGCGACAGGCGGGGTCGCACGCGATTGGATCATAATCGATCGCATGATCCTCGAAGATGACTGTCCGAGATTCAAATTGAAGATGTTTACCGGTAACGAGTGTCGATAAACACACCGTGGCCTAGCGAAACGGTAACAATTGATCGCTGCTCGACTCTAAATATAGACCACAACAAAACAGATCGAACGTCGATCGACAGTCGGCGTAACGACTAATAAATCTTCAATTTGAATCCCGAACAGACCGACTAGTTCGCTAGAGAATAAGTAAACTAAAATTTATTACGATTGCAATTGGTAGGAATTATACAAAATTTTAAAATATGATGTTTTGCCAACTTTTTTATCTGGGCCTGTAACGATAATTTAAAAAATGTGTTTTATAGATTTCGGTAACTTATATGCATACTGAAAATTTCATCGAAATCGGTCAACATTGCAATGAGCTACAAACGTTTAAAGATGATCACTAGGGTGGTCCATATTTTTTGACCAACGAATTAAATGCACCTCACCCCCCATAATTGTTCCTTTAGGTGAGAAAAAAATTTGTGCAAAGTTTGAGATCGATCGAAAAAAAGGATCACGTGCCTCAAAGCGACTGAAAATTTTGAAAATTTTGAAATTCACCTCAACTATGGAACATGGCACATCGTTGGATTTGTCTTTTTTTTCTGAATAGGAATATGGAAAAATTATATGACTTCCTTTAAATAAAAATAACAATGACCTTGAACTTTCAAAAATATGATTTCCAAAAAATTTTTTTATTTTACCATTATATTTACCTTATTAAACAATGCAAACTTCTCCTCTGACATTTTTTCGTACAATTACAAATAACAGAGATATTTAAACATTTCCATGTATTACATTTTATTTATACCTGTACTGAAACAAGACTTTAAGAAGCCTAAAGTGACAGTTTAGCTACATTGGCATTGAACAATAAACAAAATCAACTTGTACTTTGCATTACGAAGTACTTTTGTCAACTGTTAAGTAAACTTATTAAGTAAAACTATTTCTGTTACCACAATTTTTTGTCAACTGGCTTTGGTTTGCAAAATATGAGCTGAAAACGACTTTCGCAAGGCAGAAACCAGGTACAGTTCCGTACCTGGGTACTGGGTACCCTCGATGCCGTCGATTAACATAAAACGCTATAAAACATTTCACCGGGATTAGGACCCCTCAAATGAGGGTAGCGACGGGCAGCGGACCCGTTTACAACTCTCCGTACTGAACACTGGACCCACGACGGTCAGGTACGAGGGACGTTTAGTACACGTTCACCCTCCAGGACAATTTCCCGTTAGTCTACCCCTGTTTTCCTGACACAAGGGCGAGCCAATCAGAGACGCTACATCACTTCGCGACACGAGGGGCACTCTCCAAGGTCCGCGCTCCTTCACGACTATTAGGCCCTTTCCGGACCCAGACACAATTGTATAAAAGCCCGTCCGAAAACGGATCATCAGTCATAGCTGATTTAACCACCGAACAGTGCACAGAAGTCCAATGGAGAGTAGAAATCACGGAAAACTGTTCTTATTAGAACATGACGAAAGTCAAATTGTAGGCGCTAAGTTGCCATCGATAGGACAAGTTTTGTTTTACAATTTACGGAAAGTGAAATTGAACCTTCGATCTAGCTCATATCTTGCTGCGAAAGAAGTGGAAGTGTTGTGGGAAAAGGCAAAAATTCCATTCAGGCAACGCCATCACAGCATCGAGAAATTGAACTCCTTATACCAGAAGTGGAGGCTGTTACAAAAGCATTCTACACGACGATCGCAGCTACAAGATAACAAGGAACAACAGTTTCTTGATCAATTAGATGATCTTTTCGATATCGCACATGTTGATGCTTCGATCTCCTCCAATCATCGATCCTGGTCGTCCTTTTTTTCTTTGGTTCAGAAGAAATTGTTTATCTTCATCGATCGTGATCATTTCTAAAGCAAATTTCATATTTTGCAAACCAAAGCCAGTTGACAAAAAATTGTGGTAACAGAAATAGTTTTACTTAATAAGTTTACTTAACAGTTGACAAAAGTACTTCGTAATGCAAAGTACAAGTTGATTTTGTTTATTGTTCAATGCCAATGTAGCTAAACTGTCACTTTAGGCTTCTTAAAGTCTTGTTTCAGTACAGGTATAAATAAAATGTAATACATGGAAATGTTTAAATATCTCTGTTATTTGTAATTGTACGAAAAAATGTCAGAGGAGAAGTTTGCATTGTTTAATAAGGTAAATATAATGGTAAAATAAAAAAATTTTTTGGAAATCATATTTTTGAAAGTTCAAGGTCATTGTTATTTTTATTTAAAGGAAGTCATATAATTTTTCCATATTCCTATTCAGAAAAAAAGACAAATCCAACGATGTGCCATGTTCCATAGTTGAGGTGAATTTCAAAATTTTCAAAATTTTCAGTCGCTTTGAGGCACGTGATCCTTTTTTTCGATCGATCTCAAACTTTGCACAAATTTTTTTCTCACCTAAAGGAACAATTATGGGGGGTGAGGTGCTTTGTATCTCGATAAAAAATTTTCACAGGTATAGCTTTGAACCACCCTAATGATCACGTTAGGGCGAAATGCCCTGGCAAGGCTGAAAATCTACGACTTTCACTCTTAAGCTCTCATCTTTAAACGTATGTAGCTCATTGCAATGTTGACCGATTTCGATGAAATTTTCGGTATGCATATAAGTTACCGAAATCTAGAAAACACATTTTTTAAATTATCGTTACAGGCTCAGATAAAAAAGTTGGCAAAACATCATATTTTAAAATTTTGTATAATTCCTACCAATTGCAATCGTAATAAATTTTAGTTTACTTATTCTCTAGCGAACTAGTCGGTCTAACATCTCAAAAAAATTCAAGTCCTTTGGACCAATTTCTAAAAAGTTATGCGATTTTTAAGCGTGTACACTTAATATTGCCGCTGAAGAAGTCGTGTATTGAATTTTCCAACAATTTTGAATTTAGACAATGCCTTAGACTCTTCTCTTGCACACAAAGCCAAGGCTTTATGATATATTTTTATTTTTATGCACCTGTTGGTCCGGTATCCGGCGCTATAAACTATAAAGCTCTTTGCAGTCGCGAAATCCCCATCCTCTAAATACAATAGAATAAGTCGGAATTATATGTATTATTATCTGAATATATACAGGGTGTCCCAAAATTCGTGTACTTAATTGAAATGGGAGGTTCCTGAGACCATTCTAAGAGACATTTTCCTTTGCACCAATGTCAACTGCGGCTTTGTTTAGGAGTTATTAACGAAAAACACGGACCAATCAGAGCGCGCCCTGGGCGGCCGCGCCGCGCCGCGCCGCGCCGCGCCGACAAGCGAGTGTCGGTGGTACGCCGTGACATCGCAACGAACAAGAGTTTCTCGATTATGTGAATGCTCTCCGATTTCAATGAGCTTTGGATATGTGGTCAAGATCATTATTCTGAACAACATTTCTTTTTAGACTTTTTGGCGATCGGCTTTAGTTTACGAGATTATCGCGAGAAACTTTACTTGTAAATCCATGGGATCGATGTACTACTAGCTTCTATCCGATTTCAATGAGCTTTGGATATGTGGTCAAGACCATTATTCTGAATAACATTTCTCTTTAGACTATTTGGCGGTTGGCTTTAGTTTACGAGATTATCGTAAAAAAAGAGAAGAAGCACAGAAACTGATTGTATTAAAAACTCACGTATTCAGCCGTAAAACCATTTGCTGCTTCGAAATGTGTGTCACTGGGTCACTCAGTGACGAACTGCACAGATGTCTTCAGGTATACGGCAGTACCGAAAGCCAAGGGACGTACGGCCAGGTCGACGAACTGCACTGCCGGTGGTAGAAGGCCTAAGGGATGCGCAGTCAAGTCGACGATCCAGAATTTAACTTTCACTTTCGAATCGATAAATAATTCGTATGTTTATTTCACACAGATGCCTTGAAATTTCTCCACACTCACAATCACTGTTCACATTTGTCAACACATAGTTATGCACTAATAATAATTGCCATATCCCTTGTACTGCTGCACAAATCACAACAATCAGGTAATGCAATCACTAGACCGCGGATTTCATGTATTTGTAGCAAGCATGAGTAGGTGCATTTTAATACAGTAGAGAGATTAAAATAATTTCAAAACACCATAGTATTATTTTCAACTTCTTAAAATGATCACAGTGAGAATCAAATATCTGTCTGGCTCCTGTCCCTTGTAATAGCGGCAGCCAACATTAATGTTGCATAAAGATCCGCAGTCTGGTGATTAGTTTAAATATCACTATCAAGAACACAGCTAATAGCAACCGTTAGCTTTGAATTGACAAGTCTTTGGAGATGTTCTCTCTACCGCGACTCGAACGACACTGATTTTCCGCAAGATTTTTCTAAAGAATTTAGGAAGGGCATTTAGAGTGTCGAAATTCGAAATGCACGCTGTAGCACGTTTACGAAAACGAAGGGATGGTTAGACGAAAAATAGGATACGAGAAGGACCGCTTAAAGATTTATGGCAATCACATGTTCAGTTTTTCCTGCAGATTGGTACGCAGAGTCGATTGGTAACCGTTCGAAAACGTCGTCTGTCCTTCTTTTAGAAAGTTTCTTAAGGAAGGTATAGGACAATAGGGATGGTACGCTGACCTGACATTTTTACCCCTTGCTGGGTAAAAGGACGGATGACGTTTTCGAACGCGCGGTTACCCATTGACTCTGCGTACCAATCTGCAGGAAAAACTAAACATGTGTTTGCCGTAAATCTTACAGCGGTCCTTCTCGCGTTCTGTTTTTCGTCTAACCGTCCCGTCGTTTTCGTAAACGTGCTACAGCGTGCATTTCGAATTTCGACACTCTAAATGCCCTTCCTAAATTCTTTAGAAAAATCTTGCGGAAAATCAGTGTCGTTCGAGTCGCGGTAGAGAGAACATCTCCAAAGACTTGTCAATTCAAAGCTAACGGTTGCTATTAGCTGTGTTCTTGATAGTGATATTTAAACTAATCACCAGACTGCGGATCTTTATGCAACATTAATGTTGGCTGCCGCTATTACAAGGGACAGGAGCCAGACAGATATTTGATTCTCACTGTGATCATTTTAAGAAGTTGAAAATAATACTATGGTGTTTTGAAATTATTTTAATCTCTCTACTGTATTAAAATGCACCTACTCATGTTTGCTACAAATACATGAAATCCGCGGTCTAGTGATTGCATTACCTGATTGTTGTGATTTGTGCAGCAGTACAAGGGATATGGCAATTATTATTAGTGCATAACTATGCGTTGACAAATGTGAACAGTGATTGTGAGTGTGGAGAAATTTCAAGGCATCTGTGTGAAATAAACATACGAATTATTTATCGATTCGAAAGTGAAAGTTAAATTCTGGATCGTCGACTTGACCGCGCATCCCTTAGGCCTTCTACCACCGGCAGTGCAGTTCGTCGACCTGGCCGTACGTCCCTTGGCTTTCGGTACTGCCGTATACCTGAAGACATCTGTGCAGTTCGTCACCGAGTGATCCAGTGACACACATTTCGAAGCAGCAAATGGTTTTACGGCAGACTTGTGCGAGAACCCGAAATCTCGGGTTCGGGTCGGGTCGAGAATTCTCGGGCGAGAACTGTCGGGCTCCTGAACGTATGATACGCTTCGGTTTCCCGAAAGTATCCGGCTACCTATGTCCCTTTCGGGTTCCCGAAAGTATCCTGCTTCCTCTGTCTGTTCGGGACCCCGAAGCTATCCGACTACATCATACGAACGTATCGAGATTATCAACAAAAAGAGACGGTAGACGGCGCGGCGCGCGGCACAGCGTCTTTGACTTTGACTTTGACACGTCGAAACGATCTAACCATTCTAACCTAACTACCTACATAATATCTACATCGATATCGATATACAATCTATGTACATTTGACATTTGTACATATACAGTATACATTATACAATATTATGCATACGATGGATCTCACAAGCGCAAGCGCTACATATTATTACAATTACGAACATATAGGCATATACGTTATATGTTATATATAAATTACATATGTGTGAACAGAAAGATATTATGTAGGTAGTTAGGTTAGAATGGTTAGATCGTTTCGACGTGTCAAAGTTAAGGGGGTAGTCTACCCTCGATTTGTAACTAGAAAATTACTAGAATCTTACTAGATTTTGGGTCGAAAATATGGGTTTCGTACTAAACGTTGTTTGACCTTATTAGAACAAATTGTGGGCTGTGTGAGGGCTCATTCGAAAGAGGAAGGTTAGACGCAGCGCGCTTTTCTCACGAGGTTAACGAGATTATGTTAATAATTAATAATATGAGGGCCCAAAGTAGAGAAAAAATCTAGGAAAAAAATCCGCAGATTTCAATGCATTTTCTGTCTCTAAAAGACTTTTTTGACTTATGAGATGAGAAAAGCGCGCTGCGTTGAACCTTCCTCTTTAGAATGAGCCCTCACCCAGCTCAAAATATGCTCGTATAAGGTCAAACAACGTTTAGTTCCGAACCCATTCTTTCTAGTAAGGTTCTAGTTATTTGCTAGATATTTGCTATTTACTAGAATCTTACTAGATTTTGGGTCGAAAAAATGGGTTCGGAACTAAACGTTGTTTGACCTTATACGAGCATATTTTGAGCTGTGTGAGGGCTCATTCGAAAGAGGAAGGTTCAACGCAGCGCGCTTTTCTCATCTCATAAGTCAAAAAAGTCTATTAGAGACAGAAAATGCATTGAAATCTGCGGGATTTTTTCCTAGATTTTTTCTCGACTTTGGGCCATCATATTATTAGTTATTAACATAATCTCGTTAACCTCGTGAGAAAAGCGCGCTGCGTCTATTCTTCCTCTTTCGAATGAGCCCTCACACAGCCCACAATTTGTTCTAATAAGGTCAAACAACGTTTAGTACGAAACCCATATTTTCGACCCAAAATCTAGTAAGATTCTAGTAATTTTCTAGTTACAAATCGAGGGTAGACTACCCCCTTAAGGAGGTAGTATACCCTCGATTTGTAACTAGAAAATACCTAGAATATTACTAGAAAAATGGCTCGAAACATGGGTTTGCTGGTTTTCAGTTAGTGTCCTTATTTGAGCAAATTTTGGGCTGGGTGAGGGCTCATTCGAAAGAGGAAGGTTCACCGCAGGGGGCTCTGGTCATGAGGTTAACGAGAATATGTTTATATCTAATAATATTAGTGTCCAAAGTAGAGTAAAAATCTAGGAAAAAAAACCAGCAGATTTCAATGCATTTTTCTGTCTCCAAAAGACTTTTTGACTGATGGGATGACCAGAGCCCCCTGCGGTGAACCTTCCTCTTTCGAATGAGCCCTCACCCAGCCCAAAATTTGCTCAAATACGGACACTAACTGAAAACCAGGAAACCCATGTTTCGAGCCATTTTTCTAGTAAGATTCTAGTTATTTGCTAGATATTTGCTATTTACTAGGATCTTACTAGATTTTGGGTCGAAAACATGGGTTTCCTGGTTTTCACTTAGTGTCCTTATTTGAGCAAATTGTGGGCTGTGTGAGGGCTCATTCAAAAGAGGAAGGTTCACCGCATGGGGCTCTGGTCATCCCATCAGTCAAAAAGTCTTTTGGAGACAGAAAAATGCATTGAAATCTGCTGGTTTTTTTTCCTAGATTTTTACTCTACTTTGGACACTAATATTATTAGATATAAACATATTCTCGTTAACCTCATGACCAGAGCCCCCTGCGGTGAACCTTCCTCTTTCGAATGAGCCCTCACCCAGCCCAAAATTTGCTCAAATAAGGACACTAACTGAAAACCAGCAAACCCATGTTTCGAGCCATTTTTCTAGTAATATTCTAGGTATTTTCTAGTTACAAATCGAGGGTATACTACCTCCTTAAGGGGGTAGTATACCCTCGATTTGTAACTAGAAAGGAACTAGAATCTTACTAGATTTTGGGTCGAAAATATGGGTTTGCGGCCAGACGTTGATTGACCTTATTAGAACAAATTGTGGGCTGTGTGAGGGCTCATTCGAAAGAGGAAGGTTAGACGCAGCGCGCTTTTCTCACGAGGTTAACGAGATTATGTTTATATCTAATAATATGATGGCCCAAAGTCGAGAAAAAATCTAGGAAAAAATCCCGCAGATTTCAATGCATTTTCTGTCTCTAATAGACTTTTTTGGCTTATGAGATGAGAAAAGCGCGCTGCGTTGAACCTTCCTCTTTCGAATGAGCCCTCACACAGCCCACAATTTGTTCTAATAGGGTCAATCAACGTCTGGGCGCAGATCCATGTTTCGACCCATTTTTCTAGTAAGATTCTAGTAAATAGCAAATATCTAGCAAATAACTAGAATCTTACTAGAAAAATGGGTCGAAACATGGATCTGCGCCCAGACGTTGATTGACCCTATTAGAACAAATTGTGGGCTGTGTGAGGGCTCATTCGAAAGAGGAAGGTTCAACGCAGCGCGCCTTTCTCATCTCATAAGCCAAAAAAGTCTATTAGAGACAGAAAATGCATTGAAATCTGCGGGATTTTTTCCTAGATTTTTTCTCGACTTTGGGCCATCATATTATTAGATATAAACATAATCTCGTTAACCTCGTGAGAAAAGCGCGCTGCGTCTAACCTTCCTCTTTCGAATGAGCCCTCACACAGCCCACAATTTGTTCTAATAAGGTCAATCAACGTCTGGAGGCAAACCCATATTTTCGACCCAAAATCTAGTAAGATTCTAGTTCCTTTCTAGTTACAAATCGAGGGTATACTACCTCCTTAAAGTCAAAGACGCTGTGCCGCGCGCCGCGCCGTCTACCGTCTCTTTTTGTTGATAATCTCGATACGTTCGTATGATGTAGTCGGATAGCTTCGGGGTCCCGAACAGACAGAGGAAGCAGGATACTTTCGGGAACCCGAAAAGGACATAGGTAGCCGGATACTTTCGGGAAACCGAAGCGTATCATACGTTCGGGAGCCCGACAGTTCTCGCCCGAAAATTCCCGACCCGACCCGAGCGTCGGGTTTCCCGAGATTTCGGGTTCTCGCACAATCCTGAAATAGATAATTGAATAGTTAAAATTTGATTGATTGGAAAGACTAGAATTATTGAGATATAACGCAGTTTTGAACCTACCCGCATTCACTGGCTCCGGTTCGGGTAATTGAGGATTTTTCTTTATATTCTACGTACTCTGCTGGTACGAAGAAATTGAAGATATTTAAACACTTTAAAAATTACTTATTGTTTTGATTTGATTAAAAATAAACAAAACTATATTTTATGCTCCAAATTTCGAATACATAATATTTTTCCGGAATATTATTATAATTTGTTAGTAATTACCGCTAAGTAGATTTCGCTTCGATGTGAACAATCGCTTCGGCGCTGAATTCGATGATGCTGTCGATGTTGTCGATGTTGTTACAAAAAAAATCTTCGACTGATTAACACCTTGTTTTAATTTCACTACTGAAATTATAATCCAGCAGAATAACACCCACACAAAAAAAACCAAACTGATTGATTTGATAAATAACTTTAACAGTTGATGAAACTTTAATATAGACTGAACTTGTTGACTGTATGACTGAACTTTTATAAATTAAACTTGAGAGACAAACTGGTAATTGAGCTCCTAATGAGGAGTCATCCCTTTTATAGATCGATCAATCCTTTGTTATGGGTATTCGTCAGGTGATTATCGCGTCACTTTCATCCATAGAATTCCCCATCCTCCTTTTATTAATCTGCGCATCTCATAGATCAGTGCGTCTCAACCTTTTATCGCTGGGTAGCAGTCTCACAGACCAGTCCCTTTTGATCCATGGACCGGTATTTGGGGACCACTGTTTTAGATCATTTCTCCGCAGCCAGATCTCATTACATCTTCGTCATACGTGAAA
Source organism: Lasioglossum baleicum (assembly GCF_051020765.1). Taxonomy (NCBI): domain Eukaryota; kingdom Metazoa; phylum Arthropoda; class Insecta; order Hymenoptera; family Halictidae; genus Lasioglossum; species Lasioglossum baleicum. The sequence goes on from NC_134933.1 coordinate 1,926,483, forward strand.
TGATGAATAATTTATTGCTCATCGATTCCTGGTGGACAGTCTTCAGCGGTAATTAAATCGCGAATTATATTTGGAAGTGATTTGATCATTTAGTGAAATGGTTTCACTACGCAGTTCTTTCTTTCAATAAAGTTTCGAATGAAGAATTAATTTTTCTAATTCTATCGCAGGCAATGTGGTATAATATACGATAGTTTGACATTGATTATTAACAATAATATTTAATATTTGGTTTCTCGTACAACATTATTAGTTTAAGCATAGTAAGAAATTCAAAAAGGTATATGTTATACATATGTCATTGATTATATCAATTATTAATAATGGCTGAACCACCGGACGTGACATAGCCAACTAGTCGGCACCGCATCTACCGTCTACCGTCTTATCATTCATAAATTGAACAACGGTCCATGTATTTGTCGGCTCCATTGTATGCACTTCCTACGAATTGAAGAGTACGGTAAAATTTAGAGACTGATTTAAATATTTAATTACGATTACGGTATAAATATTATGAATTAAGGAAATATATTTAGAAAACTAGAGAATCGAAAGAAGGAATGGAAATAGTGAAATGTTTTCTGTTTCCAACTTTACACATTAAGGCGGTAGACTCATCGTTCTGAGGATTGCAAGGGTGCGGGATTCACGATCTCATTTCTTGTAAACGCCTCGTTTTTCACGCCTTCTGTGATGTTCATCAACAACTGCAGTGCATGTTGCATATTTCTCATCGGTTCGGAGAGGGTGATCTGAACGTACAATCCAAGTAGCCACGTACGTCCGTGGATATAGGAATATAGGGATGGAGGGTGACGTTGCGGGGTGGAAATCTTTTTAGGAGGGGACGAGGTAGATGTTCGCACACTTTTCATTGGCTGTGTCCGGCGCAAGCGCAGTACGTCATTATGCATGCACATTCGATTGCTAAAAGATATATTAAAATAAGATTGCACTACGTAGCGATTAATAAAATAGATAAAGATGTGAACACAACTTATGGAATCATTTTTTCGTTGAAATGAATTGGTAGTTTCAAGGAATATTGTATTCTCATATATAAAACACATTAAAAATAAACATAATGAAGTATTTGAACGTATTTTGAGTCAAGCATAGGACACGCAGAGTTGATTTTTTCACCTCAAATCACCTAATCCTACAAATAGATATTAATTTTGTCGGTAAAAAGGAAAACTGCTATATATTAGTACAATAGAAATTTGCTTTAACAACATCTACCACATTAGTGCGACCTGTCCTGAACACCGACAAGATACTATTAGCACCGACTGTATCTTCTTGGCGGTGCTATCACAAAGTATACTAATAGTGCCAGCAGAATGCCATACATATGCGTTAGAATAGGTATCGCTTTATGCTGGCATGGTGTGCTGTCCAAAATCGAGCAGATTCAGAGCCATAATGACATAATGACAGCATAATGCTCGCCATCTGCCGGCATTGTACGATTCCAGGCTGTCACAGACTTAAGATCTGTAAGGCTGTGCCCGATATCTGCCCGATATCTTGCGTTCTCGCGAAGACTGTGTATTTTTATATGTACAAATACTGATAATATAATTGCAATGCATACGTACATCGTTTGAATTAAGCGTTTCGAAGAATATGGTTAGCAATGTGTTGCAGTATATTTAATCGGTCAACATAGAACAAGCTTACAAACCATTTTATCAGAATAGTTTAGATACACATACGTCTTTCTCTAAATTGCCGATGCATTCTGGGAATATGATGTTGCAGTAAATTATGTCTGACCTGATACTGTTCACAAATCCAATCTCCAGATTCCTATACCTTGGACTTGTACCTATAACTCTCTAATCAAATCTCGTATCTATTCAAATGGAACATCTGTAAAATACAGTTGACTGGCCTCGTTACCAGAAAAACAACACAGGCCATGAAATCAATTCAGACGAAATCAACGAGGTAATAAGCGAACTGGAAACAATCGTGGATGTTGCATCAGAAGATGCCGAAATCTTCCGAACCAACCAGGGCCAATGAAATCGGGAGAACTACGCGGTGGAACTGCAAAAAAGTGAGTTTGCCATCGTGCACTCACGCAGTCAAAAAGAATCAGACTATCGAAACCATGGTGAGATCCGAAAAATTACGAGCAAAATTCCAAAGAAGCCCTTAGGAAAGCAAGGAGAATTTATCGTGCAGTGATCGTAACAATCCTGCCAATCAAATTACCTAGCCCGTCTCGAGTCACGTGTGTTGTCGCTATTCGCGGTAACGATCACACCCGCAAGTCCACCGTGCGTGAGAGATCTTCAAGGAAAACCACATGGACCTGTAGAGTGCGACGAATGTATCAGCACTAACGTAGTTACGAATCAGAATATTATAACTACTTCGTTCAGTGCCAACTTTGACATACACTACCGAAGGCGATTATGGAAGACCTCGATGTTTCGAGCACGAATGCGAAACTGGTTTCTCTCCATCATACAAAGTTTTTCGGAAATTTCAATCGCATTGCGATTTTATTCATCCGTTGAGGAAACGTTCTTCGTTTGCAATGAAGTCTTTTTGTACGCAACGACACCATCTGGCGGTGAACAATCGATTAGGAGAAGCAAACAGCTTGCTCCACTTATGTTCGCAACAAACTCGATGCAGACGACATAGCAACTGATCTATTATTTTGAAGAACGACCAAAACTGTTGTCCATCCTTTGTTCTCCAATAAAACATTACGTATCCGAAATGAAAACGATATTCATAGAAGAAATCGGAGGTACATTCTAAACAATCAGCGATTCCGCCCCATGGCGAGACAACATATTCAAACGTCTTGACCAGCAATTGGAGGAGTTCGGTTGTTGCAATGATATCCCAGCTCAGTATCTATCATCGGAATCGACAAATCTAAAGTATCCAATCGAAGCATACCTCTTAGCTTTAGACACGACACATTCACGCAATGGAATTCGACATCGTAATGGAACACTCACAAACATCTGTCGACCCCACCTCCAGATTAGATCCAACAAATCTGTTTTCATCAGTTTCGATGACAGTGGACGATATTCCAAAAAATTATGTTGACGAAACTAGCCTTTACGAGCCTGAGTTTGTACAACTGAAACTACGCTGTACGTGTAGTTCGAATAATACAGGCTTAGTTGCAGCTATGTTATATCAGTTCCTATAGCTGACGCTGAGAAGACAGATTCTCAGGTCCAGGATGTGCCGTCATCGCCAAGGATCAAACAATAAGGACACAACTTCCAAAATGAACATCAGTTTTCTGAATTGGAGCATGTGCAGTTTTGACGCACAATCCTTATAGCAGAGGGATGTGCAATCCTTAGTAGCCTCTAATAGTAATCGAGGAATACAAGAAACTACGTTAGAAATTCTTCAAAACATACAAATTCTAACAACGATCTTGATACGCTGATTCCGCCACTGTAAGGGGTTGCCCACAAGAAACAAGCAAACGTCGCCACCGCCTCCTAGAAGTTAGCCCCCCACTTGTTGAATTAAACAATTTCAACAGTTGTGCTGAATTGTGCTATGTTTGTGCTATATTGTGCTCGAATATTATAACTATAATATGAAAAATAAGATGAAAAAATGAGAAAAACGATTTTTTGAGTAGCCCCCCACTTTTCATTTTTTTCAGTTTTCTCAATTGTGCTAAGTTGTGCTAAGTTGTGCTAAGATTGTGCTCAAGTATTACTTTAAAAAAATTATAAATAAAAAAGTTATGGTGAAAAAACGTTTTCGACATCTAATTAACGTTTAAGTAAGAAACAGTTATCCAAACAGCATATAATCATATATCTGAGTTGTGCTAGCCTAGCACAAGTCAGCACAACTTTTAATTTCCCCAGCTCAACGATATAAAGGGCACTTTACTCTTGTGCGCTGCCCTTCGCGCTAAGGTACTTTTACCATTTTTGGTCTTTCTGGTCATCCGAACATAGTAATATTGCATATCTGAGTTGTGCTAGCCTAGCACAAGTCAGCACAACTTTTAATTTCCCCAGCACAACGATATAAAGGGCACTTTACTCTTGTGCGCTGCCCTTCGCGCTAAGGTACTGTACCATTTTTGGTCTTTCCGGTCATCCGACAAGCATAATATTGCATATCTGAGTTGTGCTAGCCTAGCACAAGTCAGCACAACTTTTAATTTCCCCAGCACAACGATATAAAGGGCACTTTACTCTTGTGCGCTGCCCTTCGCGCTAAGGTACTTTTACCATTTTTGGTCTTTCTGGTCATCCGAACATAGTAATATTGCATATCTGAGTTGTGCTAGCCTAGCACAAGTCAGCACAACTTTTAATTTCCCCAGCACAACGATATAAAGGGCACTTTACTCTTGTGCGCTGCCCTTCGCGCTAAGGTACTTTTACCATTTTTGGTCTTTCTGGTCATCCGAACATAGTAATATTGCATATCTGAGTTGTGCTAGCCTAGCACAAGTCAGCACAACTTTTAATTTCCCCAGCACAACGATATAAAGGGCACTTTACTCTTGTGCGCTGCCCTTCGCGCTAAGGTACTTTTACCATTTTTGGTCTTTCTGGTCATCCGAACATAGTAATATTGCATATCTGAGTTGTGCTAGCCTAGCACAAGTCAGCACAACTTTTAATTTCCCCAGCACAACGATATAAAGGGCACTTTACTCTTGTGCGCTGCCCTTCGCGCTAAGGTACTGTACCATTTTTGGTCTTTCCGGTCATCCGACAAGCATAATATTGCATATCTGAGTTGTGCTAGCCTAGCACAAGTCAGCACAACTTTTAATTTCCCCAGCACAACGATATAAAGGGCACTTTACTCTTGTGCGCTGCCCTTCGCGCTAAGGTACTTTTACCATTTTTGGTCTTTCTGGTCATCCGAACATAGTAATATTGCATATCTGAGTTGTGCTAGCCTAGCACAAGTCAGCACAACTTTTAATTTCCCCAGCACAACGATATAAAGGGCACTTTACTCTTGTGCGCTGCCCTTCGCGCTAAGGTACTTTTACCATTTTTGGTCTTTCTGGTCATCCGAACATAGTAATATTGCATATCTGAGTTGTGCTAGCCTAGCACAAGTCAGCACAACTTTTAATTTCCCCAGCACAACGATATAAAGGGCACTTTACTCTTGTGCGCTGCCCTTCGCGCTAAGGTACTGTACCATTTTTGGTCTTTCCGGTCATCCGACAAGCATAATATTGCATATCTGAGTTGTGCTAGCCTAGCACAAGTCAGCACAACTTTTAATTTCCCCAGCACAACGATATAAAGGGCACTTTACTCTTGTGCGCTGCCCTTCGCGCTAAGGTACTTTTACCATTTTTGGTCTTTCTGGTCATCCGAACATAGTAATATTGCATATCTGAGTTGTGCTAGCCTAGCACAAGTCAGCACAACTTTTAATTTCCCCAGCACAACGATATAAAGGGCACTTTACTCTTGTGCGCTGCCCTTCGCGCTAAGGTACTTTTACCATTTTTGGTCTTTCTGGTCATCCGAACATAGTAATATTGCATATCTGAGTTGTGCTAGCCTAGCACAAGTCAGCACAACTTTTAATTTCCCCAGCACAACGATATAAAGGGCACTTTACTCTTGTGCGCTGCCCTTCGCGCTAAGGTACTTTTACCATTTTTGGTCTTTCTGGTCATCCGAACATAGTAATATTGCATATCTGAGTTGTGCTAGCCTAGCACAAGTCAGCACAACTTTTAATTTCCCCAGCACAACGATATAAAGGGCACTTTACTCTTGTGCGCTGCCCTTCGCGCTAAGGTACTTTTACCATTTTTGGTCTTTCTGGTCATCCGAACATAGTAATATTGCATATCTGAGTTGTGCTAGCCTAGCACAAGTCAGCACAACTTTTAATTTCCCCAGCACAACGATATAAAGGGCACTTTACTCTTGTCTGCATTAGAAGGACTTTCCTTTGAGCAATGATCCTATGAATTAGTATCATTATTGGAGTGTTTGGGAGAACTGTAGTCGTGGTTTTGAATTGCCGGATGTCACGAAAGAAAGATGTAGGAAGGGTATATGAAGTATGGAAAAAGGACAGTCTAGAATGTAACGGGAAACTGAGTGTATGTTGTATAAATATGTTCTTAATAAATGGTATGTGCAAGATGATAGTGGCAATGGTGAAGTAAATGAGATTATACTGGACAATGTACACTTGTGAAGACGACTAAGGTACGTGACACGTAATTACGGGTGTTTAGCTCACAGTAGAAACGTAATGATCTGTCGATCATGATAGACAGACGATAGTGCCGCGGTCGATTTACGCAAGCCTATTGATACATGTGTACTTACCATTGTGGATTATCGGTTTCGGAAAGAATTAAAAGTGGTAATTTTGAATTTGTTCGAGAAGGAGATAGCACCGTGCGTTCGTTAGGACGATCGGTGAATTGTGCATAGGGAAACTCGGGGAGATAATTGAAATTTTGGCCTTTTATGTGTGTGTGACTTATACAGAATATTTTAATACACTATAGCAATAGTAATGTTTCTTTTCCAAATCGGTAATACAAATAGATTAGATTATTTTACTTATGTAAAAGTATACAATAGCAGGAATACATATAACGTAATAACATAAATACATATAACGGCACATAAATAATGCAAATATATGAGGATGTGGTATATATATTTGTAATGTATTATTTAATACTATTATTAATATTATTTTTCATAACATCATTATTTTGAATTTTAATTTATATACATTATATAATTTATATATATTAGTTATATTACAGAGCATAGGTATATGAGCCCTATTAAATGTTGTCTTCAGTCGTCTAGTTCTCTGCAGGTACTTCGAAACTGAAAAGAAGTTGTACTATCAATATGCATGGAAATGTTAAATATTATATTAGAGATTATAGCTATTTTTTTTTTTTTTTTTTTAATTGTTTTACGTGCAGGGTGTAAAATCTTTATGACATGCCCCGGGATCATCGCAACCCCCGGGTGCGTGGGGACTCCCCCGCCTGCGCCCACGAACTTAATCAGGTGGCGCGTGCATTGGCCTCTGGTGCGCTTGTGCTTAGTAGTGCAATACACAGGTCACACGGGGTATACCCGCACTAAATCTCATCCTACACGGGACTCCAAATGTGGCGAGAAGAGGTGGCCGGAACTACCCAGGGCTTTTCCATCGGCCTGGGTGTAGGTATATGAACTTCTTTGAAACGTTGTCTTCAGTCATCTAATTCTCCTCGGCTACCTCAAAACTGTAAGAAGTTGTAATATCAATATGCATGTGAAAGTTAAATGTTATATTAGAAAGTATAGGTATATGAGCTCTTTTCAAAAGTTGTCTTCTGTCCTCTATTTCTCCTCGGCTATCTCGAAACTGTAAGAATTTGTAATATTAATATGCATGTAAAAGTTAAATGAAATGTAATATGATTTGGATATTGAAACCCAACTCCTACCTTTACACTCTTCCACGCTTGCTGTATAATTCATTTTTTTTTAACAAGTTGTCTTCTGTCCTCTATTTCTCCTCGGCTATCTCGAAACTGTAAGAACTTGTAATATTAATATGCATGTAAAAGTTAAATGAAATATAATATGATTTGGATATTGATACCCAACTCCTACCTTTACACTCTTCCACGCTTGCTGTATAATTCATTTTTTTTGAACAAGTTGTCTTCTGTCCTCTATTTCTCCTCGGCTATCTCGAAACTGTAAGAACTTGTAATATTAATATGCATGTAAAAGTTAAATGAAATATAATATGATTTGGATATTGATACCCAACTCCTACCTTTACACTCTTCCACGCTTGCTGTATAATTCATTTTTTTTGAACAAGTTGTCTTCTGTCCTCTATTTCTCCTCGGCTATCTCGAAACTGTAAGAATTTGTAATATTAATATGCATGTAAAAGTTAAATGAAATATAATATGATTTGGATATTGAAACCCAACTCTTACCTTTACACTCTTACACGCTTGCTGTTTAATTTATTTTGATGTACAGACAAGCTACTGGATTCACAGTATTTTCTCCGCTAACTGCTTGACATTTTTTTAATAAATCGTTGAATAGAATCCATTTATCTCCATAAATGGCATAAGCGGTGTAATGGCCTACTGATGTTGCTCTGGTTCCACCGCTGTAGTGTATAATTCCAACCAAGGAGAATGACGTAGTTCCAATCTTAATGTTTCTTGGAAATGTTTTCAATTCTATTTTTGCATTTCTATCACCAATGCATTCCAGAAGTAAATGAGAATTAAAATTCAGGTTCACATTGACGTCGTCTCTACATTTTTTGCAGGTTTTGTAGTTACAATTTATATATTCTTGAATCGCCTGCGCAATAGCACGGTATCCATGCGATTCAATCGTTTCAAAGTCGAGGTTTATCAGTGTTATATTTCTTGTTTTTGTTGTTTTGCAATTATTGCATTCTTTCTGCAATGTACAACTTGAATCATCCTTTAGAAGGTGCTCGCACAATATGCACACATTCGAAATTGCATCTATCGTGGTAACATTGTACTCCTTTTTAGTGACAAAATGTCCAATTTTTCTTAAGATTGATGCTCGTTGTCGATAAATTGACTTAACTGTACCTTTATTTATAAAATTTTTAATAAATATAAATGTTTCTGTTGTAGCATTCTGTATAGTGTCGTAGAATGCTTCGTGCATGCATGCAGCAGCAAATAATTGGACAACACTATCGAACCCGCACGTGTTTAATACAACGACTCTATTTTCTCCATCATTAAAAGATTCGCAAATGTTTCCATTCTGTAACATTGCGATGTCAATTTTTTTTCTCTTGCAAACTCCTGCAAAATCGGGCCGAGGTTGGAGGTAACTTCTTTTATAAGTTTTCTTGTCGTTTTTATTTCGCCAATTGTGTTCATGACTTAAATCAGAGTGTTCATTTTCTGATGTTTCGTTCGTAAATATGGTATCGCATTCTTTATTGATATTTGCGTCAGTAATTTCGTTCAGTGCCGAAATTCTACGTGTTTGTGCAGTTTCTTCAATAATATTTGTATCTCGGGTTTCGATAAAATGAATTTCATTTTCTTCATTCTTCTTTTCCATTTCGTTTTCTATATTTTTAGTTTCATTTTCACATGTAGGTAATTGTTCCGCTGCTGTTAATTTTGCACGTCCAGAAAATGATTGTAAGTGCAATGTTACAAATTTATCGATGCGCATCGGACGTGTAGTATTTTTGAACAGCCGATGTTTACAGTCGTTGAATTCGGCCTCCACTGCGGAAGATGTTGCAGTTGATGTTCCATAAGTAAAAATGGGCTCCATAATTTTCGAATATAGCGGGAAATATAACAACAACGCTATTATTCGCTTCCCTATTCCTATGGCATAATATGGGTTCACATTCTGTCCCGGATTTTTCAATGCATTATTTTTTGCCATTGTTACACATTCAGCAGAGAAATTTTTCCACCATGCATTAATATTGGAGGCGCTCTTCGTTTCTTCCATTTCCGTATCAGATTCATGAAAATCATCTATTCTATGTTCCGTCTCTTCTTCATCTTCAATGATTTCACGCGGAACTATATTCTGGGTAACAACTTTCTGTAATGTTTTAAAACATTTCCCTGCATAAGACGGATTATTATTTGTAGTGTTCCCGAACATTTCACTGTTTGAAAGAACAATAGCACATTTTGTTACTTCCTGGAATTCTGTGAAGTCTGTGATTTTCGTCAGAAATGCCATAACTGTTATGTAAAATATGCGCACTTGAGGATGAACACCTTTTAATTCTTTCCATCTTGCAACCATGTGGATAAAATGAGAAACGTCTAAGCGCAAAAATGTAGATGGCAGATTTTTCGTTTCTTCACTTAAACATACGAAACACTGTGACAAGTAGTGTTCCAAATTTCTGCATTGTCCAAATGCTCTAACGATAGCTCCTATCAAAGCTCGATCAAAATCACAAACTACTTGTTTTGGTAATGGAAAATTTGATTTGTGTGCCATACCAATTCGTATTATTTCTAGCAGCCAAAAATGTATCGTGTTCGTATTTTGTGAGGCGCTCAACATTTGAAATACTGGCATATGTGAGGTTTTAGTTTTGGTGACAACTTGATATAAATATATGTGGGAAGATAATTCTCCTGATGGGTTTTTAAATTTTTTTATCAAAGAACCAGTTCCGTCTATACAGATATATTTCGAATTTTGAACGAAAATTGAAGCTTGTTCCGGTGTCCAATAGTGCACATAAAATGGATCTAATCCAATGGCGTGTATTTGCCCTGCATGCTGATTGTACTTCATGACTTGTAAATTATGAAGCGGATCTGAAGCTGTAATCGCTAGACTGATCTTCTCGCGTTCTTGTTTCGCTTTTGACAATATTTGATTTTTAGGTAAATGCGCTGGTTCTGGATCACCGAATTTCATTAATTTATTAGCTTCATTTCGACGCCAAATGCAAGGTAAAATATTTCCGTCTAACATGTTTTTGGATACCTCGATTCTTCGATATCCTTTTAAGTGACGCTTTTTTGTGTGTGTTACGGAAGCATCGAAATTTTCGATGATGCATTCCATGAGGACATCTTTTCCGGATTGTGGTTTATTTACTACTATCCCCGAAAAGCTGCAATTACACTCCGTGCAAGCGGCCACGATTTTTAAATAAATTCCTGTCTCCGACATTTTGCATCGTTTAAATGATAAGGCACATGGTATCCGTATCTGTTGCCATAATTGGTCAAATAAAACATCAGTCCAAATATTTTTCAATAATACATTATATGTTCTTTCTGTTAATTTTGTATCTGCGTAATCTGCTCCTACAGGACCCATTGCTAGCCATGTTTTGAATGGCAAAACCAATTGTAATTCAATTTTTTCGTCACTGCGCGTGTCATTCAAACTACATTCCGATTCATTTAACACAGAATTTGATAGTTTTTCAATGCCGTGATATGTAAGAAATTTATTCCAAAGATCATATCTATTTCCTTGAAGGATGGTGTAAAGGTATTTTGGCAATAATTTTTTGCCAAATTTCTCTTCAAAATCCGCACTAACACATTCGTATACTTTTGCACTTGGAACAACAAGTTTTCCGCACGAATCCGAAAGAATCTTATATTTTTCTTCTAAAATTAGATGCAATAATTCCACTGCGTATTTTGCCATATTAATAATACAACAATTTAATTGCACTATCACAATAATTCACACCGTTAAGACCGTGATTGTGTTTCTTGTTAAAGAATATGTTTTCTGGTGGAATAAAACACTTTTAGTGAAATATCCTGCCTAAACCGACTTTAGCGTCGAACTGAGCTCCCGACTCTCCTCTTGTTCGTCGCTTCGGCTGCCGATCGTCTTTTTGATAGCCGATCGTCACTTCGATGTTCGATGTGACGCACGCCACCCGTTACATTGTAACAATATGATTGAGTTTTTCGTTACGCCGTGTTTTACTTCAACATTTCTCGTACACTGTTTGCTTTTGAGAAGCAAGGTATATATTTTTAATTAAATAAAAATGACAGTTATTATTCGATATTCTCACTTCTAAGGCTAGGCATAGACTGACCGAGTTCAGCAGTTCGTCGATTCATTTGAAACGAAAGAACAACATGCATTATTGGACTAAAAACAAAAGTATTGCGAAATAATATTTGGACTGATGTTTTATTTGACCAATTATGGCAACAGATACGGATACCATGTGCCTTATCATTTAAACGATGCAAAATGTCGGAGACAGGAATTTATTTAAAAATCGTGGCCGCTTGCACGGAGTGTAATTGCAGCTTTTCGGGGATAGCAGTAAATAAACCACAATCCGGAAAAGATGTCCTCATGGAATGCATCATCGAAAATTTTGGATGCTTCCGTCACACACAAAAAAAAGCGACACTTAAAAGGATATCGAAGAATCGAGATATCTAAAAACATGTTAGACGGAAATATTTTACCTTGCATTTGGCGTCGAAATGAAGCTGATAAATTGAAGAAATTCGATGATCCAGAACTAGCGCATTTACCTAAAAATCAAATATTGTCAAAAGCGAAACAAGAACGCGAGAAGATCAGTCTAGCGATTACAGCTTCAAATCCACTTCAAAATTTACAGGTCATGAAATACAATCAGCATGCAGGGCAAATACACGCCATTGGCTTAGATCCATTTTATGTGCACTATTGGACACCGGAACAAGCTTCAATTTTCGTTCAAAATTCAAAATATATCTGTATAGACGGAACAGGATCTCTGATAAAAAAAGTTTAAGAAGCCTTCAGGAAAATTATCTTCGCACATTTATTTATACCAAATTGTCACAAAAACTGAAACTTCACATATGCCAGTATTTCAAATGTTGAGCGCCTCACAAAATACGAACACGATACATTTTTGGCTGCTAGAAATAATACGAATTGGTATGGAACACAAATCAATTTTCCATTACCAAAACAAGTGGTTTGTGACTTTGATCGAGCTTTGATAGGAGCTATCGTTAGAGCATTTGGACAATGCAGAAATTTGGAACACTACTTGTCACAGTGTTTCGTATGTTTAAGTGAAGAAACGAAAAATCTGCCATCTACATTTTTGCGCTTAGACGTTTCTCATTTTATCCACATGGTTGCAAGATGGAAAGAATTAAAAGGTGTTCATCCTCAAGTGCGCATATTTTACATAACACTTATGGCATTTCTGACGAAAATATCAGACTTCACAGAATTCCAGGAAGTAACAAAATGTGCTATTGTTCTTTCAAACAGTGAAATGTTCGGGAACACTACAAATAATAATCCGTCTTATGCAGAGAAATGTTTTAAAACATTACAGAAAGTTGTTACCCAGAATATAGTTCCGGGGGAATCATTGAAGATGAAGAAGAGACGGAACATAGAATAGATGATTTTCATGAATCTGATACGGAAATGGAAGAAACGAAGAGCGCCTCCAATATTAATGCATGGTGGAAAAATTTCTCTGCTGAATGTGTAACAATGGCAAAAAATAATGCAGTGAAAAATCCGGGACAGAATGTAAATCCATATTATGCCATAGGAATAGGGTAGCGAATAATAGCGTTGTTGTTATATTTCCCGCAATATTCGAAAATTATGGAAGCCCATTTTTACTTATGGATCATCAACTGCAACATCTTCCGCAGTGGAGGCCGAATTCAACGACTGTAAACATCGACTTTTCAAAAATATATCACGTCCGATGCGCATCGATAAGTTTGTAACATTACACTTGCAATCATTTTCTGGACGTGCATATTAACAGCGGCGGAACAATTACCTACATGTGAAATTGAATCTACAAATATAAAAAATAAAATAGAAAAGGAGAGTGAAGAAAAAGAAATTTATTTGATCGAAACCCAAGACACAAATATAGATAAAATTATTTGCGTAAAACATTTCGAAACTGCACAAGCACATAGAATTTCGGCACTGAACGAAATTCCGGTCGCAAATGTAAGTAACGAATGCGATACCATATTAATTGTATGACTTAGCGTTGAAGCGCGAAGGGCAGCGCACAAGAGTAAAGTGCCCTTTATATCGTTGTGCTGGGGAAATTAAAAGTTGTGCTGACTTGTGCTAGGCTAGCACAACTCAGATATGCAATATTACTATGTTCGGATGACCAGAAAGACCAAAAATGGTAAAAGTACCTTAGCGCGAAGGGCAGCGCACAAGAGTAAAGTGCCCTTTATATCGTTGTGCTGGGGAAATTAAAAGTTGTGCTGACTTGTGCTAGGCTAGCACAACTCAGATATGCAATATTACTATGTTCGGATGACCAGAAAGACCAAAAATGGTAAAAGTACCTTAGCGCGAAGGGCAGCGCACAAGAGTAAAGTGCCCTTTATATCGTTGTGCTGGGGAAATTAAAAGTTGTGCTGACTTGTGCTAGGCTAGCACAACTCAGATATGCAATATTATGCTTGTCGGATGACCGGAAAGACCAAAAATGGTACAGTACCTTAGCGCGAAGGGCAGCGCACAAGAGTAAAGTGCCCTTTATATCGTTGTGCTGGGGAAATTAAAAGTTGTGCTGACTTGTGCTAGGCTAGCACAACTCAGATATGCAATATTACTATGTTCGGATGACCAGAAAGACCAAAAATGGTAAAAGTACCTTAGCGCGAAGGGCAGCGCACAAGAGTAAAGTGCCCTTTATATCGTTGTGCTGGAGAAATTAAAAGTTGTGCCGACTTGTGCTAGGCTAGCACAACTCAGATATAGAATATTATGCTTGTCGGATGACCGGAAAGACCAAAAATGGTACAGTACCTTAGCGCGAAGGGCAGCGCACAAGAGTAAAGTGCCCTTTATATCGTTGTGCTGGGGAAATTAAAAGTTGTGCTGACTTGTGCTAGGCTAGCACAACTCAGATATGCAATATTACTATGTTCGGATGACCAGAAAGACCAAAAATGGTAAAAGTACCTTAGCGCGAAGGGCAGCGCACAAGAGTAAAGTGCCCTTTATATCGTTGTGCTGGAGAAATTAAAAGTTGTGCTGACTTGTGCTAGGCTAGCACAACTCAGATATGCAATATTACTATGTTCGGATGACCAGAAAGACCAAAAATGGTAAAAGTACCTTAGCGCGAAGGGCAGCGCACAAGAGTAAAGTGCCCTTTATATCGTTGTGCTGGGGAAATTAAAAGTTGTGCTGACTTGTGCTAGGCTAGCACAACTCAGATATGCAATATTACTATGTTCGGATGACCAGAAAGACCAAAAATGGTAAAACTACCTTAGCGCGAAGGGCAGCGCACAAGAGTAAAGTGCCCTTTATATCGTTGTGCTGGGGAAATTAAAAGTTGTGCTGACTTGTGCTAGGCTAGCACAACTCAGATATGCAATATTACTATGTTCGGATGACCAGAAAGACCAAAAATGGTAAAAGTACCTTAGCGCGAAGGGCAGCGCACAAGAGTAAAGTGCCCTTTATATCGTTGAGCTGCGGAAATTAAAAGTTGTGCTGACTTGTGCTAGGCTAGCACAACTCAGATATATGATTATATGCTGTTTGGATAACTGTTTCTTACTTAAACGTTAATTAGATGTCGAAAAATTTTTTTTCACCATAACTTTTTTATTTATAATTTTTTTAAAGTAATACTTGAGCACAATCTTAGCACAACTTAGCACAACTTAGCACAATTGAGAAAACTGAAAAAAATGAAAAGTGGGGGGCTACTCAAAAAATCGTTTTTCTCATTTTTTCATCTTATTTTTCATATTATAGTTATAATATTCGAGCACAATATAGCACAAACATAGCACAATTCAGCACAACTGTTGAAATTGTTTAATTCAACAAGTGGGGGGCTAACTTCTAGGAGGCGTCGCCACCGGAGAAGATGAATGGAATAAGATTTGTTATTTTACGAAGAGAGCAAATACATTCCAAAACACATTCCATTCCACCATCATTCACTGTATCACCCTCGAAAAATAGCCACACTTTATTGCAACATTCCCGAAAACTAATCAATGCTGATTAATATACTTTACGACCCATACCATACGAGTGCGAACAAATCGGGCATCAAAGATTAAGCATCAGTAGGGAACTAGACACGACGCTAATGTCTGAATGCCACATGTAAAACATTGAAATTGCTTAAAAATGTTAATCTAAAATCTAAACTACAAAATATTATCTCTTTATTATACAATAAGATAATAATTCTGATAAAATGTGTATTGCCTCAAAAATGTTCACCCATTACACTTTGGCAACTATAGTTCGCTGAATTGGTTGGCGGATTCAACTTTTTACACAAGTATCACAAGTATTAGATGATTGCACAGGTTCGTGCCCGATTTTCATCGATGTAGCAAACTGTACTGCACGGCGGAGTGTAAAAAAATGATATAGTATAAATTATATATAGTTGATATATCATAATTGAAATTTAACCATTTTTTATTTTCAAATCGGGCACGAACTTATGCGATCATCTGATACAAGGATCTGTATACATACAGGGTGTCCCAAGACCCCTTCGACTCCGGGAAATGGGAGGTTCCTTAGGTCATTTGAAGCAACATTTTCCTTTGCACCAATGTCAGCCGGGGCTTTGTTTAGGAGTTATTAACGAAAAACACGGACCAATCAGAGCGCGACCTAGACGCGCGATGGCACGTTCAGCACGGCGCGCCGGGAGACGAGCGTGGTGTAACGCCGCGATGCCGTAACGAACAAGAGTTTCTCGAGATTAAGTGAATCCTCCCCGATTTGGATGAGCTTTGGATATGTTGTCAAGACCATGATTCTGAACAACATTACCCTTTACGGTTTTTGTCGGTCGGAAGAACTTTACTTGTCAATTCATATGGGTGGATCTTTTTACCCGACTTACGGCAACGTTACCCGAACGAGAGAAGAAGCATAAACTGATTGTATTGAAAACTCACTTATTCAGCCGTAAATCCATTTGCTGCTTCGAAATGTGTGTCACTGGGTCACTCGGTGACGAACTGTACAGATGTCTTCAGGTATACGACAGTACCGAAAGCTAAGGGACGTACGGCCAGGTCGACGAACTGCACAGCCGGTGGTAGAAGGCCTAAGGGATGCGCGGTCAAGTCGACGATCCATATTTCACTTTCACTTTCGAATCGATAAATAATTCGTATGTTTATTTCACACAGATGCCTTGAAATTTTTCCACACTCACAATCACTGTTCACATTTGTCAACACATAGTTATGCACTAATAATAATTGCTTAAACTAATTAAACGATTATTTAATCTAATCACTAGACTGCGGATCTTTATGTAAAATGAAAGTTGGCTGCCGCTATTACAAGGGACAGGAGCCAGACAGATATTTGATTCTTACTGTGATCATTTTAAGAAGTTGAAAATAATACATTGATGTTCTGAAATTACTTTAATCTCTCTAGTGTCTTAAAATGCACCTACTCATGTTTGCTACAAATGCATGAAATCCGCAGTCTAGTGATTGCATTACCTGATTGTTGTGATTTGTGCAGCAGGACAAGGGATATGGCAATTATTATTAGTGCATAACTATGTGTTGACAAATGTGAACAGTGATTGTGAGTGTGGAAAAATTTCAAGGCATCTGTGTGAAATAAACATACGAATTATTTATCGATTCGAAAGTGAAAGTGAAATTCTGGATCGTCGACTTGACCGCGCATCCCTTAGGCCTTTTACCACCGGCTGTGCAGTTCGTCGACCTGGCCGTACGTCCCTTAGCTTTCGGTACTGTCGTATACCTGAAGACATCTGTGCAGTTCGTCACCGAGTGTCCCAGTGACACACATTTCGAAGCAGCAAATGGATTTACGGCTGAATAAGTGAGGTTTTAATACAATCAGTTTCTGCTTTTTCCCTCGTTCGGGTAAAGTTGCCGTAAGTCGGGTAAAGAGATCCACCCATATGAATTGACAAGTAAAGTTCTTCCGACCGACAAAAACTGTAAAGGGTAATGTTGTTCAGAATCATGGTCTTGACAACATATCCAAAGCTCATCCAAATCGGGTAGAAGATAGTACAATCGATCGATTTACAATTACAAGTTTTTACATTTATCGCGTAAACTAAAGCCGGCCGACAAAAACTGTAAAGGGAAATGTTGTTCAGAATCATGGTCTTGACAACATATCCAAAGCTCATCCAAATCGGGGAGGATTCACATAATCTCGAGAAACTCTTGTTCGTTACGGCATCGCGGCGTTACACCACGCTCGTCTCCCGGCGCGCCGTGCTGAACGTGCCATCGCGCGTCTAGGTCGCGCTCTGATTGGTCCGTGTTTTTCGTTAATAACTCCTAAACAAAGCCCCGGCTGACATTGGTGCAAAGGAAAATGTTGCTTCAAATGACCTAAGGAACCTCCCATTTCCCGGAGTCGAAGGGGTCTTGGGACACCCTGTATAGCAACAGGTACATTCCTCGCACAGAAAAACCTTGAATCTTCGAAGCGCTTAACTACAACTACCCAGTCAGCCAGGTCTGCCTTGAGCAGATATCGAGCATAGCCTGTAATCGCACGATGCGAGCTGCCAGAACGACGCTCGAAGCTGAGCATGCTCGGAATCTGCCCGATTTTGGACAGCACACCTTGCCAGCATAATGCGATATCTATTCGGACGTGTGGGGAATAATATTAAATTTGTTCGAGACATATTTCCTGTATGGCTTGACTTTATTTAAATCATGGGACCAAAACAATGCAATAGGACTTTTTAGTTTTTAAGAGCTTTTTATTCTGCCTGTTTTTAAGAGGGTTGCACGGTCGCACTTATGTGGCGAATGCCGTTGTAGCGTGACCCGTTGATCACGCGAACATAGTTACGATTAGAGATGGGATGAACTGCTCATTCCGAATTAGGGCTGTAACTTTCCTTCGAAGGTCGGAGATTTCGAAGCTTCGATTTCAGAAACTTCGAAGTTCCGAAGGTCGGAGATTTCGAAGCTTCGATTTCAGAAACTTCGAAGTTCCGAAGTTTCGAAGTTTCGAAGTTTCGAAGCTTCGAAGCTTCGGAAAAGTTACAGCCCTATTCCGAATCACTCGTGATTCGATCACGTTCGTTCTAAATCACGGTGTTTTTTCACAGTGATTCGTGATTTTTCGTGATCGCTTCTGATTGGTGGAGAGCATAGGAACATAACTGTTCTTGGTCACTCTATATAGAAGTCTATTTTCTCGGGACATGTTACATAATAAAAAATAAAAACATAAATACATATAAGTTATATCGCATAAAGGCAAACATTGAATATTGAATAAATTAATAATTAG